>NW_027150397.1:608312-912468 GCF_031143425.1 Pleurodeles waltl | reverse complement strand
GCTCCCATGACAGACCTGGGAGAATGTCAAAACTGTTGCAATCTGAAGTCTGCCAATAATTTATGATTGGATGATGGCCCTTTAGCTTAACATGAACTAACACTGGGAACCAATTGGAACATTTCATGTGGGTTAATATATCGTTGGATGATCAAACCTTTCTCAGATGCAGTGCAGAAGCAGTCCTGTCTTAGTCAGAGACAGACAGTTTCCTAATGCTTGCAGATGCCTTGCTGATGAGATGCTTTGCTACTGAAGATTCCATGAATGCTGTATCCCCTGGAGAGGTATCTTCCTCTCTGCCATAAGCCCATGCCCTTTGAAATGCCCCTTTTAGGTTAGAATCTCCACCATGCTGACGCTTATTTTATTTTTTCTTAAAGTTAGTGTCTTGTAGCCCGATTTATTCTATTTTTCCAAATTATTTTTGTCCCTTTTTGTATTTCTGTATTTTGCCCACGTGTGTTTCTCCCACACATGTATTTCCTTAATTTGGTTACCTGTAGTGCTGACCTATGCCCAGCCAATGATTATTGAGTTGATTGAATTTGAATTGACTAAATGATTGTGGAATCTGAGCACTGAGTGATTTCTGTGTTTCAGATATGAACTTTCTGTATTACCCTTTTGAATGCTTAGTTTTGCTAATATTAGTATGCCTGAAATTTTTTTTTTTTTTTTTTTTTTTAAATCTGTTTATTAAACATAACACACAAACAGCAGTACATTTCACTTAGCTTAGTAAGAGAGTAAATATTTTCTCTTTTCATGTACCACTACGCGTACTTGTAATTTCTATACAATACGGTTACATTTTAATGTACTGACATACAACTTAACTTGATGCATTTTATAACAGTAGGCATATCTATAGTTTTGCTTAAGTATGTTTAATGGTATTCTAAGTGATAACGGTAGCATTCGGTTGCGTGGGTGTGAAATATATTAATGCTTTGCTTACGTATTGTGCGATTTGTAGTGGGACGAGGGCAGGACTAATGGAGCAGCAGGAGCCACTCACGACTTCCATGTTCACATCTGGGTGGAATTTCACTTGTTGTCTACCTGTATGTTTTGGTCTGATATGACGTAATCAACTGGGGTATTACGGCAAGTGTGGTACGACCCCTGTCGCAATTTCTAAGTATTTACCAGGATGACTTTTTTTTTTTTCTGTCACGTGCTTCATGGGGGATACTTATCGTCTCTAGAGTCTATGTTTACTGCAAAGTGATCCCAATGTTCAGCGCCCTCTTGTATCTGGCCCCTAAGTTGCAGCTGCCTTAGTGTGTAGGTTTCTGCTAGTGTAGAGCTGTGCAAGGCTGCAAGCCAGGTGGAATAGGGGGGGGCATTAGGAGCCTTCCAGTGTGTAGCGATCAATCGCTTGTATATTACAAACGAGAGATCTATAAACTTGTGAGTGTGTCTTTCATTCTTGCCCCGATATCGTATGCCCAGCAAACATGATTCTGGTGTGGGTGCAAGCGTGTTATCTGTTATGTCTGCTACCGTCTCGGTAATGCGGCACCATCCAGTATTTATTGTGTGGCATTCCCAAACCATATGGTAGAAATTAGCAGCGGGGGTATGTAGGAGGCTGGACTGGCTTGTAGTGAGTACCTAGGGGTACTTGCACCTTGCACCAGGCCCAGTTATCCCTTATTAGTGTATAGGGTGTCTAGCAGCATAGCAGCATAGGCTGATAGATAATGGTAGCTTAGCAGAGCAGCTTAGGCTGAACTAGGAGACGAGTGAAGCTCCTACAGTACCACTTAGTGTCATATGCACAATATCATAAGAAAACACAATACACAGATATACTAAAAATAAAGGTACTTTATTTTTATGACAATATGCCAAAAGTATCTCAGTGAGTACCCTCAGTATGAGGATAGCCTATATACACAAGATGTATGTACACAATACCAAAATATGCAGTAATAGTATTAGAAAACAGTGTAAACAATGTATAGTTACAATAGGATGCAATGGAGACACATAGGGATAGGGGCAACACAAACCATATATTCCAAAAGTGGAATGCGAACCACGAATCGCTGGGACTATTAGAAAATAGTAAGGGTTAGAAAAATAGCCCACCCCAAGACCCTGAAAAGTGAGTGCAATGTGCACTAAAGTTCCCCAAAGGACATAGAAGTCGTGATAGGGGAATTCTGCAGGAAAGACACAAACCAACAATGCAACAACAATGGATTTCCAGTCGAGGGTACCTGTGGAACAAGGGGACCAAGTCCAAAAGTCACAAGCAAGTCGGAGATGGGCAGATGCCCAGGAAATGCCAGCTGTGGGTGCAAAGATGCTGCTACTGGACAGTAGAAGTGTAGGTTTCTGCAAGAACGACAAGGGCTAGAGACTTCCCCTTTGGAGGACAGTTCCCGCATGCCGTGGAGAGTCGTGCAGAAGTATTTTCCCGCCAAAAGACCGCCAACAAGCCTTGCTAGCTGCAAATCATGCGGTTAGTGTTTTTGGATGCTGCTGTGGCCCAGAAGGGACCAGAATGTCGCCAATTGAGTCAGGGGACAGAGGGGGCGTCAAGCAAGACAAGAAGACCTCTCAGCAGCAGGCAGCAACCGCAGAAGTGCCAGAAACAGGCACTATGAAGATGCGTGAAATGGTGCTCACCCGAATTCGCACAAAGGAGTTCCACATCGCCAGAGGACAACTTAGGAGGTCGTGCAATGCAGGTTAGAGTGCCGTTGACCCAGGCTGGACTGTGCACAAAGGATTTCCACGGGAAGTGCACGGAGGCCGGAGTAGCTGCAAAAGTCGCGGTTCCCAGCAATGCAGTCTGGCGTAGGGAGGCAAGGACTTACCTCCACCAAACTTGGACTGAAGAGTCACTGGACTGTGGGAGTCACTTGGACAGAGTTTCTGGATTCAAGGGACCTCGCTCGTCATGCTGAGAGGAGACCCAAGGTACTGGTGATGCAGTTCTTTGGTGCCTGCGGTTGCAGGGGGACGAATCCGTCGACCCACGGGAGATTTCTTCGGAGCTTCTAGTGCAGAGAGGAGGCAGACTACCCCCACAGCATGCACCACCAGGAAAACAGTCGAGAAGGTGGCAGGATCAGCGTTACAGAGTTGCAGTAGTCGTCTTCGCTACTATGTTGCAGTTTTGCAGGCTTCCAGCGCGGTCAGCAGTCGATTCCTTGGCAGAAGGTGAAGAGAGAGATGCAGAGGAACTCGGATGAGCTCTTGCATTCGTTACCTAATGAATCCCAAAAGACAGAGACCCTAAATAGCCAGAAAAGAGGGTTTGGCTACCTAGGAGAGAGGATAGGCTAGCAACACCTGAAGGAGCCTATCAGAAGGAGTCTCTGACGTCACCTGATGGCACTGGCCACTCAGAGCAGTCCAGTGTGCCAGCAGCACCTCTGTTTCCAAGATGGCAGAGGTCTGGAGCACATTGGAGGAGCTCTGGACACCTCCCAGGGGAGGTGCAGGTCAGAGGAGTGGTCACTCCCCTTTCCTTTGTCCAGTTTCACGCCAGAGCAGGGCTAAGGGGTCCCTGAACCGGTGTAGACTGGCTTATGCAGAAATGGGCACCATGTGTGCCCATGAAAGAATTTCCAGAGGCTGGGGGAGGCTACTCCTCCCCTGCCTTCACACCATTTTCCAAAGGGAGAGGGTGTAACACCCTCTCTCAGAGGAAGTCCTTTGTTCTGCCATCCTGGGCCAGGCCTGGCTGGACCCCAGGAGGGCAGATGCCTGTCTGAGGGGTTGGCAGCAGCAGCAGCTGCAGTGAAACCCCGGGAAAGGCAGTTTGGCAGTACCAGGGTCTGTGCTACAGACCACTGGGATCAGGGGATTGTGCCAACTATGCCAGGATGGTATAGAGGGGGCAATTCCATGATCATAGACATGTTACATGGCCATATTCGGAGTTACCATTGTGAAGCTACATATAGGTAGTGACCTATATGTAGTGCACGCGTGTAATGGTGTCCCCGCACTCATAAAGTCCGGGGAATAGGCCCTGAACAATGTGGGGGCACCCTGGCTAGTGCCAGGGTGCCCACACACTAAGTAACTTAGCACCCAACCTTTACCAGGTAAAGATTAGACATATAGGTGACTTATAAGTTACTTAAGTGCAGTGTAAAATGGCTGTGGAATAACGTGGACGTTATTTCACTCAGGCTGCAGTGGCAGGCCTGTGTAAGAATTGTCAGAGCTCCCTATGGGTGGCAAAAGAAATGCTGCAGCCCATAGGGATCTCCTGGAACCCCAATACCCTGGGTACCTCAGTACCATATACTAGGGAATTATAAGGGTGTTCCAGTAAGCCAATGTAAATTGATAAAATTGGTCACTAGCCTGTTAGTGACAATTTGAAAGAAATGAGAGAGCATAACCACTGAGGTTCTGATTAGCAGAGCCTCAGTGAAACAGTTAGTCATAACACAGGTAACACATTCAGGCACACTTATGAGCACTGGGGCCCTGACTAGCAGGGTCCCAGTGACACATACAACTAAAACAACATATATACAGTGAAAAATGGGGGTAACATGCCAGGCAAGATGGTACTTTCCTACACAACCCCCCCCCCAAACGAAGGACAATAAGACTAGCCATGACCTGATGAGTCTTCATTGTCTAAGTGGAAATATCTGGAGAGTCCATCTGCATTGGAGTGGCTACTCCCAGGTCTATGTTCCACTGTATAGTCCATTCCCTGTAGGGATATGGACCACCTCAACAATTTAGGATTTTCACCTTTCATTTGTTTTAGCCAAAGTAGAGGTTTGTGGTCTGTCTGAACAATGAAGTGAGTGCCAAACCGGTATGGCCTCAACTTCTTCAGTGCCCAGACCACAGCAAAGGCCTCCCTCTCAATGGCAGACCAACGCTTTTCTCTAGGGGTCAACCTCCTACTAATAAAAGCAACAGGTTGATCCTGGCCCTCAGAATTAAGTTGTGATAGGACTGCCCCTACTCCTAATTCAGATGCATCAGTTTGGACATAGAATTTTTTAGAGTAACAAGGGCTTTTCAGGACAGGTGCAGAGCACATGGCCTGCTTCAGCTCCTCAAAAGCTTTCTGACAGCTAGCTGTCCACAATACCTTTTTAGGCATCTTTTTGGATGTGAGGTCATTAAGAGGGGCTGCAATGGAGCCATAGTTCTTAATGAACCTCCTGTAATACCCAGTGAGGCCTAGGAAGGCTCTCACCTGAGTCTGAGTAGTAGGGGGAACCCAATCTATAATAGTTTGGATTTTCCCCTGAAGTGGTGCAATCTGTTCCCCACCAACAAGGTGTCCCAGATAAACCACCTTCCCCTGCCCTATCTGGCACTTTGAAGCCTTGATAGTGAGGCCTGCCTTTTGCAGGGCCTCTAAAACTTTCCATAGGTGGACCAGGTGATCATCCCAACTGGAGCTAAAGACAGCTATATCGTCCAAATATGCTGCACTAAAAGCTTCCAGCCCTTGCAGGACTGTGTTCACCAACCTCTGAAAAGTGGCAGGTGCATTTTTCAATCCAAAAGGCATTACTGTGAATTGGTAATGGCCTCCAATGGTTGAAAATGCAGTTTTCGGTTTAGCATCTTCTGATAATTTGATCTGCCAATACCCTGCAGTCAAATCAAAAGTGCTTAGATACTTGGCAGATGCCAGTGTATCTATGAGCTCATCTGCCCTGGGTATAGGGTGATCATCAGTTTTGGTTACCTGGTTGAGACCTCTATAATCTACACAAAACCGCATTTCCTTCATTCCATCCTTGGAATGAGGTTTTGGTACAAGTACCACAGGAGAGGCCCATGCACTTTCAGAGTGCTCAACCACTCCTAGTTCTAACATTTTCTGTACCTCTTGCTTTATGCAGTCCCTGACATGGTCAGGCTGCTTATAGATCTTACTTTTCACAGGCAAGCTGTCTCCAGTATCTATTGTGTGCTCACACCAAGAAGTGGTACCTGGCACAGTAGAGAAGAGTTCAGAAAACTGACCCAGGAGATTTATGCAGTGGTCTTTCTGCTCAGCAGTAAGACAATCAGCCAAAACTACTCCTTCCACTAGAGCATCTTGTTCTGTGGTAGAGAAGAGATCAGGTAGAGGACCACTGTCTTCTTCCTGTCCCTCATCAGTTGCCATGAGCAGGGTGAGATCAGCCCTGTCATAGTAGGGTTTCAGGCGATTGACATGGAACACCCTAAGGGGACTCCTGGCAGTGCCTAAGTTAACTAAGTAGGGGACTTCACCCTTCTTTTCAACAATTATGTGGGGTCCACTCCATTTATCTTGGAGTGCTCTTGGGGCCACAGGCTCCAAGACCCACACTTTCTGCCCTGGTTGGTACTGAACCAAAACAGCCTTCTGATCATGCCATTGCTTCTGGAGCTCTTGGCTGGCCTGAAGGTTTTTACTGGCCTTTTTCATATACTCAGCCATCCTTGATCTGAGGCCAAGTACATAATCCACAATATCTTGTTTTGGAGCTTTTAAAGGTTGTTCCCAACCCTCCTTGACAAGTGTTAGTGGACCCCTAACAGGGTGTTCAAAGAGGAGTTCAAAGGGGCTGAAGCCCACTCCTTTCTGGGGTACCTCCCTGTAGGCAAAAAGGAGGCATGGTAAAAGGATGTCCCATCTCCTGCGGAGTTTTTCTGGGAGTCCCATAATCATGCCCTTGAGAGTTTTGTTAAATCTCTTCACCAGTCCATTTGTTTGTGGATGATAGGGTGTAGTGAACTTGTAAGTCACACCACACTCCTTCCACATGGCCTTTAAGTAAGCAGACATGAAATTGCTTCCCCTGTCTGATACTACTTCCTTTGGGAAGCCCACCCTAGAAAATATTCCCAGGAGGGCCTTTGCCACTGCAGGTGCTGTAGTGGTCCTTAAAGGAATTGCTTCAGGATATCTTGTGGCATGGTCCACTACCACCAAGATAAACCTATTGCCTGAAGCAGTAGGAGGGTCAAGGGGGCCAACTATGTCAACCCCTACCCTTTCAAAGGGAACCCCAACCACAGGCAGTGGAATAAGGGGTGCCTTTGGGGTGCTACCTGTCTTGCCACTGGCTTGCAAGTTTCACAGGACTTACAAAATTCTTTTGTGTCCTCAGACATTCTAGGCCAATGAAACAAGGGAACAAGCCTGTCCCAAGTTTTAATTTGTCCCAGATGCCCAGCTAGGGGAATGTCGTGGGCTAGAGTTAGGAGGAACTTTCTGTACTCATGAGGAATCACTAACCTCCTGGCAGTTCCAGGTTTAGGATCCCTTGCTTCAGTGTACAAGAGGTTGTCCTCCCGGTAAACTCTGTGAGAGTCACTGACATCCCCATTAGCCTGTTTGACAGCTTGCTGTCTTAGACCCTCTAGTGTGGGACAGGTATGCTGTGCCACACTCAGCTCCTCCCTGGCAGGCCCTCCTTCACCCAAAAGCTCAGCAGTGTCTGCTTCCAGCTCCTCTGGTGTAGGTTCTGCACAGGGTGGACATTCTTCTTCCTCAGAAGTAGAATCCACTGTAGAGGGAGGGATAGTAGGAAGTGCTTTACTTCTACTAGCCCTAGCTTTAGGGAGCACTTGGTCCATTGTTCCAGGATCCAAGTCACCCTGTCCTTTTTGCTTTTTGGCCTGAGCTCTTGTTAAAGCAAAAATATGCCCTGGGATGCCCTGCATTGCTGCATGGGCCTCCAACTCCACATCTGACCAAGCTGATGTCTCCAAATCATTCCCTAATAGACAGTCTACAGGTAAATCTGAAGCTACCACAACTTTCTTTGGACCAGTAACCCCCCCCCAGTTGAGATTTACAACAGCCATGGGGTGGCTAAGTGTGTTGTTGTGAGCATCGGTTACTTGGTACTGGTGACCAAGTAGGTGTTGTTCAGGGTGGACCAGTTTCTCTATGACCATAGTCACACTGGCTCCAGTGTCCCTGTAGGCCTGAACCTCAACACCATTTATTAGGGGTAGTTGCTTGTACTTATCCATGTTAAGGGGACAAGCAACCAAGGTGGCTAAATCAATAGCCCCCTCAGAGACTAACACAGCCTCTGTGGTCTCCCTAATCAGACCAACCCCAACTAAGTTACCAAAAGTGAGCCCAGCTACTCCCTTGGATTGGCTATTAGTAGGTTTGCTCCCACCACCACTGCTATTAGTAGGGACACTAGGTGTAGCAGTAGGGGTTGTAGTGGTAGGAGGCTTGGTGCTTTTCTTTGGACAACTGGGATCTGTTGTCCAATGGCCTTTTATTTTACATAAATAGCACCATGGTTTCTTTTCTTTGTTTTGATTAGAAGAGGATTTGGGCCCACCACCCCCACCAGAGTGTTTTTGTGGGCCTGATGAAGACTCATTTTTAGATTTGTCCCCACCCTTGTCAGAAGACTTACCATCCTTCTTCTTGTTGCCATCTTTGTCACCCCCTGTATGAACTTTTCTGTTCACCCTTGTTCTGACCCATTTGTCTGCCTTCTTTCCCAATTCTTGGGGAGAGGTCAGATCAGAGTCCACCAAGAACTGGTGCAACAAATCAGACACACAATTATTAAGAATATGCTCTCTCAGGATCAAGTTATACAGGCTGTCATAATCAGTAACTTTACTGCCATGTAACCACCCCTCCAAGGCCTTCACTGAATGGTCAATGAAATCAACCCAGTCTTGTGAAGACTCCTTTTTGGTCTCTCTGAACTTTATCCTGTATTGTTCAGTGGTTAAGCCATAACCATCCAGGAGTGCATTCTTAAGTACTGTAAAATTATTGGCATCACTTTCTTTCACAGTAAGGAGCCTATCCCTACCTTTTCCACTAAATGATAGCCATAGGATAGCAGCCCACTGCCTTTGAGGGACATCCTGTACAACACAGGCCCTCTCAAGTGCAGCAAACCACTTGTTAATGTCATCCCCCTCCTTATAAGGGGGAACTATCTTGTGCAGATTCCTAAAATCATGCTCTTTAGCAGGATGACTATTGGGAATACTGCTGCTGCCACCATGGGTTTCTAAACCCAACTTCTGTCTTTCCTTCTCTACTTCTAAAGACTGTCTATCCAAATCCAGCTGTTGCTTCTTGAGCTTCAGTCTGGTTTGTTCCACTCTCAATCTATTGAGCTCCCTTTCTAACAATCTGTCATCAGGGTGGGTGGGAGGGACATGCCTTGAAACAGAAGTATGATGAGAATGGACAGAAGGAGACCTGTCCCTTACAGAAGGCACCCTAACAGCTTGGTTAACAGAAACATCACTTCTACTGTGGTGAGAATGAATGCTCTTGCTATGATGTGAGAGCACACTATCTGTATGGTGTGACTCAACATCAGTACCAACTATGCTAGACTGTCTAGTAATGGGCAGGCTCTGAAGTTTCTTTCCTGAATCTTTTCCTAGGGGAGTCCCTGGATCAGATTGGGAACCATTAGCTACTTTTTCAACAGATGAGGCCCTTTTGGCCTTATCTTGTTCTCTAAGCATGTTAAGCAATAATTCCAAAGAAGGATTCTTCCCTACACTCAAACCTCTTTCTACACAGAGACTCCTTGCTCCTTTCCAGCTAAGGTGGTCATATGCAAGTTTGGACAGATCAACATTTTGGCCTGTGCCAGACATTTTAGAAAGAGTTTAAGTGACAGAAAAAGTGAGAAAAAGTTTTTAGAACTTTTAGAAAGACAGAAAAAAAACTTTTTAAGAACTTTTTGAAAGTTTAGAAGTACTTTTCAGCACTTTAGAAAAGAGGTGAGAAAAGAAATGCAAAACTTTTTGGTTAGGTGTACATACACTGAACTTGTTTTGTATATTTTTCTCTTATGAAAAGTACACTGACAAAAGTGGTAAGTAGTCTCAAAGCACTTATCCCACCGCTGCACAACCAATGTAGGAGGCTGGACTGGCTTGTAGTGAGTACCTAGGGGTACTTGCACCTTGCACCAGGCCCAGTTATCCCTTATTAGTGTATAGGGTGTCTAGCAGCATAGGCTGGTAGATAATGGTAGCTTAGCAGAGCAGCTTAGGCTGAACTAGGAGACGAGTGAAGCTCCTACAGTACCACTTAGTGTCATATGCACAATATCATAATAAAACACAATACACAGATATACTAAAAATAAAGGTACTTTATTTTTATGACAATATGCCAAAAGTATCTCAGTGAGTACCCTCAGTATGAGGATAGCAAATATACACAAGATATATGTACACAATACCAAAATATGCAGTAATAGTATTAGAAAACAGTGTAAACAATGTATAGTTACAATAGGATGCAATGGAGACACATAGGGATAGGGGCAACACAAACCATATACTCCAAAAGTGGAATGCGAACCACGAATGGGCCCCAAACCTATGTGACCTTGTAGAGGGTCGCTGGGACTATTAGAAAATAGTAAGGGTTAAAAAAATAGCCCACCCCAAGACCCTGAAAAGTGAGTGCAAAGTGCACTAAAGTTCCCCAAAGGACATAGAAGTCGTGATAGGGGAATTCTGCAGGAAAGACACAAACCAACAATGCAACAACGATGAATTTCCAGTCGAGGGTACCTGTGGAACAAGGGGACCAAGTCCAAAACTCACAAGCAAGTCGGAGATGGGCAGATGCCCAGGAAATGCCAGCTGTGGGTGCAAAGAAGCTGCTACTGGACAGTAGAAGCGTAGGTTTCTGCAAGAACGACAAGGGCTAGAGACTTCCCCTTTGGAGGACGGTTTCCTCACTCCATGGAGAGTCGTGCAGATGTGATTTCCCGCCGAAAGACCACCAAAAAGCCTTGCTAGCTGCAAATCGTGCGGTTAGTGTTTTTGGTTGCTGCTGTGGCCCAGGAGGGACCAGGATGTCGCCAATTGTGTCAGGGGACAGAGGGGGCGTCGAGCAAGACAACAAGCCCTTTCAGCAGCAGGCAGCACCCGCATAAGTGCCAGAAACAGGCACTATGAGGATGCGTGAAACAGTGCTCACCCGAAGTCGCACAAAGGAGTCCCACGTCGCCGGAGAACAACTTAGAAGGTCGTGCTATGCAGGTTAGAGTGCCGTGGACCCAGGCTGGACTGTGCACAAAGGATTTCCGCCGGAAGTGCACGGAGGCTGGAGTAGCTGCAAAAGTCGCGGTTCCCAGCAATGCAGTCTGGCGTGGGGAGGCAAGGACTTACCTCCACCAAACTTGGACTGAAGAGTCACTGGACTGTGGGAGTCACTTGGACAGAGTTGCTGGATTCAAGGGACCTCGCTCGTTGTGCTGAGAGGAGACCCAAGGTACCGGTGATGCAGTTCTTTGGTGCCTGCGGTTGCAGGGGGACGATTCCGTCGACCAGCGGGAGATTTCTTCAGAGCTTCTAGTGCAGAGAGGAGGCAGACTACCCCCACAGCATACACCACCAGGAAAACAGTCGAGAAGGCGGCAGGATCAGCGTTACAGAGTTGCAGTAGTCGTCTTCGCTACTATGTTGCAATTTTGCAGGCTTCCAGCGCGGTCAGCAGTCGATTCCTTGGCAGAAGGTGAAGAGAGAGATGCAGAGGAACTCGGATGAGCTCTTGCATTCGTTATCTAAGGAATCCCAAAAGATAGAGATCCTAAATAGCCAGAAAAGAGGGTTTGGCTACCTAGGAGAGAGGATAGGCTAGCAACACCTGAAGGAGCCTATCAGAAGGAGTCTCTGACGTCACCTGATGGCACTGGCCACTCAGAGCAGTCCAGTGTGCCAGCAGCACCTCTGCTTCCAAGATGGCAGAGGTCTGGAGCACACTGGAGGAGCTCTGGACACCTCCCAGAGGAGGTGCAGGTCAGGGGAGTGGTCACTCCCCTTTCCTTTGTCCAGTTTCGCGCCAGAGCAGGGCTAAGGGGTCCCTGAACTGGTGTAGACTGGCTTATGCAGAAATGGGCACCATGTGTGCCCATGAAAGCATTTCCAGAGGCTGGGGGAGGCTACTCCTCCCCTGCCTTCACACCATTTTCCAAAGGGAGAGGGTGTAACACCCTCTCTCAGAGGAAGTCCTTTGTTTTGCCATCCTGGGCCAGGCCTGGCTGGACCCCAGGAGGGCAGATGCCTGTCTGAGGGGTTGGCAGCAGCAGCAGCTGCAGTGAAACCCCGGGAAAGGCAGTTTGGCAGTACCAGGGTCTGGGCTACAGACCACTGGGATCATGGGATCGTGCCAACTATGCCAGGATGGTATAGAGGGGGCAATTCCATGATCATAGACATGTTACATGGCCATATTCGGAGTTACCATTGTGAAGCTACATATAGGTAGTGACCTATATGTAGTGCACGCGTGTAATGGTGTCCCCGCACTCACAAAGTCCGGGGAATTGGCCCTGAACAATGTGGGGGCACCTTGGCTAGTGCCAGGGTGCCCACACACTAAGTAACTTAGCACCCAACCTTTACCAGGTAAAGGTTAGACATATAGGTGACTTATAAGTTACTTAAGTGCAGTGTAAAATGGCTGTGAAATAACGTGGACGTTATTTCAGTCAGGCTGCAGTGGCAGGCCTGTGTAAGAATTGTCAGAGCTCCCTATGGGTGGCAAAAGAAATGCTGCAGCCCATAGGGATTTCCTGGAACCCCAATACCCTGGGTACCTCAGTACCATATACTAGGGAATTATAAGGGTGTTCCAGTAAGCCAATGTAAATTGGTAAAATTGGTCACTAGCCTGTTAGTGACAATTTGAAAGAAATGAGAGAGCATAACCACTGAGGTTCTGATTAGCAGAGCCTCAGTGAGACAGTTAGTCATAACATAGGTAACACATTCAGGCACACTTATGAGCACTGGGGCCCTGACTAGCAGGGTCCCAGTGACACATACAACTAAAACAACATATATACAGTGAAATATGGGGGTAACATGCCAGGCAAGATGGTACTTTCCTACACAACCCCCCCCAAATGAAGGACAATAAGACTAGCCATGACCTGATGAGTCTTCATTGTCTAAGTGGAAATATCTGGAGAGTCTATCTGCATTGGAGTGGGTACTCCCAGGTCTATGTTCCATTGTATAGTTCATTCCCTGTAGGGATATAGACCACCTCAACAATTTAGGATTTTCACCTTTCATTTGTTTTAGCCAAAGTAGAGGTTTGTGGTCTGTCTGAACAATGAAGTGAGTGCCAAACAGGTATGGCCTCAACTTCTTCAGTGCCCAGACCACAGCAAAGGCCTCCCTCTCTATGGCAGACCAACGCTTTTCTCTAGGGGTCAACCTCCTGCTGATAAAAGCAACAGGTTGATCCTGGCCCTCAGAATTAAGTTGTGAAAGGACTGCCCCTACCCCTAATTCAGATACATCAGTTTGGACAATGAATTTTTTCGAGTAACAGGGGCTTTTCAGGACAGGTGCAGAGCACATGGCCTGCTCCAGCTCCTCAAAAGCTTTCTGACAGCTAGCTGTCCACAATACCTTTTTAGGCATTTTCTTGGAGGTGAGGTCATTAGGAGGGGTTGCAATGGAGCCATAGTTCTTAATGAACCTCCTTTAATACCCAGTGAGGCCTAAGAAGGCTCTCACCTGGGTTTGAGTTGTAAGGGGAACCCAATCTATAATAGTTTGGATTTTCCCCTGAAGTGGTACAATCTGTTCTCCAACTACCAGGTGTCCCAGATAAACCACCTTCCCCTGCCCTATCTGGCACTTTGAGGGCCTCCAAAACTTTCCATAGGTGGGCCAGGTGATCATCCCAACTGGAGCTAAAGACAGCTATATCGTCCAGATATGCTGCACTAAAAGCCTCCAGCCCTTGCAGGACTGTATTCACCAACCTTTGAAAAGTGGCAGGTGCATTTTTCAATCCAAAAGGCATTACTGTGAATTGGTAATGGCCTCCTATGGTTGAAAATGCAGTTTTTGCTTTAGCATCTTCTGATAATTTGATCTGCCAATACCCTGCAGTCAAGTCAAAAGTGCTTAGATACTTGACAGATGCCAGTGTATCTATGAGCTCATCTGCCCTGGGTATAGGGTGAGCATCAGTTTTGGTTACTTGGTTGAGACCTCTATGGTCTACACAAAACCGCATTTCCTTCTTTCCATCCTTGGAATGAGGTTTTGGTACAAGTACCACAGGAGAGGCCCATGGACTTTCAGAGTGCTCAACCACTCCCAGTTCTAACATTTTCTGCACTTCTTGTTTTAAGCAGTCTCTGACATGGTCAGGCTGCCTATAGACCTTACTTTTGACAGGCAAGCTGTCTCCAGTATCTATAGTGTGCTCACACCAAGAAGTGGTGCCTGGCACAGTAGAGAAGAGTTCAGAAAACTGACCCAGGAGATTTATGCAGTGGTCTTTCTGCTCAGCAGTAAGACAATCTGCCAGTTCTACCCCTTCCACCAGAGCATCTTGTTCTGTGGAAGAGAAGAGATCAGGGAGAGGGTCACTCTCTTCTTCCTGTCCCTAATCTGTTGCCATGAGCAGGGTGAGATCAGCCCTGTCATCGTAGGGTTTCAGGCGATTGACATGGAGCACCCTAAGGGGACTCCTGGCAGTGCCTAAGTCAACTAAGTAGGTGACTTCACCCTTTTTCTCAACAATTGTGTGGGGTCCACTCTATTTATCTTGGAGTGCTCTTGGGGCCACAGGCTCCAAGACCCACACTTTCTGCCCTGGTTGGTACTGAACCAAAAGAGCCTTCTGGTCATGCCATTGCTTTTGGAGCTCTTGGCTGGCCTGAAGGTTTTTACTGGCCTTTTTCATGTACTCAGCCATCCTTGATGTGAGGCCAAGTACATAGTCCACTATGTCTTGCTTTGGAGCTTTTAAAGGTTGTTCCCAACCCTCCTTAACAAGTGTTAGAGGACCTCTCACAGGGTGTCCAAAGAGGAGTTCAAAGGGGCTGAAGCCCACTCCTTTTTGGGGTACCTCCCTGTAAGCAAAAAGGAGGCATGGTAATAGGATATCCCATCTCCTGCGGAGTTTTTCAGGGAGTCCCATAATCATGCCTTTGAGAGTTTTGTTAAATCTCTCCACCAGTCCATTGTTTGTGGATGACAGGGTGTAGTGAACTTGTATGTAACACCACACTCCTTCCACATGGCCTTTAAGTAAGCAGACATGAAATTGCTTCCCCTGTCTGATACCACCTCTTTTGGGAAGCCCACCCTGGAAAAGATTCCCAGGAGGGCCTTTGCCACTGCAGGAGCTGCAGTGGTCCTTAGAGGAATTGCTTCAGGCTATCTTGTGGCATGGTCCACTACCACCAAGATATACCTATTGCCTGAAGCAGTAGGAGGGTCAAGGGGGCCAACTATGTCAACCCCTACCCTTTCAAAGGGAACCCCAACCACAGGCAGTGGAATAAGGGGTGCCTTTGGAGTGCCACCTGTCTTGCCACTGGCTTGACAGGTTTCACAGGACTTACAAAATTCCTTTGTGTCCTCTGACATTCTAGGCCAATGAAACAAGGGAAAAGCCTGTCCCAAGTTTTAATTTGCCCCAAATGTCCAGCTAAGGGAATGTCGTGGGCTAGAGTTAGGAGGAACTTTCTGTACTCCTGAGGAATCACCAATCTCCTGGCAGCTCCAGGTTTTGGATCCCTTGCTTCAGTGTACAGAAGATTGTCCTCCCAGTAAACTCTGTGAGAGTCACTGACATCCCCATTTGCTTGTTTGACAGCTTGCTGCCTTAGACCCTCTAGTGTGGGACAGGTTTGCTGTGCCACACTCAGCTCCTCCATGGCAGGCCCCCCTTCACCCAAAAGCTCAGCAGTGTCTGCTTCTAGCTCCTATGGTGTAGGTTCTGCACAGGGTGGAAATTCTTCTTCCTCAGAAGAAGAATCCACTGTAGAGAGAGGGATAGTAGGTAGTGCTTTACTTCTACTAGCCCTAGCTTTAGGGAGCACTTGGTCCATTCTTCCAGGATCCAAGTCACCCTGTCCTTTTTGCTTTTTGGCCTGAGCCCTGGTTAAAGCAAAAATATGCCCTGGGATGCCCAGCATTTCTGCATGGGCCTCCAACTCCACATCTGACCAAGCTGATGTCTCTAAATCATTTCCAAGTAGACAGTCTACAGGTAAATCTGAGGCAACCACAACTTTCTATGGACCAGTAACCCCCCCCCAGTTGAGATTTACAACAGCCATGGGGTGGCTAAGTGTGTTGTTGTGAGCATTGGTTACTTGGTACTGGTGACCATGTAGGTGTTGTTCAGGGTGGACCAGTTTCTCTACTACCATTGTAACACTGGCACCTGTGTCCCTGTAGGCCTGAACCTCAACACCATTTATTAGGGGTAGTTGCTTGTACTTATCCATGTTAAGGGGACAAGCAACTAACGTGGCTAAATCAATAGCCCCCTCAGAGACTAACACAGCCTCTGTGGTCTCCCTAACAAGACCAACCCCAACTAAGTTACCAAACGTGAGCCCAGCTACTCCCTTGGATTGGCTATTAGTAGGTTTGCTCCCACCACCACTGCTATTAGTAGGGACACTAGGTGTAGCAGTAGGGGTTGTAGTGGTAGGAGGCTTGGTGCTTTTCTTTGGACAACTGGGATCTGTTGTCCAATGGCCTTTTATTTTACATAAATAGCACCATGGTTTCTTTTCTTTGTTTTGATTTGAAGAGGATTTGGACCCACCACCCCCACCAGAGTGTTTTTGTGGGCCTGATGAAGACTCATTTTTAGATTTGTCCCCATCCTTGTCTGAAGACTTACCATCCTTCTTCTTGTTGCCATCTTTGTCACCCCCTGTATGAACGTTTCTGTTCACCCTTGTTCTGACCCATTTGTCTGCCTTCTTTCCCAATTCTTGGGGAGAGGTCAGATCAGAGTCCACCAGGTACTGGTGCAACAAATCAGACACACAGTTATTAAGTATATGCTCTCTCAGGATTAAGTTATACAGGCTTTCATAATCAGTAACTTTACTGCCATGTAACCACCCCTCCAAGGCCTTCACTGAATGGTCAACAAAGTCTACCCAGTCTTGTGAAGACTCCTTTTTGGTTTCTCTGAACTTCATCCTGTACTGTTCAGTGGTTAAGCCATAACCATCTAGGAGTGCATTCTTAAGAACTGCAAAATTATTGGCATCACTTTCTTTCACAGTAAGGAGCCTATCCCTACCCTTTCCACTAAATGATAGCCATAGGATAGCAGCCCACTGCCTTTGAGGGACATCCTGTACAACACAGGCCCTCTCAAGTGCAGCAAACCACTTGTTAATGTCATCCCCCTCCTTATAAGGGGGAACTATCTTGTGCAGATTTCTGGAATCATGCTCTTTTGCAGGATGACTATGGGGAATACTGCTGCTGCCACCATGGGTTTCTAAACCCAATTTCTGTCTTTCCCTTTCCACCTCTAAGGACTGCCTATCCAAATCCAGCTGTTGCTTCTTGAGCGTCAGTCTGGTTTGTTCCACTCTCAATCTATTGAGCTCCCTTTCTAACACTCTGTCATCAGGGTGGGTGGGTGAGGCATGTCTAGAGACAGAAGTATGCTGAGATAGAACAGAAGGAGACCTGGCCCTAACAGATGGTACCCTAATAGCTTGACTAACAGAAACAGCACTTCTACTATGATGGGAAGGGATACTCTTACTGTGATGTGAGACAACACTATCAGTATGGTGTGACTCTACATCAGTACCAGCTATGCTAGGTGGTTTGCTAGGGGGCAGGTTTGGAAGTTTCCCTCCCACATCTTTTGCTAGGGGTGGCCCAGAATCAGAGTGGGAACCATCAGCTAACTTTTCCACAGGAGTGCCAGCTCTGGCCTTATCCTGTTCAACAAGCATATTTACCAACAGTTCTCTAGAGGGACTCTTCATTACACTTAAACCTCTTTCTATGCAGAGACTCCTTGCTTCTTTCCAGCTAAGGTGATCATAAGCAAGTTTGGACAGATCAACAGTTTGGCCTGTGCCAGACATTTTTAGAAAGTGTTTAAGTGATAGAAAAAAGGAAGAAAAAGTTTTTCAGAACTTTTAGAAAGACAGCAAAAAAAACTTTTAAAACTTTTAAAGAACTTTTTAGAAAGTTACAGGTACTTTTCAGCACTTTAGAAAACAAGTGAGAAAAGAAATGCAAAACTTTTGGGTTAGGTGTACATACACTGAACTTGTTTTGTATATTTTTCTCTTATGAAAAGTACAATGACAAAAGTGGTAAGTAGTTACAAAGCACTTATCCCACCGCTGCACAAACAATGTAGGAGGCTGGACTGGCTTGTAGTGAGTACCAAGGGGTACTTACACCTTGCACCAGGCCCAGGTATCCCTTATTAGTGTATAGGGTGTCTAGCAGCTTAGGCTGATAGATAATGGTAGCTTAGCAGAGCAGCTTAGGCTGAACTAGGAGACGAGTGAAGCTCCTACAGTACCACTAGTGTCATATGCACAATATCATAAGAAAACACAATACACAGATATACTAAAAATAAAGCTACTTTATTTTTATGACAATATGCTAAAGTATCTCAGTGAGTACCCTCAGTATGAGGATAGCAAATATACACAAGATATATGTACACAATACCAAAAATATGCAGTATAGTATTAGAAAACAGTGCAAACAATGTATAGTTACAATAGGATGCAATGGGGACACATAGGGATAGGGGCAACACAAACCATATACTCTAAAAGTGGAATGCGAACCACGAATGGACCCCAAACCTATGTGACCTTGAAGAGGGTCGTTGGGACTGTAAGAAAACAGTGAGGGTTAGTAAAATAGCCCACCCCAAGACCCTGAAAAGTGAGTGCAAAGTGCACTAAAGTTCCCCAAAGAGCACAGAAGTCGTGATAGGGGAATTCTGCAGGAAAGACACAAATCAGCAATGCAACAACAATGGATTTCCAAACGAGGGTACCTGTGGAACAAGGGGACCAAGTGGAAAAGTCACAAGCAAGTCGGAGATGGGCAGATGCCTAGGAAATGCCAGCTGTGGGTGCAAAGAAGCTGCTACTGGACAGTAGAAGCTGAAGATTCTGCAGGAACGACAAGGGCTAGAAACTTCCCCTTTGGAGGATGGATGCCCCACGCCGTGGAGAGTCATATAGAAGTGTTTTCCTGAAGAAAGACTGCCATCAAGCCTTGCTAGCTGCAAGTCGTACGGTTAGGGTTTTTGGATGCTGCTGTAGCACAGGAGGGACCAGGATGTCGCCAATTGCGTCCGAAGACAGAGGGGGCGCCCAGCAGGAAAAGGAGACCTCTCAGAAGCAGGCAGCACCCGCAGAAGTGCCGGAACAGGCACTACGAAGAGGAGTGAAACAGTACTCACCTGAAGTTACACAAAGGAGTCCCACATCGCCGGAGGACAACTCAGGAGGTTGTGCAATGCAGGTTAGAGTGCCGTGGACCCAGGCTTGGCAGTGCACAAAGGATTCCCGCCGGAAGTGCACAGAGGCCGGAGTAGCTGCAAAAGTCGCTATTCCCAGCAATGCAGTCTGGCGTGGGGAGGCAAGGACTTACCTCCACCAAACTTAGACTGAAGAGTCACTGGACTGTGGGAGTCACTTGGACAGAGTTGCTGGATTCAAGGGACCTCGCTCGTCGTGCTGAGAGGAGACCCAGGGGACCGGTGATGCAGTTCTTTGGTGCCTGCGGTTGCAGGGGGACGATTCCGTCGACCCACAGGAGATTTCTTCAGAGCTTCTAGTGCAGAGAGGAGGCAGACTACCCCCACAGCATGCACCACCAGGAAAGCAGTCGAGAAGGCGGCAGGATCAGCGTTACAGAGTTGCAGTAGTCGTCTTCGCTACTTTGTTGCAGTTTTGCAGGCTTCCAGCGCGGTCAGCAGTCGATTCCTTGGCAGAAGGTGAAGAGAGAGATGCAGAGGAACTCTGATGAGCTCTAGGCATTCGTTATCTAAGGAATTCCCCAAAGCAGAGACCCTAAATAGCCAGAAAAGAGGGTTTGGCTACTTAGGAGAGAAGATAGGCTAGCAACACCTGAAGGAGCCTATCAGAAGGAGTCTCTGACGTCACCTGGTGGCACTGGCCACTCAGAGCAGTCCAGTGTGCCAGCAGCACCTCTGTTTCCAAGATGGCAGAGGTCTGGAGCACACTGGAGGAGCTCTGGGCACCTCCCAGGGGAGGTGCAGGTCAGGGGAGTGGTCACTCCCCTTTCCTTTGTCCAGTTTCGCGCCAGAGCAGGGCTGAGGGGTCCCTGAACCGGTGTAGACTGGCTTATGCAGAAATGGGCACCATGTGGGCCCATGAAAGCATTTCCAGAGGCTGGGGGAGGCTACTCCTCCCCTGCCTTCACACCATTTTCCAAAGGGAAAGGGTGTAACACCCTCTCTCTGAGGAAGTCCTTTGTTCTGCCTTCCTGGGCCAAGCCTGGCTGGACCCCAGGAGGGCAGAAACCTGTCTGAGGGGTTGGCAGCAGCAGCAGCTGCAGTGAAACCCCTGAAAAGGCAGTTTGGCAGTACCCGGGCCTGTGCTACAGACCCGTGGGATCATGGGATTGTACCAACAATGCCAGGATGGCATAGAGGGGGCAATTCCATGATCTTAGACATGTTACATGGCCATATTCGGAGTTACCATTGTGAAGCTACATATAGGTAGTGACCTATATGTAGTGCACACGTGTAATGGTGTCCCCGCACTCACAAAGTCCGGGGAATTGGCCCTGAACAATGTGGGGGCACCTTGGCTAGTGCCAGGGTGCCCACACACTAAGTAACTTAGCACCCTACCTTTACCAGGTAAAGGTTAGACATATAGGTGACTTATAAGTTACTTAAGTGCAGTGTAAACTGGCTGTGAAATAACGTGGACGTTATTTCACTCAGGCTGCAGTGGCAGGCCTGTGTAAGAATTGTCAGAGCTCCCTATGGGTGCAAAAGAAATGCTGCAGCCCATAGGGATCTCCTGGAACCCCAATACCCTGGGTACCTCAGTACCATATACTAGGGAATTATAAGGGTGTTCCAGTATGCCAATGTAAATTGGTAAAATTGGTCACTAGCCTGTTAGTGACAATTTGAAAGAAATGAGAGAGCATAACCACTGAGGTTCTGATTAGCAGAGCCTCAGTGAGACAGTTAGTCATAACACAGGTAACACATACAGGGCACACTTATGAGCACTGGGGCCCTGGCTGGCAGGGTCCCAGTGACACATACAACTAAAACAACATATATACAGTGAAATATGGGGGTAACATGCCAGGCAAGATGGTACTTTCCTACAATAACCACTGAGGTTCTGATTAGCAGAGCCTCAGTAAGACAGTTAGTCATAACACAGGTAACACATACAGGGCACACTTCTAAGGACTGGGGCCCTGGCTGGCAGGATCCCAGTGACACATACAACTAAAACAACATATATACAGTGAAATATGGGGGTAACATGCCAGGCAAGATGGTACTTTCCTACAGAAGTTGCAGGAGATGGGTGGATAGTGAGCTATAATATTCCATTGGTAGTCCGTCTGATCCAGGGGTATTTCCGCGTGCCATTTGAGAAAGAGCTAAGCGTAGTTCATCTCTGGTAATGGGACTATCTAATGTGTCTGCGCTATCTATGATATTCATGTTTTGAGGAATCAGCGATAGGAGTTCAGTCAGTTGTTGCTCATTTGGGGGACTAGTGGGCTGATATAGGGAACGATAATATGTATGAAAGGACTTATTGATTTCAGCTTGAGTGTTAATCACTTCTCCTGAATGTGTTCTAATCGCGCCTATAGGTGAGGATTGCGACGGTTGGCGCACCAGCCAAGCCAGTAATTTGCCCGACCTGTCTCCTTCTGCGTGCTGTCGGGCTTTAAAATGTCTGTAGTCGTGTCTGCTGAGTCTAGCGTCAGCCTCTCTATAGTCAGATTTCAGCGAGTTTAATGTTTCAAGCGAGGTTGCGTTCGTAGTGACCTCAGTCTCTGCCTTGCGTATTTTAGATTCTAACTCTAGTAGTTCCCTATTAAGCAGTCTTTTGACCCCTACTGAGGCTGCTAGGCAGTGGCCTCGTATAACTACTTTGTGAGCGTCCCATTCCATGGCACGTGTTGTTGTTGTATTCTTATTTAAGGTAAAGTAATCCGATAAGCATTTAGTTAGTTCAGCATGAAAAGGAGGGTCTATGAGGGCATCTGGTTGTAAACGCCATGTTGGAATGCACGTGTGTATACGGCCCCCTTTCAAGGTAGCTTGGAGCGGATTATGGTCTGATATGGTTCGAGCCAGGTAGCCTGATGTGGTTATTTTTGGGATTATGCCATTTGATGCGAATATCATATCTATTCTAGTATATAGTTTGTGTACTGAGGAGTAAAAAGAGTATTTGCGATGTGTGGGGTGACCAATTCTCCAAATTTCTCTTAGCCTGTTATTGGAGGCCCACTCTGTGAGCTCGAGTGAGGCACGTTTAGCAGGAGTGTTGTCTAGCGGAGGGATTGAACGGTCTCTCTGAGTGTCTAATACGCAATTAAAGTCGCCACCCCATATGGCCTCTGTCTCTGGATCGTTGAGTTTGCCACTGTTAAGTGTCTGTAAAAATTCCCATTGATTTGAGTTGGGGGTATATATTGATGCTAATGCCATAGGTTCCCCATCTAGAGCGCCCTCTTGGAGGACATATCTACCATTTGGGTCACATTGTACGCGGACATAATGTATGGGACCCCGGGGGCTATCCAGATCACTGCTCCCCGTGCGTATGTTGAAAAGGTGGTGCCATATAATTGCCCCTTCCATTTTGCTTTTGTATACTCCAAAGAGGACTTAGCCAGGTGTGTCTCCTGTAGCATGGCGAAATGTATTTGATGTCTCCTAAGGTATGCGTAGATCTGTTGTCGTTTACGCGGGGTTGCCATGCCCCTTACATTCCATGTAAGTATGTTATATTGTGGGTTGTGCTGTTGTCTTTGGGAAGCCATGGAGTATTTGTGATTTTGTGTATGGACTTTGTGGGTTTGCGGGCCTAACTCTTTTGGTATCTATACCATACTTCATGCCCATTACGCCTAGCAAATTCGTGCTGCAGTTACCTAGTGTGTACCTATTGTTGACATAGTAGTGACATTTACTTCGAATACTATAAGCTAAGTTATGCCTCTGGGTTATGATACTTTTAATTAAAACAATAACATTAACTATATCTAACCATAACTGTGGTTGTGGCAAGGGCCTTGATGATGCAATACTTGCCAACCAAGTGGAACGGTCCATATGGTGCGGGGGTGTTTCAAGTTAGTAAGTTCAAGTCAATGCTGATCCCGGCCCGTTGTACTCTTGTTGAGATTGCTATTTTCTGGGGGCAACCATGAGCCTATTGCTGTAGTCCGAGATATCAATGAAGTGGAGGCGGAGCCGGTGGGAAGCAAAGAGTTTTAGTGGGCGATTAGTGGCTTCTTCTGTGGGATGTGTAGTGATGTGACGCTGTGTCCAAGTCTGGTGGACACTAGCAGATGTCGTCTGCTGTCCGTGGAGTAAGATTGGGGCCGCAGGTGGAATCCATAGAGTCTGAATTTATCCCTAAGTCGGGCTCCAATCCTGATTGCGTCGACACGGACCCCGGAGATGTATTGGCAAAGATAGATGTAGTCTGCAGTAGTAGGGAGCGTTCCACGTGAGACTGTTCAGGGGTAGGTTTAGTGTCTTGTTGCCTACGGGATTTGCGTTTGTCTCTAAGGGGGTGGTTTTTGTCCATGAGTCTTCTTGCAATTAACGGGTCAGCGAGTCCCTTTGCATGTAGCCAGGTCCAGGCGTCTTCTGGTGAGGTAAAAAAGAGAGTGCGGGTGTCATCCTGTATTCGGAGTTTGGCCAGGAACAACAGAGCGTATTTGATGTTGTGGTCTCTTAATCGCTCTTTGACCCAGAAAAATGATTTGCGCTTTTTCTGTACCTCCGCTGTAAAGTCCGGGTAGGCCGATATATCCGCACCTTCAAAGCGCATTGGGCCTGCTTTGCGAAACAGTTGCAATATGAGGTCCCTATCGCGGTAATTAAGGAGTCTTGTTATTAGTGGACGAGGCTGAGCGCCGGGTGGCAAGGGTCTTCCGGGAACCCTGTGGGCACGTTCTACTGAGAAGAACTTCGGGACATTGTCTTTCAGTACTGTTTCTGCTAACCATTGCTCAATGAACAGTTCTGCGCACGGGTCCTCAACACGCTCGGGAAATCCCACGAAAAGGATATTATTGAGTCAGGATCTACCTTCCGCGTCTTCAGCTCTGCGCTTCAGTGCCTCCACCTCTGCCGTTATAGCCCCCATTTGTGACTGGACTTTGGTTACCACTGGTGAGAGGTGTGACGTGTCTTTTTCCAGACCTGCGACCTTTTCGGCCAGCGCGTGTTGATCTGCGCGCAGTAAATTAACATCTTCAATTACCGAGCCTATTTTTGCTTCCAAGGTAATTTTAGTGTCTAGTATAGCTTGTAGGATTTTTTCAAATTGTGTTGTGTGTGTTTGGAGTGTTATTTCCATCTTTTGTAGCGCTTGTTGTGTGGTCGAGGGTTCCGCAGGTGGGGGTGGTGTAGGAGGCTGGACTGGCTTGTAGTGAGTACCAAGGGGTACTTACACCTTGCACCAGGCCCAGGTATCCCTTATTAGTGTATAGGGTGTCTAGCAGCTTAGGCTGATAGATAATGGTAGCTTAGCAGAGCAGCTTAGGCTGAACTAGGAGACGAGTGAAGCTCCTACAGTACCACTAGTGTCATATGCACAATATCATAAGAAAACACAATACACAGATATACTAAAAATAAAGGTACTTTATTTTTATGACAATATGCCAAAAGTATCTCAGTGAGTACCCTCAGTATGAGGATAGCAAATATACACAAGATATATGTACACAATACCAAAAATATGCAGTATAGTATTAGAAAACAGTGCGAACAATGTATAGTTACAATAGGATGCAATGGGGACACATAGGTATAGGGGCAACACAAACCATATACTCCAAAAGTGGAATGCGAACCACAAATGGACCCCAAACCTATGTGACCTTGTAGAGGGTCGCTGGGACTGTAAGAAAACAGTGAGGGTTAGAAAAATAGCCCACCCCAAGACCCTGAAAAGTGAGTGCAAAGTGCACTAAAGTTCCCCAAAGGACATAGAAGTCGTGATAGGGGAATTCTGCAGGAAAGACACAAACCAGCAATGCAACAACAATGGATTTCCAAACGAGGGTACCTGTGGAACAAGGGGACCAAGTCCAAAAGTCACAAGCAAGTCGGAGAAGGGCAGATGCCCAGGAAATGCCAGCTGTGGGTGCAAAGAAGCTGCTACTGGACAGTAGAAGCTGAAAATTCTGCAGGAACGAGAAGGGCTAGGAACTTCCCCTTTGGAGGACGGATCCCACACGCCGTGGAGAGTCGTGCAGAAGTGTTTTCCTGAAGAAAGACCGCCAACAAGCCTTGCTAGCTGCAAATCGTGCGGTTAGGGTTTTTGGATGCTGCTGTGGCCCAGGAGGGACCAGAATGTCGCCAATTGCGTCTGGGGACAGAGGGGGCGTCGAGCAAGTCAAGGAGCCCTCTCAGAAGCCGACAGCACCCACAGAAGTGCCGTAACAGGCACTACAAAATGGAGTGAAATGTGCTCACCCGAAGTTGCACAAAGGAGTCCCACGCCGCCGGAGGACAACTTAGGAGGTCGTGCAATGCAGGTTAGAGTTCAGTGGACCCAAGCTGGACGGTGCACAAAGGATTTCTGCCGGAAGTGCACGGAGGCCGGAGTAGCTGCAAAAGTCACGGTTCCCAGCAATGCAGTCTGGCGTGGGGAGGCAAGGACTTACCTCCACCAAACTTGGACTGAAGAGTCACTGGACTGTGGGAGTCACTTGGCCAGAGTTGCTGGATTCAAGGGACCTCGCTCGTCATGCTGAGAGGAGACCCAGGGGACCGGTGATGCAGTTTTTTGGTGCCTGCGGTTGCAGGGGGACGATTCCGTCGACCCACAGGAGATTTCTTCGGAGCTTCTAGTGCAGAGAGGAGGCAGACTACCCCCACAGCATGCACCACCAGGAAAACAGTCGAGAAGGCGGCAGGATCAGCGTTACAGAGTTGCAGTAGTCGTCTTCGCTACTTTGTTGCAGTTTTGCAGGCTTCCAGCGCGGTCAGCAGTCGATTCCTTGGCAGAAGGTGAAGAGAGAGATGCAGAGGAACTCTAATGAGCTCTTGCATTCGTTATCTAAGGAAATCCCCAAAGCAGAGACCCTAAATAGCCAGAAAAGAGGGTTTGGCTACTTAGGAGAGAAGATAGGCTAGCAACACCTGAAGGAGCCTATCAGAAGGAGTCTCTGACGTCACCTGCTGGCCCTGGCCACTCAGAGCAGTCCAGTATGCCAGCAGCACCTCTGTTTCCAAGATGGCAGAGGTCTGGAGCACACTGGAGGAGTTCTGGGCACCTCCCAGGGGAGGTGCAGGTCAGGGGAGTGGTTACTCCCCTTCCCTTTGTCCAGTTTCGCGCCAGAGCAGGGCTGATGGGTCCCTGAACCGGTGTAGACTGGCTTATGCAGAAATGGGCACCATGTTTGCCCATGAAAGCATTTCCAGAGGCTGGGGGAGGCTACTCCTCCCCTGCCTTCACACCATTTTCCAAAGGGAGAGGGTGTAACACCCTCTCTCAGAGGAAGTTCTTTGTTCTGCCATCCTGGGCCAAGCCTGGCTGGGCCCCAGGAGGGCAGAAACCTGTCTGAGGGGTTGGCAGCAGCAGCAGCTGCAGTGAAACCCCGGGAAAGGCAGTTTGGCAGTGCCAGGGTCTGTGCTAGAGACCCGTGGGATCATGGGATTGCACCAACAATGCCAGGATGGCATAGAGGGGGCAATTCCATGATCTTAGACATGTTACATGGCCATATTCGGAGTTACCATTGTGAAGCTACACATAGGTAGTGACCTATATGTAGTGCACGCGTGTAATGGTGTCCCCGCACTCACAAAGTCCGGGGAATTGGCCCTGAACCATGTGGGGGCACCTTGGCTAGTGCCAGGGTGCCCACACACTAAGTAACTTAGCACCCAACCTTTACCAGGTAAAGGTTAGACATATAGGTGACTTATAAGTTACTTAAGTGCAGTGTAAAATGGCTGTGAAATAACGTGGACGTTATTTCACTCAGGCTGCAGTGGCAGGCCTGTGTAAGAATTGTCAGAGCTCCCTATGGGTGGCAAAAGAAATGCTGCAGCCCATAGGGATCTCCTGGAACCCCAATACCCTGGGTACCTCAGTACCATATACTAGGGAATTATAAGGGTGTTCCAGTAAGCCAATGTAAATTGGTAAAATTGGTCACTAGCCTGTTAGTGACAATTTGAAAGAAATGAGAGAGCATAACCACTGAGGTTCTGATTAGCAGAGCCTCAGTGAGGCAGTTAGTCATAACACAGGTAACACTTTCAGGCACACTTATGAGCACTGGAGCCCTGGCTGGCAGGGTCCCAGTGACACATACAACTAAAACAACATATATACAGTGAAAAATGGGGGTAACATGCCAGGCAAGATGGTACTTTCCTACAGGTGGGGCTCCAGAGTCCATATTCCCAGAGGGTGCTCGTGGTGTCTGTGGTTTGCCCATTGATTGTTTACGTAACGGTGTTGTTGCTAATAATTGTCTTTTGAACAGTTTCAGTTGGTGAGGACTGCAGAGGTTTGTTCCTTTAAAGTGGGAAGCTTGCTGCGTGTTAGGTAGGAAAGTTTCTCCGCATTCGGGTACTAGAGCGCAATATCTATCAGGGTTGCGCGTTGTTTCAGGGGCGCAGGGCACGTATATTGGAGACCGCTAGTGCTATTTGGAGTAGTGAAGACTGGGTAGGGGTACTTCGTTCGCAGTGTGCACTCTTTATAATGGAGAGCTTCAAGTCTTTTGAGTCTATTGAGAGTGCTGCGGCTCGGTTAGTGCCGCCGGTATAGCGCAAAAGGAGGATATAGTGTTGTGCCCTTTTGTGTGTTTTTTGTTTTTGTTTTTTTGCTTGAGGAGTTTGTTTCACTGTTGTGGGTTTGCCTGGAGGCTGGGTCTGGTGTGTTCCCGGTTCTTTTGACCTTTGGTGCTCCTGTCCCACGACGACTCTATTTCTCTTTCTCTGTCCTTTTTCTTTTTTTTTTTTTTTTTTCCCTGTCCTTTCCTTCCTTTCCTTTTTAAAAAAAAAATATTTATTTATTTCTTGTCCCCCTTTCCATGCTGCTGCTTGATCCGGGCGTGGAGCGTAAGGGGCCGTCTCCACCTGCAGCGCTCCGGGAGCAGGGCCACAGAGCAGGGGCACCAACGCGGCCACACCCGCTCCGGTGGGGAACGCGGCTTCAGCCCGCGTCTCGGCCCCAGATGCACGAGTTGGCTCCGCGTCCCTGCGGCACAGGCAGGCGGGCCAAGAGAAGCGAGTCGGGCCCCCTGGGGGCGCAGCTCGCATCGAGCCGAGCCCAACCTTCAACGAGGGCTGCCGCCTCAGGGGTAAGGTCCCGAGGCAGGGGCACCAGCGTAGCCTCACCTGCTCCGAAGTCGGCGTCTCTCCCCCAGTCGTCGGGTCGCTTCGCACGCAGCTCCGGTCCTCTCTGTAGGGCGGCACCACGTCTCAGCGGAGCAGGCAGGCGGGCCTCGCTCTCCACAGCCCGCGCCGGCCTTACTCGGGACGCAGCCCGCTTCTCAGATTTTGAAGCGCCGCAACCGAGTTTGGGTGAGGCAATGTCAGTGCCCCACGCATAGCAGGCGGCGCCGCACACTTTTGAGGGTGTAGGCGTCTGTATGAGGATATTAAACTCGGGCCGGGATCGGAGCTGCAAGTTATGCGGCCGTCCCGGTCGCCATTTTGGCCACGCCCCCTGCCTGAATTTATTTTGTTGACAAGGGAAACCCTTTGTGGTTATGTATCTCTATAACTTGGTTTTGAGCATAGTCCACATGACTTTGAGCTTGGATTTGTAATAAAGCTTTGAACTATATTCCTGATTGGAGTTTTCCTTCCATGGTGTCAGGCTACTCACCTGGAGAACTTGTCTGCAGAGACGATATTGGACCCAACACAATGCCCGAACAAGGAATGATAACCTCGAATAAGGTGCTGTCCTAGGAGGAGGGACGGGGGGTCAGGTCACAATAATAAGAGGCGACAACTTGAGCCCTCTAAGTGGTGTCTAGCTTGCTATCCTGTTTGGGAACGCCACTAGTGTCTTCTTCTTTCAGGGTGTGTAGGAGAGTCATCTAAAGGGAAGCAACACACACTATATTAACATTGGAATGCATGAGCATAGTTAATTCAAATAACATTGGAGCAATGAAAGTACACACATTCAGAGATGCTCATAACAACACAGAAAATATGTACTCCTTTACATAGAAATTACCACTCCTTTTGTGAGCTTTTTTTCCTGGCAGCATATTACGTCATATGCTCGTTAAGTGACTGTTCTTTATTTTGAATTCTCTTTTTCTCTTTGAAAGTTTGCAAAATGTCTCTTGAACTTCCAGCAGATAGCGTGGGATTCTTATGCCTGGATTATTCATAAGTCTTGAAGTCTTTTTATTTTTGTAGAATTGTTGTGGATGAGAAACAAAGAATAGTGCACTAACCTTGTTTTCTCTTCTTTTGCTTTGTCCTTCCTTTCATTGCAGGTTACACCCTCTCATGTTGGAATGACCAACTGGCTATTTCCTGAACAGCTGCAGCCGCGAAGAGGATTCCCTACTGTTGCTCCCAGTCAGCATTATTTTGGAATGTGGGGATCAAAGAAGTCTGATGAGCTGCTCAGAGATGTCTGCAGGAGCAGAAACGCCACTGGGTCAAGCTAGAAAGCTTGGATCAGGTAGCAGAGAGTGTGATGATACTGGAAAGTGGGAAGGAGGATGAGGGTTCTTTATTTGGAAATAAAGCCAAGCACCTGACTGGTGTTTGACTGAATATTTATGGATAGATAGTACTTCCTAGAAGGCCACTTTAATCACTCTAGAAAGTTCCTCACTGGAAATTCCCCTGGTGGCACATGAATCTCTCTGGAAAGTACCTGACTGGAAAGTCCGTATCTACAGTCACTCTGGAACGTCCCTGATTGGAAAGTCCCTGTCTGCAGACACATGAATAATTATGAATCACTCTGGGAAGTACCTGACTTGAAAGTTCCTGTCTGCAGGCACATGGATAATCATCAAGCATGTGAATAATTACCGTAGAAAAAAGGTCATCATTGAAGCAAGACTTGTACAAACATGCGGAACAAAAACATGAGGCCTTTTAGTCAAACGTAGGGATAATTACAAGCACATGGAACATTGCAAACACAAACATAATTTAAAGGTTTAGTATAGACAACAGTAATCCCACATTTAGCGCAAATACTTAATCAAAGGTTTTTTAGAATGAGGAGCAGCGCCATGATTTATTAAGAGATGGGTTGCAGATAATAAGGTACATGCTTGGGCGCGGGAATTTGAGATTGTAACACATAGCCACATTGGTCATTGAGTCTAAATTGTTGGGGTGGAGTGGAAGAAATTGTTGATGGTTCACCATGCATCTTTCTGGGTCAAAAGGTCAGTCGATCTTGTTGTGCATTTAATTACTGCGAAGGAGGGAAAACGTGTCCGCAGATCTGGTAGCAGAGTTACGGTTTCATCCCATAAGAGGGGGAACCATATTTTTGTTTAATGTTAGGGAGATAGGCTTGACCTCATGTTATTGCCCAGTCCAAAATTTTCCCACCCCGTAATTCAACCCTTGGTTGTATCCAGACATTGATGAAGTTCCAGCGTTGTGACTAAAAGTGACATGTTGCGTGAGTATAAATAGGGGTTTGTGCTTGCAATGCTTTTTGCTTGAAGGTTGCAGTGAAGTGTGATGTTTTGAGGTATTAAGCGGAGTCGTCATACTTGAAGTGATTGTGGCACATTGTGCTAAAAAATGTGCCTAAGATCCCAGAATAGAGCACAAGTGTAGAAGAGACTTTGTTAATTTATTGTCTGCAGTGAGGTACTTGTCATGAGGCCCCATTGACAGTGGCAGTAGTTTTACTTGAGTGAGTGGGAGTTACTGGTTGGTATTTAGTGAATCCAAAAGGCCTATGGAGGATTTATATCAACCAAGAGTGAGAATTGCTGGTCAAGTTTCACTTGATGCTTAATTGTGAAAGCCATAGCCGGAAGTGTAGCCCATACAGCTTTCGGAGTGATTAAGTTCTTATCCGTAGTGCGCTGAAAGGTTGTGGTTTTTGGTCGCAATATTTTGCATTAGGTGTGAGTGAGCCATTTTGTTAGAGACAATTGCAAAGCAATTTCAGCCACTGAGAGAAGTATGACATCATTGTGTGTGGTGCTGGTATAGGTCGAACTGGGGACTCTGGTTGGCAGTCAGTTTGCACTCTATCCAAGCTGGGACCTTCACTCTAGTCAGGGTAAGGGAGATACAGAGCTCAGATAACCCCTGCTCACGCGATTGGTAGGTAGGCTCAAGCATTCAGGCTTTTCTCAAAGGCAATGTGTAAAGTATTTGTACAAACACACACAGTAACACAGTGAAGACACCACAAAAGCACTCAACACATAGCCAATATTTGTCTGAGTAAAACAAGACCAAAACAACAAAAATCCAACATACATATGCAAAGTTATGGATTTTTAAAGATTAAACTTCAATATAGTGCTAAGAAACAGAATAGCTCCAACGTGGGATATCGCGATGTCGCTGACGGAGTCATTCCCATCAACCCGACACCACTCGCAAAGAGGGCGGTGCCGGTCACGGAGTCGCACGGACCCCCAGGTACAGTACTTTTGGTAAACGAGGAAAGAAGTCGGTGCACGAATCGGAGAGATGAGGTGTCGCTGGCTCTGGTGCAGCATCGGTTCCTTACTGCAGAGCAGGGGAGGTGATGGGGAGTTGGTGTGAGGTGTCGGCTCCTAATGATCCGGTGGGGTCGATGAATCTGGCAAGATAAGTTGGGTGACCTTACGTGGTCGTGGTCATGTCACGGGGCTGCTGGCGCAGCAGTGGAGTTGAATGTCATGGATGTCAGTGACACTGCACTCGAGGACTTCAGCGGGGTCGGGGTCGTTGTACTCCAGCGGGGACCACTGCCTCGTGTTGCAGACAGCAGTGCAGAGTCGTACAGTGCTGCTGTTTCTGGAGTAGTCCAGAGTTTGTGTGCCTGGATCTTCTTGGTTCTCACTAGAACTCACTTTGAAGGGGCCATAAACTGGATTGGCACCACTTCATGTCCCTGAGACTTCTTAACAGTAGGCGAGTTCAGTCCAAGCCCTTGGAGACACTTCACAAGCAGAATTTCAGAAAGCAAAGTCCCAGACTTAAGGCAGAAGCAGCAGCAGCAGGCCGGCACAGCAAAGCAACAGGCAGAGTGGCAGGCCCTCCTCAAGCATCAAGCTCTTCTCCTTGGTTCCTCTTGATACAGAAGTAATCTAAACGTCTGGGGTTTTCGGTCCACTACTTATACTTCTTTCTGCCTTTGCTGTAGGCAAACTTCAAAGGAAAGTCTCTGTTGTTCAAAAGATACTGCCTTGCCCAGTTCTGGCCCCAGACACCCTCCAGGAGGTTGGAGTCTGCATTGTTTGAGGACAAGCACAGCCCTTTCAGGTGTCAGCTCCTCCCTCCCCGCTCTAGCCCAGGAGACTCCTCAGGATATGCAGAACACTACTCAGCTCCCTTTGTATCACTGCAGAGAGTGAATTTACAAACAGCCCAACAGTTAGTCTGACCCAGACATGGATTCCACAGGCAGGCAGAGGCACATGATGGTTAAGCAAGAAAATGCCCACTTTCTAAAAGTGGCATTTTCAAACAGACAATCTAAAAACCAAATCTTCTAAAATATGTACTTTTAAATTGTGAGTTCAGAGACCCCAAACCATATAGCTCTACTTGCTTCCAATGGGAAACTCCACTTAAAAGATATTTAAAGGCAGTCCCCAGGTTAACCTATGGGAGAGATTGGCCTTGCAATAGTGAAAACCAAACTTGCCAGTTTTTCACTATTAGGACATGTAAAACACACCAGTACATGTCCTACCTTTTACATCCACTGCCCATGGGGCTACCTAGGGCCTACCTTAGGGGTGACTTACATGTAATAAAAGGGAAAGTTTGGGCCTGGCTAGTGGGAACACTTGTCAGGTCAAATTGGCTGTACAAAACTGCATGCAGACACTGCAGTGGCAGATCTGAGGCATGTTTGCAGGGCTACTCATGTGGATGCACAATCTGTGCTGCAGGCCTACCTAGTAGCATTTGATTTACAGGCCCTGGGGACCCATAGTGCAATTTACTAGGGACTTACCAGTAAATCACATTTGCCAATCATGGAAAACCAATTACCAATATTCTTTAGACAGTGAGCACTTGCACTTTAGCACTGGTTAGCAGTGGTAAAGTGCCCAGAGTATCAAAACCAGCAAAAACAAATTGCAGCACAGGGTCCAAAAAGAGGGGGTCAGAAGCAACAAGTATTGGGAAAGCACTCCAAGAGCTGGCAGGTCTAACAGTCGGTTAGTGTGAAGCTACACTGGTATTGGTGGACAGTACTGTGTTGCTATTGGTTGAGATTAGCTTGTGAAAAGGATTGTGGGATTAAATGTACTTCCTGGTTTAATCAAAAATCATTGTGGTAAGCTGAATTTGTGCAAAAATGAAAATTTTCACTGCTTTAAGAAGTGCGCTAAGAGGAGATGTATTCATTCCAGTTAGAGAGGGTGAAAAGGTAGCACCAAAGGAAACACCAGCTTTTAAAAAGTCAGAAACAAGAGGACTGTCAGCACACCTATGGCTTAAACAATGATGTAAAATAACAGAGAACAAAGGTTCATTAGCTTTCCCATGTTATGGATCATTTAATCTGAGAATTTTAGAAAATGTGAGGAGAATAACGTGTGAATTAAAGCCTCCTCCAAGACTTGCATAATTTGAAGCCCTTGCTATTTGGGAACATGTTGCAAGACAGAAAGAAACGACAAAGTTTGAGAACAGAATGCGGAAAGCATTTAAGACAGTGGTCTTCAAACTTTTAAATGCCGCGCCAACCCAGTAGAAAAAAAAATAATCAGGGTTCCCCCTCCACAGGTTTCACAATTGATCTAATAAATTGGCAACGTTTAAATAGGTCCAGACCTATTTAAACATTGCAGTTAAGTTGTTACTGTTTTAAAACTGCAATCAAATACATTATACTAAAAGTACTGTTCTGCTCAGGCAAGCCTCACTAATGTGTAAAAGTGTCCACAGTGTGATTATTAGGATTGGGGTGAGGGTTTCCAAGAGTATTTGGAGTCCATTCTCATTTGGCACATACTCGCAGCTTGGATATCAATGACAAAACATATTAGTAATGGCCCATTACAAAGCGATTAACTGCTTCCCATTTCTTTCAGCTTAAACAAAGCTGTATTATCAGCATGATGCTTATTTTTGCTTGAGCCTGGCACCCCCCCTGGCATCATTTGAGGCCCCCTAGGGCCCCCCAGTTTGAAGATCGCTGATTTAGACATTAACAGAAGCTAAATGGGATGCAAAAAAGAAAATGTGGAGAGCAGAGATATTAGATGAAGTGGGAATGTTTCCAGCCATTACAGATGAAGCTGATGGGAGTTCACCACCTAAGACAAGGAAGAAACAGGCAGCTAAGGCAGAACAGACAGCAGAAGAGGAGGGTAAAAAGACAGCTACATATGAGAGTGATTCGGAAGATGAGCTCATAAATCAACTCATTGAGTTGAGGAAGCAGTCCAGAATGTAGCCCTGAATGTGCCAACTGCTCCAGTTACACAGACCCTGATTTAGACAGTTCCAGGTAATCTCCAAATGCAGTAACACAAGTGCCCGTGGTTTATCCACCAGTTCCGACTGCTAATACAGCACAGTATATTACAAGTCCAGTTGTGAATCATCCGGTAATGCCAAGACCTAATGTCAATCAGATAGTGCATGCACCTAATGTGAATACACCTGTCCAGAACTGTAATCAGAATCAGACAACACCCATGTACACACCAGTGCAGACGATGTCAAATGTTACCCCGAATCAAACAGGATAGACTTTCAGTACTGTTTTAACAAGTCAAAGTACTGGAATGACAATTCCACAGAGTCAGACAAATTTGATGGGTTCCAATGTACTAACAGTTCCCATGACTATAGGTCCAGTTGTTCCATTGTATGCTTCAGGTAACCCCGGAAGTAATGCCCAAACAATGAATGCTTCAGCAGTGCCCCAAACGCCAGTTGTATCTGCAGGGATATCACCAAATGGTATCCAGAGATCAGTATATTCAAACAATTCAAAGATGGAGAGAATAGCTTCTTTTGTCCCAACTGTGACCCCTACACGAATTGCAGAACCTAACGAGATCTTGAATCAAGCAGGACCAGTTCTTGATGCAAGGTTTCCTCAGGAAACCCCACTTCCTTACATGCCCACGTCAAATCAGATTATGAATACACATTGCTGTACCCCTCAAAATGTGCCCCAGAGAAATAATATTAGTTTGCAAGGTCTGTTGGAACAACAGTTAACTGATTGGTTAAACAATCTGAGCCCACAAGGAGCAACAAGTGCAACAAATAGTAACGTTAGATCAGAAGAGACACCAGAGGGAGACAGAACTGTGAATGTGCCCAGATTTTAATTATAATTAAATGAATGGATTATGGGACCACTAGAGATGGAACAATTAGAAACAAACACAGAAGATGTGTCATGTGTAGCTATTACCCAGTGTTGGACCTGTCAGCTCTAGGTGTGGTTTTCCATGTCTTTTGTCCGCTTCTGACCTCCTGTTTGTATCCTGTGCAGAATTACGTTTTTGCTGACTTTACTTTGTCCTCACATAAAGTAGCCTCCAACCCCCGATAGTGTGCCTGGGGCCAGAGCAGGAAAAGGCAGGATCTTGTGCACTACAAAAACTTTCCTTTGAAGTTTGCCTATTTTACAGACAATACTGGACCTGTGAGACCACAACTTTAGAATCCTTCTGGACTGATGACATTCTGCCAGGAAGAACAGCTGGATGATGTAGGAGGAACTGCCATTCTGCCTGTTGCTTTGCTATGCTGGCCTGTTGCTTGCTGCTCCTGTCCTGGACTGGACTCTCTTTCTACATTCTGCTTTCCAAGGTTATCCAAGTGTTTGAACTGAGCCTGCCTCCTGTTAAAAAATCTCAGAGACATCAAAGACTTCAACTATTAGTGCCTGGGCTCTTCTGCTGAGAGTCCTGACTGGCCAAATGGTGCCAAAGCCAGTCCCTGGGCCCTTGGAAGTGGAAGCTGGTGACCTGAAGAAAACAATCCATGCATCGGTGCACTGCAGCGCACAAATTGACACTGTGCCTGGCCTGCGGCTGAAAAATCAATGTAGCGCCGGTATCACAGCAGAATAATTGATGCAGAGAGGATCCATCAACACAACGAGTCTGGGTTTACCATGCATCTTCCATGGATGTAGTTTTCTCATCGAACCCGCATTACAGTAAGGAACCGACAAATCACCTCACTTACAAGGGAAGAATCGATGCATCACCTCACCTGCGAGGAAAGAATTGAAGTATTGCTTGCTTTTCCAGTGCATCACCTCCTTTGTGGTCTGCATTGTCTTTATTTTTGACGCATCCCAGGTATTGTGTGTTAAAAGGATATAACCAATGATTGCTATGAATTAAGACTCTTTTAAACCTTTTAAAAGTGATATCTTTACTTGTGTATGTTGAATTTTTGTCGTTTGGTCTAGTTTTATTCAGATAAATATTGGCTATTTTTCTAAAAGTGGTGTGGAGTGCTTTTGTGGTGTTTTCACCATGTTACTGCGTGTGTGTGTGTGTGTTCAAATACTTTACACATTGCCTCTGAGATGAGCATGATTACTCATGCCAAGCTACCAAGGGTGTGAGCAGGGGTTATATTAGCTGTGTGACTCCCTTAGCCTAGCTAGAGTGATGGTCCCTACTTGGAAAGGGTTTGAACCACTGCCAACTAGAGACCCCATTTTTAATGCCCAATGTGCAGCACTGATTTATGAGAAATTAGCAGGATTATCCGATAAATATGAAGTGGATTTAGACAAGTTTAAACCCTTAAAGAGAAGCTACAGATTAGAGTTCAGTACCAAAAATATTCATAATATGAGATCTCCCGGAATGAGAATGCACATTAAGGAATTAATTACATACATTCAAACATGGGGAGCATCAGTTAAATGGGAAGGAAGATGGGCAAAGAAAAGAGAAAGCGAAGCAGAACTTGTTTCCTGCTGGAGCAAATCAGGCTGAAAACAAAGTGAAAATGATGCCTGTGAGAAATGCCAGGTGGAGGTTCTGTGCATGTACCTCGGAGTAGGAGTGATATACTGTCATTCACAAATGATTACCTGAGATTGAGAGAGAAGCCAATGGAGTATAACAAGCAGATATAGAGATTTGTGAAACTTTCAAAATGCCTGTGGGAAGGTTTAAACACATTGTTTGACATTGTGGTTCAAGTTGATTTGTGGACTGAGTGCAAAAGAAGTGTTGATTGGCTAGATCGTGAACATCCGAGAGGTCCAGTAACAGGTGCGCCGTCTGAAGAGGTGATGAAAAAGTATTAGAAGGTAATTGAATTCCTGAAGAACACTGTGTCCCTGAAAGACATTGTTTGGCAGAAAATTGACAGGACAACACAGGAAACCATAGTCAATTTATGCATATTATGAGAGATTGTTGCAAGCTTTCAAACATCACAGTGATACTGAAAACATTGAGCCGAAGGATATGGGTCATTTTGTGTTTAGATTTACGAAAGGATTGAAGCCTGACATTAGTGCAATGATTCAGTAGCATTTTGTTTATTGGCAGAGCACGCCTATCGATGAGATCCTGCAGTATGCAAGGTACTGTAGCAATTAAATAGAATTGAAACAGAAAAAGTTGAGGGAGAAATTGATGGTGATGCAATTGAAAGCTGAAAGTAAAGGAAGTCCGAACCCACAGATGGTGGTGAATACTAATGGAATGCAAGACATACATGTAGGAGGCTGGACTGGTTTGTAGTGAGTACCAAGGGGTACTTACACCTTGCACCAGGCCCAGGTATCCCTTATTAGTGTAGAGGGGTGTCTAGCAGCTTAGGCTGATAGAAAAGGTAGCTTAGCAGAGCAGCTTAGGCTGAACTAGGAGACGAGTGAAGCTCCTACAGTACCACCAGTGTCATATGCACAATATCATAGAAAACACAATACACAGATATACTAAAAATAAAGGTACTTTATTTTTATGACAATATGCCAAAGTATCTCAGTGAGTACCCTCAGTATGAGGATAGCAAATATACACAAGATATATGTACACAATACCAAAATATGCAGTAATAGCAATAGAAAACAGTGCAAACAATGTATAGTCACAATAGAATGCAATGGGGGCACATAGGGATAGGGGCAACACAAACCATATACTCTAGAAGTGGAATGCGAACCACAAATGGACCCCAAACCTATGTGATCTTGTAGAGGGCCGCTGGGACTGTAAGAAAACAGTGAGGGTTAGAAAAATAGCCTACCCCAAGACCCTGAAAAGTGGGTGCAAAGTGCACCTAAGTTCCCCAGAGAGCACAGAAGTCGTGATAGGGGAATTCTGCAAGAAAGACCAACACCAGCAATGCAACAACGATGGATTTCCAGACCAGAATACCTGTGGAACAAGGGGACCAAGTCCAAAAGTCACGATCAAGTCGGGAGTGGGCAGATGCCCAGGAAATGCCAGCTGTGGGTGCAAAGAAGCTGCCAACGGATGGTAGAAGCTATGGATTCTGCAAGAACGACAAGGGCTAGAAACTTCCTCTTTAAAGGATGGATGTCCCACGTCGTGAAGAGTCGTGCAGAGGTGTTTTCGTGCAGAAAGACCGCAAACAAGCCTTGCTAGCTGCAAGGGTCGTGGTTAGGGTTTTTGGATGCTGCTGTGGCCCAGGAGGGACCAGAATGTCGCCAATTGTGTGAGGAGACAGAAGGGGTGCCCAGCAAGACAAGAAGCCCACTCAGAAGCAGGCAGCACCCGCAGAAGTGCCAGAACAGGCACTATGAAGTGGAGTGAACCGGAGCTCACCCGAAGTCAAAAAGGAAGGTCCCACGATGCCAGAGGACAACTCAGGAGGTCGTGCACTGCAGGTTAGAGTGCCCGGGACCCAGGCTTGGCTGTGCACAAAGGAAATCCTGGAAGAGTGCACAGGAGCCGGAGCAGCTGCAAAACACGCAGTTCCCAGCAATGCAGTCTAGCGTGGGAAGGCAAGTACTTACCTCCACCAAACTTGGACTGAAGAGTCACTGGACTGTGGGAGTCACTTGGACAGAGTTGCTGAGTTCAAGGGACCTCGCTCGTCGTGCTGAGAGGAGACCCAGAGGACCGGTGATGCAGTTCTTTGGTGCCTGCGGTTGCAGGGGGAAGATTCCGTCGACCCACGGGAGATTTCTTCGGAGCTTCTAGTGCAGAGAGGAGGCAGACTACCCCCACAGCATGCACCACCAGGAAAACAGTCGAGAAGGCAGCAGGATCAGCGTTACAAGGTTGCAGTAGTCTTCTTTGCTACTTTGTTGCAGTTTTGCAGGTTTCCAGCGCGGTCAGCAGTCGATTCCTTGGCAGAAGGTGAAGAGAGAGATGCAGAAGAACTCTGATGAGCTCTTCCATCCGTTATCTAAAGAAATCCCCAAAGCAGAGACACTAAATAGCAAGAAAAGGAGGTTTGGCTACCTAGGTGAGAGGATAGGCTAGCAACACAGGTAAGAGCCTATCAGAAGGAGTCTCTGACATCACCTGCTGGCCCTGGCGACTCAGAGCAGTCCAGTGTGCCAGCAGCACCTCTGTTTCCAAGATGGCAGAGGTCTGGAGCACACTGGAGGAGCTCTGGGCACCTCCCAGGGGAGGTGCAGGTCAGGGGAGTGGTCACTCCCCTTTCCTTTGTCCAGTTTCGTGCCAGAGCAGGGCTGGGGGTTCCCTGAACCGGTGTAGACTGGCTTATGCAGAAATGGGCACCATCTGTGCCCATGAAAGCATTTCCAGAGGCTGGGGGAAGCTACTCCTCCCCTGCCTTAACACCTTTTTCCAAAGGGAGAGGGTGTAACACCCTCTCTCTGGGGAAGTTCTTTGTTCTGCCTTCCTGGGCCAAGCCTGGCTGGACCCCAGGAGGGCAGAAACCTGTCTGAGGGGTTGGCAGCAGCAGCACCTGCAGGGAAACCCCTGAAAAGGCAGTTTGGCAGTACCCGGGTCTATGCTAGAGACCCGGGCAATCATGGAATTGTCTCCCCAATACCAGGATGGCATTGGGGGGGAAATTCCATGATCTTAGACATGTTACATGTCCATGTTCGGAGTTACCATTGTGAAGCCACACATAGGTAGTGACCTATGTGTGGTGCACGCGTGTAATGGTGTCCCCGCACTCACAAAGTCCGAGGAATTTGCCCTGAACAATGTGGGGGCACCTTGGCTAGTGCCAGGGTGCCCACACACTAAGTAATTTTGCACCCAACTTCACGAGGTGAAGGTTAGACATATAGGTGACTTATAAGTTACTTAAGTGCAGTGGTAAATGGCTGTGAAATAACGTGGACGTCATTTCACTCAGGCTGCAGTGGCAGGCCTGTGTAAGAATTGTCAGAGCTCCCTATGGGAGGCAAAAGAAATGCTGCAGCCCATAGGGATCTCCTGGAACCCCAATACCCTGGGTACCTTAGTACCATATACTTGGGAATTATAAGGGTGTTCCAGTATGCCAATGTAAATTGGTGAAAATGGTCACTAGCCTGTTAGTGACAATTTGGAAAGAAATGAGAGAGCATAACCACTGAGGTTCTGATTAGCAGAGCCTCAGTGAGACAGTTAGTCATAACACAAGGAACACATATAGGGCACACTTATGAGCACTGGGGCCCTGGCTGGCATGGTCCCAGTGACACATACAACTAAAACAACATATATACAGTGAAATATGGGGGTAACATGCCAGGCAAGATTGTACTTTCCTACACAACCCCCCCCCCAAACGAAGGACAATAAGACTAGCCATGACCTGATGAGTCTTCATTGTCTAAGTGGAAATATCTGGAGAGTCCATCTGCATTGGAGTGGGTACTCCCAGGTCTATGTTCCACTGTATAGTCCATTCCCTGTAGGGATATGGACCACCTCAACAATTTAGGATTTTCACCTTTCATTTGTTTTAGCCAAAGTAGAGGTTTGTGGTCTGTCTGAACAATGAAGTGAGTGCCAAACAGGTATGGCCTCAACTTCTTCAGTGCCCAGACCAGAGCAAAGGCCTCCCTCTCTAAGGCAGACCAACGCTTTTCTCTAGGGGTCAACCTCCTGCTGATAAAAGCAACAGGTTGATCCTGGCCCTCAGAAGTAAGTTGTGATAAGACTGCCCCCACCCCTAATTCAGATGCATCAGTTTAGACAATGATTTTTTTGGAGTAACAGGGGCTTTTCAGGACAGGTGCAGAGCAAATCGCCTGCTTCAGCTCCTCAAAAGCTTTCTGACAGCTAGCTGTCCACAATACCTTTTTAGGCATTTATTTAGATGTGAGGTCATTAAGAGGGGCTGCAATGGAGCCATAGTTCTTTATGAACCTCCTGTAATACCCAGTGAGGCCTAAGAAGGCTCTCACCTGGGTCTGAGTTGTAGGGGGAACCCAATCTATAATAGTTTGGATTTTCCCTTGAAGTGGTGCAATCTGTTCTCCACCTACCAGGTGTCCCAGATAAACCACTTTCCCCTGCCCTATCTGGCACTTTGAAGCCTTGATAGTGAGGCCTGCCTTCTGCAGGGCATCCAAAACTTTCCATAGGTGGACCAGGTGATCATCCCAGCTGGAGCTAAAGACAGCTATATCATCTAGATATGCTGCACTAAAAGCTTCCAGCCCTTGCAGGACTGTGTTCACCAACCTTTGAAAAGTGTCAGGTGCATTTTTCAATCCAAAAGGCATTACTGTGAATTGGTAATGGCCTCCAATGGTTGAAAATGCAGTTTTTGCTTTTGCATCCTCTGATAACTTGATCTGCCAATACCCTGCAGTCAAATCAAAGGTGCTTAGATACTTGGCAGATGCCAGTGTATCTATTAGATCATCTGCCCTGGGAATAGGGTGAGCATCAGTTTTGGTTACCTGGTTGAGACCTCTGTAGTCAACACAAAACCGCATTTCCTTTTTTCCATCTTTGGAATGAGGTTTTGGTACAAGTACCACAGGAGAGGCCCATGGACTTTCAGAGTGCTCAACCACTCCTAGTTCAAGCATTTTCTGCACTTCCTGTTTTATGCAGTCTCTGACATGGTCAGGCTGCCTATAGATCTTAATTTTGACAGGCAAGCTGTCTCCAGTATCTATAGTGTGCTCACACCAAGAAGTGGTGCCTGGCACAGTAGAGAAGAGTTCAGAAAACTGACCCAGGTGATCTATGCAGTGGTCTTTCTGCTCAGCAGTAAGACAATCTGCCAAAACTACACCTTCCACTAGAGCATCTTGTTCTGTGGAAGAGAAGAGATCAGGGAGAGGGTTACTCTCTTATTCCTGTCCCTCATCTGTTGCTATGAGCAGGGTGAGATCAGCCCTGTCATAGTAGGGTTTCAGGCGATTTACATGGAGCACCCTAAAGGGACTCCTGGCAGTGACTAAGTCAACTAAGTAGGTGACTTCTCCCTTCTTTTCAACAATTATGTGGGGTCCACTCCATTTGTCTTGGAGTGCTCTTGGGGCCACAGGCTCCAAGACCCACACTTTCTGCCCTGGTTGGTACTGAACCAAAACAGCCTTCTGGTCATGCCATTGCTTTTGGAGCTCTTGGCTGGCCTGAAGGTTTTTACTGGCCTTTTTCATGTACTCAGCCATCCTAGATCTTAGGCCAAGTACATAGTCCACTATGTCTTGCTTTGGAGCTTTTAAAGGTTGTTCCCAACCCTCCTTAACAAGTGTTAGAGGACCTCTTACAGGGTGTCCAAATAGGAGTTCAAAGGGGCTGAAGCCCACTCCTTTTTGGGGTACCTCCCTGTAAGCAAAAAGGAGGCAAGGTAATAGGATATCCCATCTCCTGCGGAGTTTTTCAGGGAGTCCCATTATCATACCTTTGAGAGTTTTGTTAAATCTCTCCACCAGTCCATTTGTTTGTGGATGATAGGGTGTGGTGAACTTGTATGTGTAGGAGGCTGGACTGGCTTGTAGTGAGTACCAAGGGCACTTGCACCTTGTACCAGGCCCAGTTATCCCTTATTAGTGTATAGGGTGTCTAGCAGCTTAGGCTGATAGATAATGGTAGCTTAGCAGAGCAGCTTAGGCTGAACTAGGAGACGTGTGAAGCTACTACAGTACCACTTAGTGTCATATGCACAATATCATAAGAAAACACAATACACAGTTATACTAAAAATAAAGGTACTTTATTTTTATGACAATATGCCAAAGTATCTTAGAGTATACCCTCAGTGAGAGGATAGGAAATATACACAAGATATATATACACAATAGCAAAAATATGCAGTATAGTCTTAGAAAACAGTGCAAACAATGTATAGTTACAATAGGATGCAATGGGGAAACATGGGGATAGGGGCAACACAAACCCTATACTCCAAAAGTGGAATGCGAACCACGAATGGACCCCAAACCTATGTGACCTTGTAGAGGGTCGCTGGGACTATTAGAAAATAGTGAGAGTTAGAAAAATAACCCTCCCCAAGACCCTGAAAAGTGAGTGCAAAGTGCACTAAAGTTCCCCTAAGGACAAAATAGTCATGTTAGAGGGAAAATGCAAGGAAAACACAAATCAGCAATGCAACAACGATGGATTCCTGACTGAGGGTACCTGTGGAACAAGGGGACCAAGTCCAAAAGTCACAAGCAACTCGGAGATGGGCAGATGCCCAAGAAATGCCAGCGGTTGGTGCAAAGAAGCTCTTACTAGGCTGAAGAACTGTGAATACTGCAGGAACGACAAGGACTAGAGACTTCCCCTTTGGAGGATGGATCCCCCACGCGTTGGAGAGTCGTGCAGAAGTGTTTTCCCGCCGGATGGACGCCAACAAGCCTTGCTACACGCAAATCGTGCATTTGGCGTTTTTGGACGCTGCTGGGGCCCAGGAGGGACCAGGAGGTCGCAAATTAGTCCTGCAGAGAGAGGGGACGTCGAGCAAGACAAAGAGCCCTCACTGAAGCAGATAGCACCCGGAGAAGTGCCAGAAACAGGCACTACGAGGATGCGTGAAACGGTGCTCGCTGAAGTTGCACAAAGGAGTCCCACGTCGCCGGAGACCAACTTAGAAAGTCGTGCAATGCAGGTTAGAGTGCCGTGGACCCAGGCTTGGCTGTGCACGAAGGATTTCCGCCAGAAGTGCACAGGGGCCGGAGTAGCTTGCAAAGTCGCGGTTCCCAGCAATGCAGCCCAGCGAGGTGAGGCAAGGACTTACCTCCACCAAACTTGGGCTGAAGAGTCACTGGACTGTGGGGGTCACTTGGACAGAGTCGTTGGATTCGAGGGACCTCGCTCGTCGTGCTGAGAGGAGACCCAAGGGACTGGTAATGCAGCTTTTTGGTGCCTGCGGTTGCAGGGGGAAGATTCCGTCGACCCACGGGAGATTTCTTCGGAGCTTCTGGTGCAGAGAGGAGGCAGACTACCCCCACAGCATGCACAAGCAGGAAAACAGTCGAGAAGGCGGCAGGATCAGCGTTACAGAGTTGCAGTAGTCGTCTTTGCTACTATGTTGAAGGTTTGCAGGCTTCCAGCGCGGTCAGCAGTCGATTCCTTGGCAGAAGGTGAAGAGAGAGATGCAGAGGAACTCGGATGAGCTCTTGCATTCGTTATCTAAAGTTTCCCCAGAGACAGAGACCCTAAATAGCCAGAAAAGAGGGTTTGGCTACCTAGGAGAGAGGAAAGGCTACTAACACCTGAAGGAGCCTATCAGCAGGAGTCTCTGACGTCACCTGGTGGCACTGGCCACTCAGAGCAGTCCAGTGTGCCAGCAGCACCTCTGTTTCCAAGATGGCAGAGGTCTGGAGCACACTGGAGGAGCTCTGGACACCTCCCAGGGGAGGTGCAGGTCAGGGGAGTGGTCACTCCCCTTTCCTTTGTCCAGTTTCGCGCCAGAGCAGGGGCTAAGGGGTCCCTGAACCGGTGTAGACTGGCTTATGCAGAATTGGGCACATCTGTGCCCAACAAAGCATTTCCAGAGGCTGGGGGAGGCTACTCCTCCCCTGCCTTCACACCATTTTCCAAAGGGAGAGGGTGTCACACCCTCTCTCATAGGAAGTTCTTTGTTCTGCCATCCTGGGCCAGGCCTGGCTGGACCCCAGGAGGGCAGCTGCCTGTCTGAGGGGTTAGCAGCAGCAGCAGCTGCAGTGAAACCCCAGGAAGGGCAGTCTGGCAGTACCAGGGTCTGTGCTACAGACCACTGGGATCATGGGATTGTGCCAACTATGCCAGGATGGCATAGAGGGGGCAATTCCATGATCATAGACATGTTACATGGCCATATTCGGAGTTACCATGGTGAAGCTACATATAGGTAGTGACCTATATGTAGTGCACGCGTGTAATGGTGTCCCCGCACTCACAAAGTTCAGGGAATTGGCTCTGAACAATGTGGGGGCACCTTGGCTAGTGCCAGGGTGCCCTCACACTAAGTAACTTTGCACCTAACCTTTACCAGGTAAAGGTTAGACATATAGGTGACTTATAAGTTACTTAAGTGCAGTGTAAAATGGCTGTGAAATAACGTGGACGTTATTTCACTCAGGCTGCAGTGGCAGGCCTGTGTAAGAATTGTCAGAGCTCCCTATGGGTGGCAAAAGAAATGCTGCAGCCCATAGGGATCTCCTGGAACCCCAATACCCTGGGTACCTCAGTACCATATACTAGGGAATTATAAGGGTGTTCCAGTAAGCCAATGTAAATTGGTAAAAATGGTCACTAGCCTGTCAGTGACAATTTGGAAAGAAATGAGAGAGCATAACCACTGAGGTTCTGGTTAGCAGAGCCTCAGTGAGACAGTTAGGCACCACACAGGGAACATATACATGCACACCTATGAGCACTGGGGCCCTGTGTGACAGGGTCCCAGTGACACATACATATAGGCCACAAACCTATGAGCACTGGGGTCCTGACCAGCAGGATCCCAGTGACACATAACAAACATACTGAAAACATAGTGTTTTCACTATGAGCACTGAGGCCTGGCTATCAGGATCCCAGTGAGACAGTGAAAACAGTGACAAACACCCTGACATACACTCACAAACAGGCCAAAAGTGGGGGTAACAAGGCTAGAAAGAGGCTACCTTCTCACACAACCCCCCCCCCAAACGAAGGACAATAAGGCTAACCTTGGCCAGTTGAGACTTTATTGTCTAAGTGGTGATAAGTAGAGAGTAGCTCTGCAATAGACTGGTTACTCCCTTTATCATCCACTATATGGTTACTTCCCTGTGGGGATGTAAACCACCCTGTTTGAAGTTTTTTAGCTAAGCAACAATGTGAAGATGTATTTTCAGAGTTTCTATCAGTAAGTTTTAGTTTAGAGCAGTGGGAATTGTCCACTGAACCTATTTGTAGTGATGGAAATGCCAGACAGGGATGCTGTCTCAATAAAGCCATAGCTGGGCAAAAACTTTGTCCATTTGGCTGGAAGAGAGAACAGGGATGCTGTTTCTCTTGAGTTGGAGCAGGGCAGGGATGCTGTCCTATGAGCTCCACACTAGGGCAGGGATGCTGTCCTAAGTGTTGTGAGGCAGTGCAGGGTTTCTGCACTAAAGTTTCTCTGGGAGGGTTGGAGGGATGCTCCATGTTAACTAAAATGGTGCTCTTTTTCTCACCAATGTTAGTTATCCCACAGAGAGGTACTTCCACCTCAGGGAGTCCAGCTTTGCCAGCTGATGATTCCCTTGGAACAGGTGCCACCCCAGGAGAGGTTTCTCCCACCACAGGAATAGTATCCTGAATGGTAGGGTGGTTAGGGGATACTGTGATACCCTTTTTACCTGTTGATGGAGAGGGATCCTGAGTTTTCAGGCCTTCTCTCCTTTGCTTTTTCATTTCACTTGAAATGAGAGGGAACAATTCCTCAGGGATGCCCAGCATGGCTGCATGGGCATACAACTCTACATCAGCCCAACCTGAGGCCTCTAGGTCATTACCTAAGAGACAGTCTACAGGTAAGCTAGGTGATACCACCACCTGCTTAGGGCCAGTAACTCCACCCCAACTAAACTGAATTATAGCTAAGGGAAGAAACTTATTGGAGTTATGGACATCAATAATCTTATACTGTTGTCCAATGATGTGTTGTTCAGGAGGCACTAGGTTTTCAGTCACCAAAGTGAAACTGGCACCTGTGTCCCTGTAGGCCAAGGCCTCAACACCATTTATTGAAACTGTCTGCCTGTACTTATCCATTGTAAGGGGACAAGCAGCCAGTGTGGCAAGGCCAATGCCACTAGGTGTGACAGAAACTGTCTTGGGACTGATGACATCAGTTTTCACTATGGACCCATAAGTGAACCCAACTACACCCTTTGCTTGACTGTTGCCAGCAGTCCCACCACTAGTACCACTACTGCTAGGGGCACTAGAGCTTGATGTATTAGTGGTGGTAGGCTCAGGGGGTTTACCTGGACAGGACTTATCCCCTGGCCTATGGCCTCTATTTTTACACACAAAGCACCAAGGCTTTTTAATGTGTGCAGGTTGGGAAGAAGAGGAAGAATTTGTTTTATCCCCACCCTCTGAAGAGTGTTTAAGATTTGAAGTGGGATCTTTGGTTTTACCCTTATCCCCATGCTTATCTTGAGATTTTTCACCATCTTTCATCTTATTGCCATCTTTGTCACCCCCTGTATGAACTTTTCTGTTCACCCTTGTTCTGACCCATTTCTCTGCCTTCTTTCCCAATTCTTGGGGAGAGGTCAGATCAGAGTCTACCAGGTACTGGTGCAACAAATCAGACACACAATTATTAAGTATATGCTCTCTCAGGATTGTGTTATACAGGCTTTCATAATCAGTAACTTTACTGCCATGTAACCACCCCTCCAAGGCCTTCACTGCCTGGTCAATGAAATCAACCCAGTCTTGTGAAGACTCCTTTTTGGTCTCTCTGAACTTTATCCTGTACTGTTCAGTGGTTAAGCCATAACCATCCAGGAGTGCATTCTTAAGAACTGTAAAATTATTGGCATCATTTTCTTTCACAGTAAGGAGCCTATCCCTACCTTTTCCACTAAATGATAGCCATAGGATAGCAGCCCACTGCTTTTGAGGGACATCCTGTACAGCACAGGCCCTCTCAAGTGCAGCAAACCACTTGTTAATGTCATCCCCCTCCTTATAAGGGGGAACTATCTTGTGCAGATTCCTGGAATCATGCTCTTTTGCAGGATGACTATGGGGAATACTGCTGCTGCCACCATGGGTATCTAAACCCAACTTCTGTCTTTCCTTCTCTAATTCTAGAGACTGTCTATCCAAATCCAGCTGTTGCTTCTTGAGCTTCAGTCTGGTTTGTTCCACTCTCAATCTATTGAGCTCCCTTTCTAACAATCTGTCATCAGGGTGGGTGGGAGGGACATTTCTAGATACAGAGGTATGATGGGAATGAACAGAAGGAGACCTGTCCCTTACAGAGGGCACCCTAACAGCTTGGCTACCAGTATAATGTGAGAGCACACCATCAGTATGGTGTGATTCAACCTCTGTACCAACTATGCTAGACTGTCTAGTAATGGGCAGGCTGAGAAGTTTCTTTCCTGAACCTTTTCCTGGGGGAGTCCCTGGATCAGATTGAGAACCATTAGCTACTTTTTCACCAGATTGGACACTTATGGCCTTATCTTGTACTCTAAGCATATTAATTAACAGTTCTAAGGAAGGATTCTTCCCTACACTCAAACCTCTCTCTATGCAGAGACTCCTTGCTCCTTTCCAGCTAAGGTGATCATATGCAAGTTTGGACAGTTCAACATTTTTTCCTGTGCCAGACATTTTTTAGAGAGAGTTAAGGTGATAGAAAAAGAGAAAAAAAAATTCAGAACTTTTTGGAAAGACAGAAAAAACTTTTTCAACTTTTTAGAACTTTTTAGAAAGTTAGAAGTACTTTTCAGCACTTAGAAAAGAGTGAAAAGAGGAAATGCAAAACTTTTTGGCTATGTGTATATACACTGACCTTGTTTTGTATATTTTTCTCTTATGAAAAGTACAATGACAAGAGTGGTAAGTAGTCTCAAAGCACTTATCCCACCACTGCACAACCAATGTAGGAGGCTGGACTGGCTTGTAGTGAGTACCAAGGGGTACTTGCACCTTGTACCAGGCCCAGTTATCCCTTATTAGTGTATAGGGTGTCTAGCAGCTTAGGCTGATAGATAATGGTAGCCTAGCAGAGCAGCTTAGGCTGAACTAGGAGACGTGTGAAGCTACTACAGTACCACTTAGTGTCATATGCACAATATCATAAGAAAACACAATACACAGTTATACTAAAAATAAAGGTACTTTATTTTTATGACAATATGCCAAAGTATCTTAGAGTATACCCTCAGTGAGAGGATAGGAAATATACACAAGATATATATACACAATAGCAAAAATATGCAGTATAGTCTTAGAAAACAGTGCAAACAATGTATAGTTACAATAGGATGCAATGGGGAAACATAGGGATAGGGGCAACACAAACCCTATACTCCAAAAGTGGAATGCGAACCACGAATGGACCCCAAACCTATGTGACCTTGTAGAGGGTCGCTGGGACTATTAGAAAATAGTGAGAGTTAGAAAAATAACCCTCCCCAAGACCCTGAAAAGTGAGTGCAAAGTGCACTAAAGTTCCCCTAAGGACAAAATAGTCGTGTTAGAGGGAAAATGCAAGGAAAACACAAATCAGCAATGCAACAACGATGGATTCCTGACTGAGGGTACCTGTGGAACAAGGGGACCAAGTCCAAAAGTCACAAGCAACTCGGAGATGGGCAGATGCCCAAGAAATGCCAGCGGTTGGTGCAAAGAAGCTCTTACTAGGATGAAGAACTGTGAATACTGCAGGAACGACAAGGACTAGAGACTTCCCCTTTAGAGGATGGATCCCCCACGCCTTGGAGAGTCATGCAGAAGTGTTTTCCTGCCGGATGGACGCCAACAAGCCTTGCTACACGCAAATCCTGCATTTGGCGTTTTTGGACGCTGCTGGGGCCCAGGAGGGACCAGGAGGTCGCAAATTGGTCCTGCAGAGAGAAGGGATGTCGAGCAAGACAAAGAGCCCTCACTGAAGCAGGTAGCTCCCGGAGAAGTGCCAGAAACAGGCACTACGAGGATGCGTGAAACGGTGCTCGCTGAAGTTGCACAAAGGAGTCCCACGTCGCCGGAGACCAACTTAGAAAGTCGTGCAATGCAGGTTAGAGTGCCGTGGACCCAGGCTTGGCTGTGCACGAAGGATTTCCGCCGGAAGTGCACAGGGGCCGGAGTAGCTTGCAAAGTCGCGGTTCCCAGCAATGCAGCCCAGCGAGGTGAGGCAAGGACTTACCTCCACCAAACTTGGGCTGAAGAGTCACTGGACTGTGGGGGTCACTTGGACAGAGTTGCTGGATTCGAGGGACCTCGCTCGTCGTGCTGAGAGGAGACCCAAGGGACCGGTAATGCAGCTTTTTGGTGCCTGCGGTTGCAGGGGGAAGATTCCGTCGACCCACGGGAGATTTCTTCGGAGCTTCTGGTGCAGAGAGGAGGCAGACTACCCCCACAGCATGCACAAGCAGGAAAACAGTCGAGAAGGCGGCAGGATCAGCGTTACAGAGTTGCAGTAGTCGTCTTTGCTACTATGTTGCAGGTTTGCAGGCTTCCAGCGCGGTCAGCAGTCGATTCCTTGGCAGAAGGTGAAGAGAGAGATGCAGAGGAACTCGGATGAGCTCTTGCATTCGTTATCTAAAGTTTCCCCAGAGACAGAGACCCTAAATAGCCAGAAAAGAGGGTTTGGCTACCTAGGAGAGAGGAAAGGCTACTAACACCTGAAGGAGCCTATCAGCAGGAGTCTCTGACGTCACCTGGTGGCACTGGCCACTCAGAGCAGTCCAGTGTGCCAGCAGCACCTCTGTTTCCAAGATGGCAGAGGTCTGGAGCACACTGGAGGAGCTCTGGACACCTCCCAGGGGAGGTGCAGGTCAGGGGAGTGGTCACTCCCCTTTCCTTTGTCCAGTTTCGCGCCAGAGCAGGGGCTAAGGGGTCCCTGAACCGGTGTAGACTGGCTTATGCAGAATTGGGCACATCTGTGCCCAACAAAGCATTTCCAGAGGCTGGGGGAGGCTACTCCTCCCCTGCCTTCACACCATTTTCCAAAGGGAGAGGGTGTCACACCCTCTCTCATAGGAAGTTCTTTGTTCTGCCATCCTGGGCCAGGCCTGGCTGGAACCCAGGAGGGCAGCTGCCTGTCTGAGGGGTTGGCAGCAGCAGCAGCTGCAGTGAAACCCCAGGAAGGGCAGTCTGGCAGTACCAGGGTCTGTGCTACAGACCACTGGGATCATGGGATTGTGCCAACTATGCCAGGATGGCATAGAGGGGGCAATTCCATGATCATAGACATGTTACATGGCCATATTCGGAGTTACCATGGTGAAGCTACATATAGGTAGTGACCTATATGTAGTGCACGCGTGTAATGGTGTCCCCGCACTCACAAAGTTCAGGGAATTGGCTCTGAACAATGTGGGGGCACCTTGGCTAGTGCCAGGGTGCCCTCACACTAAGTAACTTTGCACCTAACCTTTACCAGGTAAAGGTTAGACATATAGGTGACTTATAAGTTACTTAAGTGCAGTGTAAAATGGCTGTGAAATAACGTGGACGTTATTTCACTCAGGCTGCAGTGGCAGGCCTGTGTAAGAATTGTCAGAGCTCCCTATGGGTGGCAAAAGAAATGCTGCAGCCCATAGGGATCTCCTGGAACCCCAATACCCTGGGTACCTCAGTACCATATACTAGGGAATTATAAGGGTGTTCCAGTAAGCCAATGTAAATTGGTAAAAATGGTCACTAGCCTGTCAGTGACAATTTGGAAAGAAATGAGAGAGCATAACCACTGAGGTTCTGGTTAGCAGAGCCTCAGTGAGACAGTTAGGCACCACACAGGGAACATATACATGCACACCTATGAGCACTGGGGCCCTGTGTGACAGGGTCCCAGTGACACATACATATAGGCCACAAACCTATGAGCACTGGGGTCCTGACCAGCAGGATCCCAGTGACACATAACAAACATACTGAAAACATAGGGCCTGATTACAACTTTGGAGGACGGTGTTAAACCGTCCCAAAAGTGACGGATATACCACCTACCGTATTACGAGTTCCATAGGATATAATGGACTCGTAATACGGTAGGTGGTATATCCGCCACTTTTGGGACGGTTTAACACCGTCCTCCAAAGTTGTAATCAGGCCCATAGTGTTTTCACTATGAGCACTGAGGCCTGGCTATCAGGATCCCAGTGAGACAGTGAAAACAGTGACAAACACCCTGACATACACTCACAAACAGGCCAAAAGTGGGGGTAACAAGGCTAGAAAGAGGCTACCTTCTCACACAACCCCCCCCCCAAACGAAGGACAATAAGGCTAACCTTGGCCAGTTGAGACTTTATTGTCTAAGTGGTGATAAGTAGAGAGTAGCTCTGCAATAGACTGGTTACTCCCTTTATCATCCACTATATGGTTACTTCCCTGTGGGGATGTAAACCACCCTGTTTGAAGTTTTTTAGCTAAGCAACAATGTGAAGATGTATTTTCAGAGTTTCTATCAGTAAGTTTTAGTTTAGAGCAGTGGGAATTGTCCACTGAACCTATTTGTAGTGATGGAAATGCCAGACAGGGATGCTGTCTCAATAAAGCCATAGCTGGGCAAAAACTTTGTCCATTTGGCTGGAAGAGAGAACAGGGATGCTGTTTCTCTTGAGTTGGAGCAGGGCAGGGATGCTGTCCTATGAGCTCCACACTAGGGCAGGGATGCTGTCCTAAGTGTTGTGAGGCAGTGCAGGGTTTCTGCACTAAAGTTTCTCTGGGAGGGTTGGAGGGATGCTCCATGTTAACTAAAATGGTGCTCTTTTTCTCACCAATGTTAGTTATCCCACAGAGAGGTACTTCCACCTCAGGGAGTCCAGCTTTGCCAGCTGATGATTCCCTTGGAACAGGTGCCACCCCAGGAGAGGTTTCTCCCACCACAGGAATAGTATCCTGAATGGTAGGGTGGTTAGGGGATACTGTGATACCCTTTTTACCTGTTGATGGAGAGGGATCCTGAGTTTTCAGGCCTTCTCTCCTTTGCTTTTTCATTTCACTTGAAATGAGAGGGAACAATTCCTCAGGGATGCCCAGCATGGCTGCATGGGCATACAACTCTACATCAGCCCAACCTGAGGCCTCTAGGTCATTACCTAAGAGACAGTCTACAGGTAAGCTAGGTGATACCACCACCTGCTTAGGGCCAGTAACTCCACCCCAACTAAACTGAATTATAGCTAAGGGAAGAAACTTATTGGAGTTATGGACATCAATAATCTTATACTGTTGTCCAATGATGTGTTGTTCAGGAGGCACTAGGTTTTCAGTCACCAAAGTGAAACTGGCACCTGTGTCCCTGTAGGCCAAGGCCTCAACACCATTTATTGAAACTGTCTGCCTGTACTTATCCATTGTAAGGGGACAAGCAGCCAGTGTGGCAAGGCCAATGCCACTAGGTGTGACAGAAACTGTCTTGGGACTGATGACATCAGTTTTCACTATGGACCCATAAGTGAACCCAACTACACCCTTTGCTTGACTGTTGCCAGCAGTCCCACCACTAGTACCACTACTGCTAGGGGCACTAGAGCTTGATGTATTAGTGGTGGTAGGCTCAGGGGGTTTACCTGGACAGGACTTATCCCCTGGCCTATGGCCTCTATTTTTACACACAAAGCACCAAGGCTTTTTAATGTGTGCAGGTTGGGAAGAAGAGGAAGAATTTGTTTTATCCCCACCCTCTGAAGAGTGTTTAAGATTTGAAGTGGGATCTTTGGTTTTACCCTTATCCCCATGCTTATCTTGAGATTTTTCACCATCTTTCATCTTATTGCCATCTTTGTCACCCCCTGTATGAACTTTTCTGTTCACCCTTGTTCTGACCCATTTCTCTGCCTTCTTTCCCAATTCTTGGGGAGAGGTCAGATCAGAGTCTACCAGGTACTGGTGCAACAAATCAGACACACAATTATTAAGTATATGCTCTCTCAGGATTGTGTTATACAGGCTTTCATAATCAGTAACTTTACTGCCATGTAACCACCCCTCCAAGGCCTTCACTGCCTGGTCAATGAAATCAACCCAGTCTTGTGAAGACTCCTTTTTGGTCTCTCTGAACTTTATCCTGTACTGTTCAGTGGTTAAGCCATAACCATCCAGGAGTGCATTCTTAAGAACTGTAAAATTATTGGCATCATTTTCTTTCACAGTAAGGAGCCTATCCCTACCTTTTCCACTAAATGATAGCCATAGGATAGCAGCCCACTGCTTTTGAGGGACATCCTGTACAGCACAGGCCCTCTCAAGTGCAGCAAACCACTTGTTAATGTCATCCCCCTCCTTATAAGGGGGAACTATCTTGTGCAGATTCCTGGAATCATGCTCTTTTGCAGGATGACTATGGGGAATACTGCTGCTGCCACCATGGGTATCTAAACCCAACTTCTGTCTTTCCTTCTCTAATTCTAGAGACTGTCTATCCAAATCCAGCTGTTGCTTCTTGAGCTTCAGTCTGGTTTGTTCCACTCTCAATCTATTGAGCTCCCTTTCTAACAATCTGTCATCAGGGTGGGTGGGAGGGACATTTCTAGATACAGAGGTATGATGGGAATGAACAGAAGGAGACCTGTCCCTTACAGAGGGCACCCTAACAGCTTGGCTACCAGTATAATGTGAGAGCACACCATCAGTATGGTGTGATTCAACCTCTGTACCAACTATGCTAGACTGTCTAGTAATGGGCAGGCTGAGAAGTTTCTTTCCTGAACCTTTTCCTGGGGGAGTCCCTGGATCAGATTGAGAACCATTAGCTACTTTTTCACCAGATTGGACACTTATGGCCTTATCTTGTACTCTAAGCATATTAATTAACAGTTCTAAGGAAGGATTCTTCCCTACACTCAAACCTCTCTCTATGCAGAGACTCCTTGCTCCTTTCCAGCTAAGGTGATCATATGCAAGTTTGGACAGTTCAACATTTTTTCCTGTGCCAGACATTTTTTAGAGAGAGTTAAGGTGATAGAAAAAGAGAAAAAAAAATTCAGAACTTTTTGGAAAGACAGAAAAAACTTTTTCAACTTTTTAGAACTTTTTAGAAAGTTAGAAGTACTTTTCAGCACTTAGAAAAGAGTGAAAAGAGGAAATGCAAAACTTTTTGGCTATGTGTATATACACTGACCTTGTTTTGTATATTTTTCTCTTATGAAAAGTACAATGACAAGAGTGGTAAGTAGTCTCAAAGCACTTATCCCACCACTGCACAACCAATGTAGGAGGCTGGACTGGCTTGTAGTGAGTACCAAGGGGTACTTGCACCTTGTACCAGGCCCAGTTATCCCTTATTAGTGTATAGGGTGTCTAGCAGCTTAGGCTGATAGATAATGGTAGCCTAGCAGAGCAGCTTAGGCTGAACTAGGAGACGTGTGAAGCTACTACAGTACCACTTAGTGTCATATGCACAATATCATAAGAAAACACAATACACAGTTATACTAAAAATAAAGGTACTTTATTTTTATGACAATATGCCAAAGTATCTTAGAGTATACCCTCAGTGAGAGGATAGGAAATATACACAAGATATATATACACAATAGCAAAAATATGCAGTATAGTCTTAGAAAACAGTGCAAACAATGTATAGTTACAATAGGATGCAATGGGGAAACATAGGGATAGGGGCAACACAAACCCTATACTCCAAAAGTGGAATGCGAACCACGAATGGACCCCAAACCTATGTGACCTTGTAGAGGGTCGCTGGGACTATTAGAAAATAGTGAGAGTTAGAAAAATAACCCTCCCCAAGACCCTGAAAAGTGAGTGCAAAGTGCACTAAAGTTCCCCTAAGGACAAAATAGTCGTGTTAGAGGGAAAATGCAAGGAAAACACAAATCAGCAATGCAACAACGATGGATTCCTGACTGAGGGTACCTGTGGAACAAGGGGACCAAGTCCAAAAGTCACAAGCAACTCGGAGATGGGCAGATGCCCAAGAAATGCCAGCGGTTGGTGCAAAGAAGCTCTTACTAGGATGAAGAACTGTGAATACTGCAGGAACGACAAGGACTAGAGACTTCCCCTTTAGAGGATGGATCCCCCACGCCTTGGAGAGTCATGCAGAAGTGTTTTCCTGCCGGATGGACGCCAACAAGCCTTGCTACACGCAAATCCTGCATTTGGCGTTTTTGGACGCTGCTGGGGCCCAGGAGGGACCAGGAGGTCGCAAATTGGTCCTGCAGAGAGAAGGGATGTCGAGCAAGACAAAGAGCCCTCACTGAAGCAGGTAGCTCCCGGAGAAGTGCCAGAAACAGGCACTACGAGGATGCGTGAAACGGTGCTCGCTGAAGTTGCACAAAGGAGTCCCACGTCGCCGGAGACCAACTTAGAAAGTCGTGCAATGCAGGTTAGAGTGCCGTGGACCCAGGCTTGGCTGTGCACGAAGGATTTCCGCCGGAAGTGCACAGGGGCCGGAGTAGCTTGCAAAGTCGCGGTTCCCAGCAATGCAGCCCAGCGAGGTGAGGCAAGGACTTACCTCCACCAAACTTGGGCTGAAGAGTCACTGGACTGTGGGGGTCACTTGGACAGAGTTGCTGGATTCGAGGGACCTCGCTCGTCGTGCTGAGAGGAGACCCAAGGGACCGGTAATGCAGCTTTTTGGTGCCTGCGGTTGCAGGGGGAAGATTCCGTCGACCCACGGGAGATTTCTTCGGAGCTTCTGGTGCAGAGAGGAGGCAGACTACCCCCACAGCATGCACAAGCAGGAAAACAGTCGAGAAGGCGGCAGGATCAGCGTTACAGAGTTGCAGTAGTCGTCTTTGCTACTATGTTGCAGGTTTGCAGGCTTCCAGCGCGGTCAGCAGTCGATTCCTTGGCAGAAGGTGAAGAGAGAGATGCAGAGGAACTCGGATGAGCTCTTGCATTCGTTATCTAAAGTTTCCCCAGAGACAGAGACCCTAAATAGCCAGAAAAGAGGGTTTGGCTACCTAGGAGAGAGGAAAGGCTACTAACACCTGAAGGAGCCTATCAGCAGGAGTCTCTGACGTCACCTGGTGGCACTGGCCACTCAGAGCAGTCCAGTGTGCCAGCAGCACCTCTGTTTCCAAGATGGCAGAGGTCTGGAGCACACTGGAGGAGCTCTGGACACCTCCCAGGGGAGGTGCAGGTCAGGGGAGTGGTCACTCCCCTTTCCTTTGTCCAGTTTCGCGCCAGAGCAGGGGCTAAGGGGTCCCTGAACCGGTGTAGACTGGCTTATGCAGAATTGGGCACATCTGTGCCCAACAAAGCATTTCCAGAGGCTGGGGGAGGCTACTCCTCCCCTGCCTTCACACCATTTTCCAAAGGGAGAGGGTGTCACACCCTCTCTCATAGGAAGTTCTTTGTTCTGCCATCCTGGGCCAGGCCTGGCTGGAACCCAGGAGGGCAGCTGCCTGTCTGAGGGGTTGGCAGCAGCAGCAGCTGCAGTGAAACCCCAGGAAGGGCAGTCTGGCAGTACCAGGGTCTGTGCTACAGACCACTGGGATCATGGGATTGTGCCAACTATGCCAGGATGGCATAGAGGGGGCAATTCCATGATCATAGACATGTTACATGGCCATATTCGGAGTTACCATGGTGAAGCTACATATAGGTAGTGACCTATATGTAGTGCACGCGTGTAATGGTGTCCCCGCACTCACAAAGTTCAGGGAATTGGCTCTGAACAATGTGGGGGCACCTTGGCTAGTGCCAGGGTGCCCTCACACTAAGTAACTTTGCACCTAACCTTTACCAGGTAAAGGTTAGACATATAGGTGACTTATAAGTTACTTAAGTGCAGTGTAAAATGGCTGTGAAATAACGTGGACGTTATTTCACTCAGGCTGCAGTGGCAGGCCTGTGTAAGAATTGTCAGAGCTCCCTATGGGTGGCAAAAGAAATGCTGCAGCCCATAGGGATCTCCTGGAACCCCAATACCCTGGGTACCTCAGTACCATATACTAGGGAATTATAAGGGTGTTCCAGTAAGCCAATGTAAATTGGTAAAAATGGTCACTAGCCTGTCAGTGACAATTTGGAAAGAAATGAGAGAGCATAACCACTGAGGTTCTGGTTAGCAGAGCCTCAGTGAGACAGTTAGGCACCACACAGGGAACATATACATGCACACCTATGAGCACTGGGGCCCTGTGTGACAGGGTCCCAGTGACACATACATATAGGCCACAAACCTATGAGCACTGGGGTCCTGACCAGCAGGATCCCAGTGACACATAACAAACATACTGAAAACATGGTGTTTTCACTATGAGCACTGAGGCCTGGCTATCAGGATCCCAGTGAGACAGTGAAAACAGTGACAAACACCCTGACATACACTCACAAACAGGCCAAAAGTGGGGGTAACAAGGCTAGAAAGAGGCTACCTTCTCACACAACCCCCCCCCAAACGAAGGACAATAAGGCTAACCTTGGCCAGTTGAGACTTTATTGTCTAAGTGGTGATAAGTAGAGAGTAGCTCTGCAATAGACTGGTTACTCCCTTTATCATCCACTATATGGTTACTTCCCTGTGGGGATGTAAACCACCCTGTTTGAAGTTTTTTAGCTAAGCAACAATGTGAAGATGTATTTTCAGAGTTTCTATCAGTAAGTTTTAGTTTAGAGCAGTGGGAATTGTCCACTGAACCTATTTGTAGTGATGGAAATGCCAGACAGGGATGCTGTCTCAATAAAGCCATAGCTGGGCAAAAACTTTGTCCATTTGGCTGGAAGAGAGAACAGGGATGCTGTTTCTCTTGAGTTGGAGCAGGGCAGGGATGCTGTCCTATGAGCTCCACACTAGGGCAGGGATGCTGTCCTAAGTGTTGTGAGGCAGTGCAGGGTTTCTGCACTAAAGTTTCTCTGGGAGGGTTGGAGGGATGCTCCATGTTAACTAAAATGGTGCTCTTTTTCTCACCAATGTTAGTTATCCCACAGAGAGGTACTTCCACCTCAGGGAGTCCAGCTTTGCCAGCTGATGATTCCCTTGGAACAGGTGCCACCCCAGGAGAGGTTTCTCCCACCACAGGAATAGTATCCTGAATGGTAGGGTGGTTAGGGGATACTGTGATACCCTTTTTACCTGTTGATGGAGAGGGATCCTGAGTTTTCAGGCCTTCTCTCCTTTGCTTTTTCATTTCACTTGAAATGAGAGGGAACAATTCCTCAGGGATGCCCAGCATGGCTGCATGGGCATACAACTCTACATCAGCCCAACCTGAGGCCTCTAGGTCATTACCTAAGAGACAGTCTACAGGTAAGCTAGGTGATACCACCACCTGCTTAGGGCCAGTAACTCCACCCCAACTAAACTGAATTATAGATAAGGGAAGAAACTTAGTGGAGTTATGGACATCAATAATCTTATACTGTTGTCCAATGATGTGTTGTTCAGGAGGCACTAGGTTTTCAGTCACCAAAGTGAAACTGGCACCTGTGTCCCTGTAGGCCAAGGCCTCAACACCATTTATTGAAACTGTCTGCCTGTACTTATCCATTGTAAGGGGACAAGCAGCCAGTGTGGCAAGGCCAATGCCACTAGGTGTGACAGAAACTGTCTTGGGACTGATGACATCAGTTTTCACTATGGACCCATAAGTGAACCCAACTACACCCTTTGCTTGACTGTTGCCAGCAGTCCCACCACTAGTACCACTACTGCTAGGGGCACTAGAGCTTGATGTATTAGTGGTGGTAGGCTCAGGGGGTTTACCTGGACAGGACTTATCCCCTGGCCTATGGCCTCTATTTTTACACACAAAGCACCAAGGCTTTTTAATGTGTGCAGGTTGGGAAGAAGAGGAAGAATTTGTTTTATCCCCACCCTCTGAAGAGTGTTTAAGATTTGAAGTGGGATCTTTGGTTTTACCCTTATCCCCATGCTTATCTTGAGATTTTTCACCATCTTTCTTCTTATTGCCATCTTTGTCACCCCCTGTATGAACTTTTCTGTTCACCCTTGTTCTGACCCATTTCTCTGCCTTCGTTCCCAATTCTTGGGGAGAGGTCAGATCAGAGTCTACCAGGTACTGGTGCAACAAATCAGACCCACAATTATTAAGTATATGCTCTCTCAGGATTGTGTTATACAGGCTTTCATAATCAGTAACTTTACTGCCATGTAACCACCCCTCCAAGGCCTTCACTGCCTGGTCAATGAAATCAACCCAGTCTTGTGAAGACTCCTTTTTGGTCTCTCTGAACTTTATCCTGTACTGTTCAGTAGTTAAGCCATAACCATCCAGGAGTGCATTCTTAAGAACTGTAAAATTATTGGCATCATTTTCTTTCACAGTAAGGAGCCTATCCCTACCTTTTCCACTAAATGATAGCCATAGGATAGCAGCCCACTGCTTTTGAGGGACATCCTGTACAGCACAGGCCCTCTCAAGTGCAGCAAACCACTTGTTAATGTCATCCCCCTCCTTATAAGGGGGAACTATCTTGTGCAGATTCCTGGAATCATACTCTTTTGCAGGATGACTATGGGGAATACTGCTGCTGCCACCATGGGTATCTAAACCCAACTTCTGTCTTTCCTTCTCTAATTCTAGAGACTGTCTATCCAAATCCAGCTGTTGCTTCTTGAGCTTCAGTCTGGTTTGTTCCACTCTCAATCTATTGAGCTCCCTTTCTAACAATCTGTCATCAGGGTGGGTGGGAGGGACATTTCTAGATACAGAGGTATGATGGGAATGAACAGAAGGAGACCTGTCCCTTACAGAGGGCACCCTAACAGCTTGGCTACCAGTATAATGTGAGAGCACACCATCAGTATGGTGTGATTCAACCTCTGTACCAACTATGCTAGACTGTCTAGTAATGGGCAGGCTGAGAAGTTTCTTTCCTGAACCTTTTCCTGGGGGAGTCCCTGGATCAGATTGAGAACCATTAGCTACTTTTTCACCAGATTGGACACTTATGGCCTTATCTTGTACTCTAAGCATATTAATTAACAGTTCTAAGGAAGGATTCTTCCCTACACTCAAACCTCTCTCTATGCAGAGACTCCTTGCTCCTTTCCAGCTAAGGTGATCATATGCAAGTTTGGACAGTTCAACATTTTTTCCTGTGCCAGACATTTTTTAGAGAGAGTTAAGGTGATAGAAAAAGAGAAAAAAAAATTCAGAACTTTTTGGAAAGACAGAAAAAACTTTTTCAACTTTTTAGAACTTTTTAGAAAGTTAGAAGTACTTTTCAGCACTTAGAAAAGAGTGAAAAGAGGAAATGCAAAACTTTTTGGCTATGTGTATATACACTGACCTTGTTTTGTATATTTTTCTCTTATGAAAAGTACAATGACAAGAGTGGTAAGTAGTCTCAAAGCACTTATCCCACCACTGCACAACCAATGTAGGAGGCTGGACTGGCTTGTAGTGAGTACCAAGGGGTACTTGCACCTTGTACCAGGCCCAGTTATCCCTTATTAGTGTATAGGGTGTCTAGCAGCTTAGGCTGATAGATAATGGTAGCTTAGCAGAGCAGCTTAGGCTGAACTAGGAGACGTGTGAAGCTACTACAGTACCACTTAGTGTCATATGCACAATATCATAAGAAAACACAATACACAGTTATACTAAAAATAAAGGTACTTTATTTTTATGACAATATGCCAAAGTATCTTAGAGTATACCCTCAGTGAGAGGATAGGAAATATACACAAGATATATATACACAATAGCAAAAATATGCAGTATAGTCTTAGAAAACAGTGCAAACAATGTATAGTTACAATAGGATGCAATGGGGAAACATAGGGATAGGGGCAACACAAACCCTATACTCCAAAAGTGGAATGCGAACCACGAATGGACCCCCAAACCTATGTGACCTTGTAGAGGGTCGCTGGGACTATTAGAAAATAGTGAGAGTTAGAAAAATAACCCTCCCCAAGACCCTGAAAAGTGAGTACAAAGTGCACTAAAGTTCCCCTAAGGACAAAATAGTCGTGTTAGAGGGAAAATGCAAGGAAAACACAAATCAGCAATGCAACAACGATGGATTCCTGACTGAGGGTACCTGTGGAACAAGGGGACCAAGTCCAAAAGTCACAAGCAACTCGGAGATGGGCAGATGCCCAAGAAATGCCAGCGGTTGGTGCAAAGAAGCTCTTACTAGGCTGAAGAACTGTGAATACTGCAGGAACGACAAGGACTAGAGACTTCCCCTTTGGAGGATGGATCCCCCACGCCTTGGAGAGTCGTGCAGAAGTGTTTTCCCGCCGGATGGACGCCAACAAGCCTTGCTACACGCAAATCGTGCATTTGGCGTTTTTGGACGCTGCTGGGGCCCAGGAGGGACCAGGAGGTCGCAAATTGGTCCTGCAGAGAGAGGGGACGTCGAGCAAGACAAAGAGCCCTCACTGAAGCAGGTAGCACCCGGAGAAGTGCCAGAAACAGGCACTACGAGGATGCGTGAAATGGTGCTCGCTGAAGTTGCACAAAGGAGTCCCACGTCGCCGGAGACCAACTTAGAAAGTCGTGCAATGCAGGTTAGAGTGCCGTGGACCCAGGCTTGGCTGTGCACGAAGGATTTCCGCCGGAAGTGCACAGGGGCCGGAGTAGCTTGCAAAGTCGCGGTTCCCAGCAATGCAGCCCAGCGAGGTGAGGCAAGGATTTACCTCCACCAAACTTGGGCTGAAGAGTCACTGGACTGTGGGAGTCACTTGGACAGAGTCGCTGGATTCGAGGGACCTCGCTCGTCGTGCTGAGAGGAGACCCAAGGGACCGGTAATGCAGCTTTTTGGTGCCTGCGGTTGCAGGGGGAAGATTCCGTCGACCCACGGGAGATTTCTTCGGAGCTTCTGGTGCAGAGAGGAGGCAGACTACCCCCACAGCATGCACAAGCAGGAAAACAGTCGAGAAGGCGGCAGGATCAGCGTTACAGAGTTGCAGTAGTCGTCTTTGCTACTATGTTGCAGGTTTGCAGGCTTCCAGCGCGGTCAGCAGTCGATTCCTTGGCAGAAGGTGAAGAGAGAGATGCAGAGGAACTCGGATGAGCTCTTGCATTCGTTATCTAAAGTTTCCCCAGAGACAGAGACCCTAAATAGCCAGAAAAGAGGGTTTGGCTACCTAGGAGAGAGGAAAGGCTACTAACACCTGAAGGAGCCTATCAGCAGGAGTCTCTGACGTCACCTGGTGGCACTGGCCACTCAGAGCAGTCCAGTGTGCCAGCAGCACCTCTGTTTCCAAGATGGCAGAGGTCTGGAGCACACAGGAGGAGCTCTGGACACCTCCCAGGGGAGGTGCAGGTCAGGGGAGTGGTCACTCCCCTTTCCTTTGTCCAGTTTCGCGCCAGAGCAGGGGCTAAGGGGTCCCTGAACCGGTGTAGACTGGCTTATGCAGAATTGGGCACATCTGTGCCCAACAAAGCATTTCCAGAGGCTGGGGGAGGCTACTCCTCCCCTGCCTTCACACCATTTTCCAAAGGGAGAGGGTGTCACACCCTCTCTCATAGGAAGTTCTTTGTTCTGCCATCCTGGGCCAGGCCTGGCTGGACCCCAGGAGGGCAGCTGCCTGTCTGAGGGGTTGGCAGCAGCTGCAGTGAAACCCCAGGAAGGGCAGTCTGGCAGTACCAGGGTCTGTGCTACAGACCACTGGGATCATGGGATTGTGCCAACTATGCCAGGATGGCATAGAGGGGGCAATTCCATGATCATAGACATGTTACATGGCCATATTCGGAGTTACCATGGTGAAGCTACATATAGGTAGTGAGCTATATGTAGTGCACGCGTGTAATGGTGTCCCCCGCACTCACAAAGTTCAGGGAATTGGCTCTGAACAATGTGGGGGCACCTTGGCTAGTGCCAGGGTGCCCTCACACTAAGTAACTTTGCACCTAACCTTTACCAGGTAAAGGTTAGACATATAGGTGACTTATAAGTTACTTAAGTGCAGTGTAAAATGGCTGTGAAATAACGTGGACGTTATTTCACTCAGGCTGCAGTGGCAGGCCTGTGTAAGAATTGTCAGAGCTCCCTATGGGTGGCAAAAGAAATGCTGCAGCCCATAGGGATCTCCTGGAACCCCAATACCCTGGGTACCTCAGTACCATATACTAGGGAATTATAAGGGTGTTCCAGTAAGCCAATGTAAATTGGTAAAAATGGTCACTAGCCTGTCAGTGACAATTTGGAAAGAAATGAGAGAGCATAACCACTGAGGTTCTGGTTAGCAGAGCCTCAGTGAGACAGTTAGGCACCACACAGGGAACATATACATGCACACCTATGAGCACTGGGGCCCTGTGTGACAGGGTCCCAGTGACACATACATATAGGCCACAAACCTATGAGCACTGGGGTCCTGACCAGCAGGATCCCAGTGACACATAACAAACATACTGAAAACATAGTGTTTTCACTATGAGCACTGAGGCCTGGCTATCAGGATCCCAGTGAGACAGTGAAAACAGTGACAAACACCCTGACATACACTCACAAACAGGCCAAAAGTGGGGGTAACAAGGCTAGAAAGAGGCTACCTTCTCACAGTATGTCACACCACATTCCTTCCACATGGCCTTTAAGTGGAACAGTCTCCTGCCAGGGCCCCTCCTCGAGACAGGGCGTCAGCAGACGCTTCAGTTGAGCGGGACCCTCCGTGTTTGCTGCTTTATTCTGAAAGGTTCAGATAAACCTTGGCTTCCTGCACGGCTTTTATAGCTGAGGACGTCAGTTTACTGAACGTACACGGCGTTTTAAAATAAATAGACCTACGCTGACTCAACAGTCTAAATGATCACATTCGAAAAGGCAAAGGAACGTCAAGGAGGAAACGGTTCTTGAATACTTCATTTGCATCCTAATGTTGGATATTATATATATTTTACTCAGACTCTGGACGGTTCTTAATGATACTGGTTATACAATGTAGATATAATTTGAGTTAAGCCCTGATGAAGTCCGTGAGAGTACTGTTCTCATAGGACGAAACACGTGTTGGCTGTGGCTGTATGTGCTACATGGATACTGACTTCAATACTGTGTTTACTACATGAACATGGATGTCAAAGGACAATTCTGTGGTTACTATGATGAACTTTTTTGTTGAACAATAAATTGAGCTTGAAACTCTCCATGGTATTAATGCCATTATACATTACATATTGATATATTACTTACTTGGAATTATAGATTCATGGGTGCCCTGACAGCTGTGTTTTGTCATTGTGAGTTTCCCTGGAAACATTAGAGGAGTTAGGAAGATCCTCTTGCCAGGAGCACCATGTTAAAATTTGAATGTTAATGCTATTATATTGACTCACTGTGAGCGCCCATATCCTATGACTTGCTTCCTATGTGCTCTCAATTTTCTTTGGCCTTTAAGTAAGCAGACATGAAATTGCTTCCCCTGTCTGATACCACCTCTTTTGGGAAGCCCACCCTGGAAAAGATTCCCAGGAGGGCCTTTGCCAGTGCAGGAGCTGTAGTGGTCCTTAGAGGAATTGCTTCAGGATATCTGGTGGCATGGTCCACCATCACCAAGATAAACCTATTGCCTGAAGCAGTAGGAGGGTCAAGGGGGCCAACTATGTCAACCCCTACCCTTTCAAAGGGAACCCCAACCACAGGCAGTGGAATAAGGGGTGCCTTTGCAGTGCCACCTGTCTTGCCACTGGCTTGACAGGTTTCACAGGACTTACAAAATTCCTCTGTGTCCTCTGACATTCTAGGCCAATGAAACAAGGGTACAAGCCTGTCCCAAGTTTTCATTTGCCCCAAATGTCCAGCTAGGGGAATGTCGTGGGCTAGAGTTAGGAGGAACTGTCTGTACTCCTGAGGAATCACCAATCTCCTGGCAGCTCCAGGTTTTGGATCCCTTGCTTCAGTGTACAAAAGGTTATCCTCCCAGTAAACTCTGTGAGAGTCACTGACATCCCCATTAGCTTGTTTGACAGCTTGCTGCCTTACACCCTCTAGTGTGGGGACAGGTATGCTGTGCCACACTCAGCTCCTCCCTGGCAGGCCCCCCTTCACCCAAAAGCTCAGCAGTGTCTGCTTCCAGCTCCTCTGGTGTAGGTTCTGCACAGGGTGGAAATTCTTCTTCCTCAGAAGTTGAATCCACTGTAGAGGGAGGGATAGTAGGTAGTGTTTTACCTTTGCTGACCCTAGCTTTAGGGAGCACTTGGTCCATTCTTCCAGGATCCAACTCACCCTGTCCTTTTTGCTTTTTGGCCTGAGCCCTAGTTAAAGCAAAAATATGCCCTGGAATGCCCAGCATTGCTGCATGAGCCTCCAACTCCACATCTGACCAAGCTGATGTCTCCAAATCATTTCCTAGTAGACAGTCTGCAGGTAAATCTGAGGCTACCACAACTTTCTTTGGACCAGTAACCCCTCCCCAGTTGAGATTTACAACAGCCATGGGGGTGGCTAAGTGTGTTGTTATGAGCATCAGTTACTTGGTACTGGTGACCAAGTAGGTGTTGTTCAGGGTGGACCAGTTTCTCTATTACCATTGTAACACTGGCACCAGTATCCCTGTAGGCCTGAACCTCAACACCATTTATTAGGGGTAGTTGCTTGTACTTATCCATGTTAAGGGGACAAGCAACCAAGGTGGCTAAATCAATAGCCCCCTCAGAGACTAACACAGCCTATGTGGTCTCCCTAATCAGACCAACCCCAACTAAATTACCAAAAGTGAGCCCAGCTACTCCCTTGGATTGGCTATTAGTAGGTTTGCTCCCACCACCACTGCTATTACTAGGGGCACTAGGTGTAGCAGCAGGGGTTGTAGTGGTAGGAGGCTTGGTGCTTTTCTTTGGACAACTGGGATCTGTTGTCCAATGGCCTTTTATTTTACCAGCACCATGGTTTCTTTTCTTTGTTTTGATTTGAAGAGGATTTGGGCAACCACCCCCACCAGAGTGTTTTTGTAGGCCTGATGAAGACTCATTTTTAGATTTGTCCCCACCCTTGTCAGAAGACTTACCATCCTTCTTCTTGCCATCCTTGTCACCCCCTGTATGAACTTTTCTGTTCACCCTTGTTCTGACCCATTTGTCTGCCTTCTTTCCCAATTCTTGGGGAGAAGTCAGATCATAGTCTACCAGTACTGGTGCAACAAATCAGACATACAATTATTAAGTATATGCTCTCTCAGGATTAAGTTATACAGGCTGTCATAGTCAGAAACTTTACTGCCATGTAACCACCCCTCCAAGGCCTTCACTGAATGGTCAACAAAGTCTACCCAGTCTTGTGAAGACTCCTTTTTGGTTTCTCTGAACTTCATCCTGTACTGTTCAGTGGTTAAGCCATAACCATCTAGGAGTGCATTCTTAAGAACTGTGAAATTATTGACATCACTTTCCTTTACAGTAAGGAGCCTATCCCTACCCTTTCCACTGAAAGATAGCCATAGGATAGCAGCCCACTGCCTTTGAGGGACCTCCTGTACAAAACAGGCCCTCTCAAGTGCAGCAAACCATTTGTTAATGTCATCCCCCTCCTTGTAAGGGGGAACTATCTTGTGCAGATTCCTAGAATCATGCTCTTTTGCAGGATGACTATTGGGAATGCTGCTGCTGCCACCATGGGGTCCAAACCCCAACCTCTGTCTTTCTTTTTCTAAATCAAATGCTTCCCTGTCTAGATCCAGCTGTTGCTTTTTAAGCTTCAGCCTGGACTCTTCCACTCTCAATCTATTGAGTTCCCTTTCTAACAATCTGTCTTCAGGGAGGGTGGGTTGGGCATGCCTTGACACAGAAGAATGGTGTGAATGAACAGAGGGAGACCTGTCCCTAACAGATGGCACTGTAACATTCTGGCCTACAGAAGTAACACTCCTACTGTGATGGGAACTCACATAAGTACCAGCCATGCTAGGTGGCCTGCTAAGGGGAAGGTTGGGAAGGTTTCCTTCTAACCCTTTTCCTAGGGGTGCCCCAGAATCAGAGTGGGAACCATCAGCTAATTTCTCACCAGAAGTGGCAACTAAGGTCTTATCTTGTTCAATGAGCATATTAACTAACAGTTGTCTTGAGGGATTCTTCCCTACCCCTAAACCTCTATCTATGCAGAGACTCCTTGCTTCCTTCCAGCTAAGGTTGTCATAAGCTTTGCTGGCCAGATCAAGAGTTTGGCCTGTACCAGACATGAAAGACAAGAGTTTAAGGGACAGAAAAAGAAAGAAAAAGTTTCAGAACTTTTTAAAGAACAGAAAAAAAACTTTTTAAACTTTTTAAGAACTTTTTGAAAGAGAAGAGAAGAAAAGCAAAACTTTTTGGTTAGGTGTACATACACTGAACTTGTTTTGTATATTTTTCTCTTATGAAAAGTACAATGACAAAAGTGGTAAGTAGTTGCAAAGTACTTATCCCACCGCTGCACAACCAATGTAGGAGGCTGGACTGGTTTGTAGTGAGTACCAAGGGGTACTTACACCTTGCACCAGGCCCAGGTATCCCTTATTAGTGTAGAGGGTTGTAGGAAAGTACCATCTTGCCTGGCATGTTACCCCCATTTTTCACTGTATATATGTTGTTTTAGTTGTATGTGTCACTGGGACCCTGTTCACCAGGGCCCCAGTGCTCATAAGTGTGCCTGAATGTGTTACCTGTGTAGTGACTAACTGTCTCACTGAGGCTCTGCTAATCAGAACCTCAGTGGTTATGCTCTCTCATTTCTTTCCAAATTGTCACTAACAGGCTAGTGACCAATTTTACCAATTTACATTGGCTTACTGGAACACCCTTATAATTCCCTAGTATATGGTACTGAGGTACCCAGGGTATTGGGGTTCCAGGAGATCCCTATGGGCTGCAGCATTTCTTTTGCCACCCATAGGGAGCTCTGGCAATTCTTACACAGGCCTGCCACTGCAGCCTGAGTGAAATAACGTCCACGTTATTTCACAGCCATTTTACACTGCACTTAAGTAACTTATAAGTCACCTATATGTCTAACCTTTACCTGGTAAAGGTTGGGTGCTAAGTTACTTAGTGTGAGGGCACCCTGGCACTAGCCAAGGTGCCACCACATTGTTCAGGGCCAATTCCCCGGACTTTGTGAGTGCGGGGACACCAGTACACGCGTGCACTACATATAGGTCACTACCTATATGTAGCTTCACAATGGTAACTCCGAATATGGCCATGTAACATGTCTATGATCATGGAATTGCCCCCACTATACCATCCTGGCATAGTTGGCACAATCCCATGATCCCAGTGGTCTGTAGCACAGACCCTGGTACTGCCAAACTGCCTTTCCCGGGGTTTCACTGCAGCTGCTGCTGCTGCCAACCCCTCAGACAGGCATCTGCCCTCCTGGGGTCCAGCCAGGCCTGGCCCAGGATGGCAGAACAAAGGACTTCCTCTGAGAGAGGGTGTTACACCCTCTCCCTTTGGAAAATGGTGTGAAGGCAGGGGAGGAGTACCCTCCCCCAGCCTCTGGAAATGCTTTCTTGGGCACTGATGTGCCCAATTCTGCATAAGCCAGTCTACACCGGTTCAGGGACCCCTTAGCCCTGCTCTGGCGCGAAACTGGATAAAGGAAAGGGGAGTGACCACTCCCCTGACCTGCACCTCCCCTGGGAGGTGCCCAGAGCTCCTCCAGTGTGCTCCAGACCTCTGCCATCTTGGAAACAGAGGTGCTGCTGGCACACTGGACTGCTCTGAGTGGCCAGTGCCACCAGGTGACGTCAGAGACTCCTTGTGATAGGCTCCTTCAGGTGTTGCTAGCCTATCCTCTCTCCTAGGTAGCCAAACCCTCTTTTCTGGCTATTTAGGGTCTCTGTCTCTTGGGATTCCTTAGATAACGAATGCAAGAGCTCATCCGAGTTCCTCTGCATCTCTCTCTTCACCTTCTGCCAAGGAATCGACTGCTGACCGCGCTGGAAGCCTGCAAACCTGCAACATAGTAGCAAAGACGACTACTGCAACTCTGTAACGCTGATCCTGCCGCCTTCTCGACTGTTTTCCTGGTGGTGCATGCTGTGGGGGTAGTCTGCCTCCTCTCTGCACTAGAAGCTCCGAAGAAATCTCCCGTGGGTCGACGGAATCTTCCCCTTGCAACCGCAGGCACCAAAAAGCTGCATTACCGGTCCCTTGGGTCTCCTCTCAGCACGACGAGCGAGGTCCCTCGAATCCAGCAACTCTGTCCAAGTGACTCACACAGTCCAGTGACTCTTCAGTCCAAGTTTGGTGGAGGTAAGTCCTTGCCTCACCTCGCTAGACTGCATTGCTGGGAACCGCGACTTTTGCAGCTACTCCGGCCCCTGTGCATTTCCGGCAGAAATCCTTCGTGCACAGCCAAGCCTGGGTCCACGGCACTCTAACCTGGATTGCACGACTTTCTAAGTTGGTCTCCGGCGATATGGGACTCCTTTGTGTAACTTCGGGTGAGCACCGTTTCACGCATCCTCGTAGTGCCTGTTTCTGGCACTTCTCCGGGTGCTACCTGCTGCTAAGAGGGCTCCTTGTCTTGCTCGACGTCCCTTCTACCTTCTGGTCCAATTTGCGACCTCCTGGTCCCTCCTGGGCCGCAGCAGCGTCCAAAAACGCTAACTGCACGATTTGCAGCTAGCAAGGCTGGTTGGCGTTCTATTGGCGGGAAAACACTTCTGCACGACTCTCCCCGGCGAGAGGGATCTGTCCACCAAAGGGGAAGTCTCTAGCCCTTTTCGTTCCTGCAGAAACCTCAGCTTCTTCTGTCCAGTCGAAGCTTCTTTGCACCCGCAGCTGGCATTTCCTGGGCATATGCCCATCTCCGACTTGCTTGTGACTTTTGGACTTGGTCCCCTTGTTCCACAGGTACCCTAGATTGGAAATCCACAGTTGTTGCATTGTTGGTTTGTGTCTTTCCTGCATTATTCCTCTAACACGACTTCTTTGTCCTTAGGGGAACTTTAGTGCACTTTGCACTCACTTTTCAGGGTCTTGGGGAGGGTTATTTTTCTAACCCTCACTATTTTCTAATAGTCCCAGCGACCCTCTACAAGGTCACATAGGTTTGGGGTCCATTCGTGGTTCACATTCCACTTTTGGAGTATATGGTTTGTGTTGCCCCTATCCCTATGTGTCCCCATTGCATCCTATTGTAACTATACATTGTTTGCACTGTTTTCTAAGACTATACTGCATATTTCTGGTATTGTGTATATATATCTTGTGTATATTTCCTATCCTCTCACTGAGGGTACACTCTGAGATACTTTGGCATATTGTCATAAAAATAAAGTACCTTTATTTTTAGTATAACTGTGTATTGTGTTTTCTTATGATATTGTGCATATGACACTAAGTGGTACTGTAGTAGCTTCACACGTCTCCTAGTTCAGCCTAACCTGCTCTGCTAAGCTACCATTATCTATCAGACTAAGCTGCTAGACACCCTATACACTAATAAGGGATAACTGGGCCTGGTGCAAGGTGCAAGTACCCCTAGGTACTCACTACAAGCCAGTCCAGCCTCCTACATTGGTTGTGCAGCGGTGGGATAAGTGCTTTGAGACTACTTACCACTCTTGTCATTGTACTTTTCAGAAGAGAAAAATATACAAAACAAGTTCAGTGTATATACACATTGCCAAAAAGTTTTGCATTTCCTATTTTCACTCTTTTCTAAGTGCTGAAAAGTACTTCTAACTTTCTAAAAAGTTCTAAAAAGTTTTTAAAGTTTTTTTTTCTCAGTCTTTCTAAAAGCTCTGACAAACTTTTTCTCTTTTTCTATCACTTTAACTCTCTCTAAAAATGTCTGGCACAGGCCAAAATGTTGATCTGTCCAAACTTACATATGATCACCTTAGCTGGAAAGGAGCAAGGAGTCTCTGCATAGAGAGAGGTTTGAGTGTAGGGAAGAATCCTTCCTTGGCATTGTTACTTAACATGCTTAGAGAACAAGATAAGGCAAGAAGTGCCCCATCTGTTGAAAAAGTAGCTAATGGTTCCCAATCTGATCCAGGGACTCCCCCAGGAAAAGATTCAGGAAAGAAACTTCCTAGCCTGCCCATTACTAGACAGTCTAGCATAGTTGGTAATGATGTTGAGTCACACCATACAAATAGTGTTGTCTCACATCATGGCAAAAGCATTTATTCTCACCACAGTGGTACTGATGTTTCTGTTAGCCAAGCTGTTAGGGTGCCCTCTGTAAGGGACAGGTCTCCTTCTGTCCATTCTCACCATACTTCTGTTTCAAGGCATGTCCCTCCCACCCACCCTGATGACAGATTGTTAGAAAGGGAGCTCAATAGATTGAGAGTGGAACAAACCAGACTGAAGCTCAAGAAGCAACAGCTGGATTTGGATAGACAGACTTTAGAAGTAGAGAAGGAGAGACAGAAACTGGGTTTAGAAACCCATGGTGGCAGCAGCAGTATTCCCCATAGTCATCCTGCAAAAGAGCATGATTCCAGGGATCTGCATAAGATAGTTCCCTTTTATAAGGAGGGGGATGACATTAACAAGTGGTTTGCTGCACTTGAGAGGGCCTGTACTGTACAGGATGTCCCTCAAAGGCAGTGGGCTGCTATCCTATGGCTATCATTTAGTGGAAAAGGTAGTGATAGGCTCCTTACTGTAAAAGAAAATGAAGCTAATGATTACAAAGTTCTTAAGAATGCACTCCTGGATGGTTATGGCTTAACCACTGAACAATACAGGATAAAGTTCAGAGAGACCAAAAAGGAGTCTTCACAAGACTGGGTTGATTTCATTGACCATTCAGTGAAGGCCTTGGAGGGGTGGTTACATGGCAGTAAAGTTACTGATTATGACAGCCTGTATAACTTGATCCTGAGAGAGCATATTCTTAATAATTGTGTGTCTGATTTGTTGCACCAGTACTTGGTGGACTCGGATCTGACCTCTCCCCAAGAATTGGGAAAGAAGGCAGACAAATGGGTCAGAACAAGGGTGAACAGAAAAGTTCATACAGGGGGTGACAAAGATGGCAACAAGAAGAATGATGGTAAGTCTTCTGACAAGGGTGGGGACAAATCTAAAAATGAGTCTTCATCAGGCCCACAAAAACACTCTGGTGGGGGTGGTGGGCCCAAATCCTCTTCTAATCAAAACAAGGAAAAGAAACCATGGTGCTATTTATGTAAAATAACAGGCCATTGGACAACAGAGCCCAGTTGTCCAAAGAAAGGCACCAAGCCTCCTACCACTACAACCCCTACTGCTACACCTAGTGTCCCTACTAATAGCAGTGGTGGTGGGAGCAAACCTACTAATAGCCAATCCAAGGGAGTAGCTGGGCTCACTATTGGTAACTTAGTTGGGGTTGGCCTTGTTAGGGAGGCCACAGAGGCTGTGTTAGTCTCTGAGGGGGCTATTGATTTAGCCACCTTAGTTGCTTGTCCCCTTAATATGGATAAGTACAAGCAGCTACCCCTAATAAATGGTGTTGAGGTTCAGGCCTACAGGGACACTGGAGCCAGTGTGACTATGGTCATAGAGAAACTGGTCCACCCTGAACAACACCTACTTGGTCACCAGTACCAAGTAACCGATGCTCACAACAACACACTTAGCCACCCCATGGCTGTTGTTAATCTCAACTGGGGGGGGGGTTACTGGTCCAAAGAAAGTTGTGGTAGCTTCAGATTTACCTGTAGACTGTCTATTAGGGAATGATTTGGAGACATCAGCTTGGTCAGATGTGGAGTTGGAGGCCTATGCAGCAATGCTGGGCATCCCAGGGCATATTTTTGCTTTGACAAGGGCTCAGGCCAAAAAGCAAAAAGGACAGGGAAGCTTGGATCCTGGAACAATGGACCAAGTGCTCCCTAAAGCTAGGGCTAGTAGAAGCAAACCACTTCCTACTATCCCTCCCTCTACAGTGGATTCAACTTCTGAGGAAGAAGAATTCCCTCCCTGTGCAGAACCTACACCAGAGGAGCTTCAAGCAGACACTGCTGAACTTTTGAGTGAAGGGGTGTAGGAAAGTACCATCTTGCCTGGCATGTTACCCCCATTTTTCACTGTATATATGTTGTTTTAGTTGTATGTGTCACTGGGACCCTGGTAACCCAGGGCCCCAGTGCTCATAAGTGTGCCTGAATGTGTTACCTGTGTAGTGACTAACTGTCTCACTGAGGCTCTGCTAATCAGAACCTCAGTGGTTATGCTCTCTCATTTCTTTCTAAATTGTCACTAACAGGCTAGTGACCAATTTTACCAATTTACATTGGCTTACTGGAACACCCTTATAATTCCCTAGTATATGGTACTGAGGTACCCAGGGTATTGGGGTTCCAGGAGATCCCTATGGTCTGCAGCATTTCTTTTGCCACCCATAGGGAGCTCTGACAATTCTTACACAGGCCTGCCACTGCAGCCTGAGTGAAATAACGTCCACGTTATTTCACAGCCATTTTACACTGCACTTAAGTAACTTATAAGTCACCTATATGTCTAACCTTTACCTGGTAAAGGTTAGGTGCAAAGTTACTTAGTGTGAGGGCACCCTGGCACTAGCCAAGGTGCCCCCACATTGTTCAGAGCCAATTCACTGAACTTTGTGAGTGCGGGGACACCATTACACGCGTGCACTACATATAGGTCACTACCTATATGTAGCTTCACCATGGTAACTCCGAATATGGCCATGTAACATGTCTATGATCATGGAATTGCCCCCTCTATGCCATCCTGGCATTGTTGGTACAATTCCATGATCCCAGTGGTCTGTAGCACAGACCCTGGTACTGCCAGACTGCCCTTCCTGGGGTTTCACTGCAGCTGCTGCTGCTGCCAACCCCTCCGACAGGCAGCTGCCCTCCTGGGGTCCAGCCAGGCCTGGCCCAGGATGGCAGAAAAAAGAACTTCCTCTGAGAGAGGGTGTAACACCCTCTCCCTTTGGAAAATGGTGTGAAGGCAGGGGAGGAGTAGCCTCCCCCAGCCTCTGGAAATGCTTTGTTGGGCACAGATGTGCCCAATTCTGCATAAGCCAGTCTACACCGGTTCAGGGACCCCTTAGCCCCTGCTCTGGCGTGAAACTGGACAAAGGAAAGGGGAGTGACCACTCCCCTGACCTGCACCTCCCCTGGGAGGTGTCCAGAGCTCCTCCAGTGTGCTCCAGACCTCTGCCATCTTGGAAACAGAGGTGCTGCTGGCACACTGGACTGCTCTGAGTGGCCAGTGCCACCAGGTGACGTCAGAGACTCCTTGTGATAGGCTCCTTCAGGTGTTAGTAGCCTTTCCTCTCTCCTAGGTAGCCAAACCCTCTTTTCTGGCTATTTAGGGTCTCTGTCTCTGGGGAAACTTTAGATAACGAATGCATGAGCTCAGCCGAGTTCCTCTGCATCTCCCTCTTCACCTTCTGATAAGGAATCGACCGCTGACCGCGCTGGAAGCCTGCAAACCTGCAACATAGTAGCAAAGACGACTACGGCAACTCTGTAACGCTGATCCTGCCTCGACTGTTTTCCTGCTTGTGCATGCTGTGGGGGTAGTCTGCCTCCTCTCTGCACCAGAAGCTCCGAAGAAATCTCCCGTGGGTCGACGGAATCTTCCCCCTGCAACCGCAGGCACGAAAAAGCTGCATTACCGGTCCCTTGGGTCTCCTCTCAGCACGACGAGCGAGGTCCCTCGAATCCAGCGACACTGTCCAAGTGACCCCCACAGTCCAGTGACTCTTCAGCCCAAGTTTGGTGGAGGTAAGTCCTTGCCTCACCTCGCTGGGCTGCATTGCTGGGAACCGCGACTTTGCAGCTGCTCCGGCCCCTGTGCACTTCCGGCGGAAATCCTTCGTGCACAGCCAAGCCTGGGTCCACGGCACTCTAACCTGCATTGCACGACTTTCTAAGTTGGTCTCCGGCGACGTGGGACTCCTTTGTGCAACTTCGGCGAGCACCGTTTCACGCATCCTCGTAGTGCCTGTTTCTGGCACTTCTCTGGGTGTTACCTGCTTCAGTGAGGGCTCTTTGTCTTGCTCGACGTCCCCTCTCTCTGCAGGTCCAATTTGCGACCTCCTGGTCCCTCCTGGGCCCCAGCAGTGTCCAAAAACGCCAAACGCACGATTTGCGTGTAGCAAGGCTTGTTGGCGTCCTTCCGGCGGAAAAACACGTCTGCACGACTCTCCAAGGCGAGGGGGATTCGTCCACCAAAGGGGAAGTCTCTAGCCCTTTTCGTTCCTGCAGAAACCTCAGCTTCTTCTGTCCAGTCGAAGCTTCTTTGCACCCGCAGCTGGCATTTCCTGGGCATCTGCCCATCTCCGACTTGCTTGTGACTTTTGGACTTGGTCCCCTTGTTCCACAGGTACCCTAGATTGGAAATCCACAGTTGTTGCATTGCTGGTTTGTGTCTTTCCTGCATTATTCCTCTAACACGACTCTTTTGTCCTTAGGGGAACTTTAGTGCACTTTGCACTCACTTTTCAGGGTCTTGGGGAGGGTTATTTTTCTAACTCTCACTATTTTCTAATAGTCCCAGCGACCCTCTACAAGGTCACATAGGTTTGGGGTCCATTCGTGGTTCGCATTCCACTTCTGGAGTATATGGTTTGTGTTGCCCCTATCCCTATGTTTCCCCATTGCATCCTATTGTAACTATACATTGTTTGCACTGTTTTCTAAGACTATACTGCATATTTTTGCTATTGTGTATATATATCTTGTGTATATTTCCTATCCTCTCACTGAGGGTTCACTCTAAGATACTTTGGCATATTGTCATAAAAATAAAGTACCTTTATTTTTAGTATAACTGTGTATTGTGTTTTCTTATGATATTGTGCATATGACACTAAGTGGTACTGTAGTAGCTTCACACGTCTCCTAGTTCAGCCTAAGCTGCTCTGCTAAGCTACCATTATCTATCAGCCTAAGCTGCTAGACACCCTATACACTAATAAGGGATAACTGGGACTGGTGCAAGGTGCAAGTACCCCTTGGTACTCACTACAAGCCAGTCCAGCCTCCTACATTGGTTGTGCAGTGGTGGGATAAGTGCTTGAGACTACTTACCACTCTTGTCATTGTACTTTTCATAAGAGAAAAATATACAAAACAAGGTCAGTGTATATACACATAGCCAAAAAGTTTTGCATTTCCTCTTTTCACTCTTTTCTAAGTGCTGAAAAGTACTCCTAAACTTTCAAAAAGTTCTTAAAAGTTTAAAAAGTTTTTTTCTGTCTTTCCAAAAAGTTCTGAAAACTTTTTTCTCTTTTTCTATCACTTTAACTCTCTCTAAAAAATGTCTCGCACAGGCCAAAATGTTGAACTGTCCAAACTTGCATATGATCACCTTAGCTGGAAAGGAGCAAGGAGTCTCTGCATAGAGAGAGGTTTGAGTGTAGGGAAGAATCCTTCTTTAGAACTGTTAATTAATATGCTTAGAGTACAGGATAAGGCCATAAGTGCCCAATCTGTAGAAAAAGTAGCTAATGGTTCTCAATCTGATCCAGGGACTCCCCCAGGAAAAGGTTCAGGAAAGAAACTTCTCAGCCTGCCCATTACTAGACAGTCTAGCATAGTTGGTACAGAGGTTGAATCTCACCATACTAATGGTGTGCTCTCACATTATACTGGTAGCCAAGCTGTTAGGGTGCCCTCTGTAAGGGACAGGTCTCCTTCTGTTCATTCCCATCATACCTCTGTATCTAGAAATGTCCCTCACACCCACCCTGATGACAGATTGTTAGAAAGGGATCTCAATAGATTGAGAGTGGAACAAACCAGACTGAAGCTCAAGAAGCAACAGCTGGATATGGATAGACAGTCTTTAGAAGTAGAGAGGGAAAGACAGAAGTTGGGTTTAGATACCCATGGTGGCAGCAGCAGTATTCCCCATAGTCATCCTGCAAAAGAGCATGATTCCAGGAATCTGCACAAGATAGTTCCCCCTTATAAGGAGGGGGATGACATTAACAAGTGGTTTGCTGCACTTGAGAGGGCCTGTGCTGTACAGGATGTCCCTCAAAAGCAGTGGGCTGCTATCCTATGGCTATCATTTACTGGAAAAGGTAGGGATAGGCTCCTTACTGTAAAAGAAAATGATGCTAATAATTTCCAAGTTCTTAAGAATGCACTCCTGGATGGTTATGGCTTAACCACTGAACAGTACAGGATAAAGTTCAGAGAGACCAAAAAGGAGTCTTCACAAGACTGGGTTGATTTCATTGACCAGACAGTGAAGGCCTTGGAGGGGTGGTTACATGGCAGTAAAGTTACTGATTATGACAGCCTGTATAACTTGATCCTGAGAGAGCATATTCTTAATAATTGTGTGTCTGATTTGTTGCACCAGTACTTGGTGGACTCTGATCTGACCTCTCCCCAAGAATTGGGAAAGAAGGCAGACAAATGGGTCAGAACAAGAGTGAACAGAAAAGTTCATACAGGGGGTGACAAAGATGGCAACAAAAAGAAGGATGGTAAGTCTTCTGACAAGGGTGGGGACAAATCTAAAAATGAGTCTTCATCAGGCCCACAAAAACACTCTGGTGGGGGTGGTGGGTCCAAATCCTCCTTTAATCAGAACAAGTAAAAGAAACCATGGTGCTATTTATGTAAAATAAAAGGCCATTGGACAACAGATCCCAGTTGTCCAAAGAAAGGCACCACAGCTCCTACCACTACAACCCCTACTGCTACACCTAGTGTCCCTACTAATAGCAGTGGTGGTGGGAGCAAACCTACTAATAGCCAATCCAAGGGAGTAGCTGGGCTCACTTTTGGTAATTTAGTTGGGGTTGGTCTGATTAGGGAGACCACAGAGGCTACTTTAGTCTCTGAAGGGGCTATTGATTTAGCCACTTTGGTTGCTTGCCCCCATAACTTGGAGAAGTACAAGCAACTAACCCTAATAAATGGTGTTGAGGTCCAGGCCTACAGGGACACAGGTGCCAGTGTCACAATGGTGATTGAGAAACTGGTGCACCCTGAACAACACATACTTGGACACCAGTACCAAGTAACCGATGCTCACAACATAACACAAAGCCACCCCATGGCTGTTGTAAATCTCAACTGGGGGGGGGGGGTATCTGGTCCAAAGAAAGTTGTGGTAGCTTCAGATTTACCTGTAGACTGTCTATTAGGGAATGATTTGGAGACATCAGCTTGGTCAGATGTGGAGTTGGAGGCCCATGCAGCAATGCTGGGCATCCCAGGGCATATTTTTGCTTTGACAAGGGCTCAGGCCAAAAAGCAAAAAGGACAGGGAAGCTTGGATCCTGGAACAATGGACCAAGTGCTCCCTAAAGCAAGGGCTAGTAGAAGCAAACCACTTCCTACTATCCCTCCCTCTACAGTGGATTCAACTTCTGAGGAAGAAGAATTCCCTCCCTGTGCAGAACCTACACCAGAGGAGCTGGAAGCAGACACTGCTGAGCTTTTGGGTGAAGGGGGGCCTGCCAGGGAGGAGCTGAGTGTGGCACAGCAAACCTGTCCCACATTAGAGGGTCTCAGACAGCAAGCTGTCAAACAGGCTAATGGGGATGTCAGTGACTCACACAGAGTTTACTGGGAGGACAACCTCTTGTACACTGAGCATAGGGATCCTAAACCTGGAGCTGCCAGGAGATTAGTGATTCCTCAGGAGTACAGAAAGTTCCTCCTAACACTGGCACATGACATTCCCTTAGCTGGGCACCTGGGTCAAATGAAAACTTGGGACAGATTGGTACCATTGTTTCATTGGCCTAGGATGTCTGAGGACACAAAAGAATTTTGTAAGTCCTGTGAAACCTGTCAAGCCAGTGGCAAGACAGGTGGCACCCCAAAGGCACCCCTTATCCCACTGCCTGTGGTTGGGGTTCCCTTTGAAAGGGTAGGGGTTGACATAGTTGGCCCCCTTGACCCTCCTACTGCTTCAGGCAATAGGTTTATCTTGATGGTAGTGGACCATGCCACAAGATATCCTGAAGCTATTCCTTTAAGGACCACTACAGCTCCTGCAGTGGCAAAGGCCCTCCTGGGAATATTTTCCAGAGTGGGCTTCCCAAAGGAAGTAGTATCAGACAGGGGAAGCAATTTCATGTCTGCATACTTAAAGGCCATGTGGAAGGAGTGTGGTGTAACTTACAAGTTCACAACACCCTATCATCCACAAACAAATGGACTGGTGGAGAGATTTAATAAAACTCTCAAAGGCATGATTATGGGACTCCCTGAAAAACTCCGCAGGAGATGGGATATCCTTCTACCATGCCTCCTTTTTGCCTACAGGGAGGTACCCCAGAAAGGAGTGGGCTTCAGCCCCTTTGAACTTCTTTTTGGACACCCTGTTAGGGGTCCACTCACACTTGTAAAGGAGGGTTGGGAACAACCTTTAAAAGCTCCTAAGCAGGATATTGTGGATTATGTACTTGGCCTCAGATCAAGGATGGCTGAGTACATGAAAAAGGCCAGTAAAAACCTTCAGGCCAGCCAAGAGCTCCAGAAGCAATGGCATGATCAGAAGGCTGTTTTGGTTCAGTACCAACCAGGGCAGAAAGTGTGGGTCTTGGAGCCTGTGGCCCCAAGAGCACTCCAAGATAAATGGAGTGGTCCACACACAATTGTTGAAAAGAAGGGTGAAGTCACCTACTTGGTTGACTTAGGCACTGCCAGGAGTCCCCTTAGGGTGCTCCATGTCAACCGCCTGAAACCCTACTATGACAGGGCTGATCTCACCCTGCTCATGGCAACAGATGAGGGACAGGAAGAAGACAGTGATCCTCTACCTGATCTCTTCTCTTCTACAGAACAAGATGCTCTTGTGGAAGGTGTAGTTTTGGCAGATTGTCTTACTGCTGAGCAGAAAGACCATTGCATAAATCTCCTAGGACAATTTTCAGAACTCTTCTCTACTGTGCCAGGAACCACTTCTTGGTGTGAGCACACTATAGATACTGGAGACAGTTTACCTGTCAAAAGTAAGATCTATAGGCAGCCTGACCATGTCAGGGACTGCATAAAGCAAGAAGTTCAGAAAATGTTGGAACTAGGAGTGGTTGAGCACTCTGACAGTCCATGGGCTTCTCCTGTGGTACTGGTACCAAAACCCAATTCTAAAGATGGAAAGAAGGAAATGAGGTTTTGTGTAGACTATAGAGGTCTCAACTTGGTAACCAAAACTGATGCTCACCCTATACCCAGGGCAGATGAGCTCATAGATACACTGGCATCTGCCAAGTATCTAAGCACTTTTGATTTGACTGCAGGGTATTGGCAGATCAAATTGTCAGAAGATGCTAAACCTAAGACTGCATTTTCTACCATTGGAGGACATTACCAGTTTACTGTAATGCCTTTTGGTTTGAAAAATGCACCTGCCACTTTTCAGAGGTTGGTGAACACAGTCCTGCAAGGGCTGGAAGCTTTCAGTGCAGCATATTTGGATGATATAGCTGTCTTTAGCTCCAGCTGGGATGATCACCTGGTCCACCTTTGGAAAGTTTTGGAGGCCCTGCAAAAGGCAGGCCTCACTATCAAGGCTTCAAAGTGCCAGATAGGGCAGGGTAAGGTGGTTTATCTGGGACACCTTGTTGGTGTGGAACAGATTGCACCACTTCAGGGGAAAATCCAAACTATTATTGATTGGGTTCCCCCTACCACTCAGACTCAGGTGAGAGCCTTCCTAGGCCTCACTGGGTATTACAGGAGGTTCATTAAGAACTATGGCTCCATTGCAGCCCCTCTTAATGACCTCACATCCAAGAAAATGCCTAAAAAGGTATTATGGACAGCAAACTGTCAGAAAGCTTTTGAGGAGCTGAAGCAGGCCATGTGCTCTGCACCTGTCCTGAAAAGCCCTTGTTACTCTAAAAAATTCTATGTCCAAACTGATGCATCTGAATTAGGAGTAGGGGCAGTCCTATCACAACTTAATTCTGAGGCCAGGATCAACCTGTTGCTTTTATTAGTAGAAGGTTGACCCCTAGAGAAAAGCGTTGGTCTGCCATAGAGAGGGAGGCCTTTGCTGTGGTCTGGGCTCTGAAGAAGTTGAGGCCATACCTGTTTGGCACTCACTTCATTGTTCAGACAGACCACAAACCTCTACTTTGGCTAAAACAAATGAAAGGTGAAAATCCTAAATTGTTGAGGTTGTCCATATCCCTACAGGGAATGGACTATACAGTGGAACATAGACCTGGGAGTAGCCACTCCAATGCAGATGGACTCTCCAGATATTTCCACTTAGACAATGAAGACTCATCAGGTAATGGCTAGTCTTATTGTCCTTCGTTTGGGGGGGGTTGTGTAGGAAAGTACCATCTTGCCTGGCATGTTACCCCCATTTTTCACTGTATATATGTTGTTTTAGTTGTATGTGTCACTGGGACCCTGGTAACCCAGGGCCCCAGTGCTCATAAGTGTGCCTGAATGTGTTACCTGTGTAGTGACTAACTGTCTCACTGAGGCTCTGCTAATCAGAACCTCAGTGGTTATGCTCTCTCATTTCTTTCTAAATTGTCACTAACAGGCTAGTGACCAATTTTACCAATTTACATTGGCTTACTGGAACACCCTTATAATTCCCTAGTATATGGTACTGAGGTACCCAGGGTATTGGGGTTCCAGGAGATCCCTATGGGCTGCAGCATTTCTTTTGCCACCCATAGGGAGCTCTGACAATTCTTACACAGGCCTGCCACTGCAGCCTGAGTGAAATAACGTCCACGTTATTTCACAGCCATTTTACACTGCACTTAAGTAACTTATAAGTCACCTATATGTCTAACCTTTACCTGGTAAAGGTTAGGTGCAAAGTTACTTAGTGTGAGGGCACCCTGGCACTAGCCAAGGTGCCCCCACATTGTTCAGAGCCAATTCACTGAACTTTGTGAGTGCGGGGACACCATTACACGCGTGCACTACATATAGGTCACTACCTATATGTAGCTTCACCATGGTAACTCCGAATATGGCCATGTAACATGTCTATGATCATGGAATTGCCACCTCTATGCCATCCTGGCATTGTTGGTACAATTCCATGATCCCAGTGGTCTGTAGCACAGACCCTGGTACTGCCAGACTGCCCTTCCTGGGGTTTCACTGCAGCTGCTGCTGCTGCCAACCCCTCAGACAGGCAGCTGCCCTCCTGGGGTCCAGCCAGGCCTGGCCCAGGATGGCAGAACAAAGAACTTCCTCTGAGAGAGGGTGTGACACCCTCTCCCTTTGGAAAATGGTGTGAAGGCAGGGGAGGAGTAGCCTCCCCCAGCCTCTGGAAATGCTTTGTTGGGCACAGATGTGCCCAATTCTGCATAAGCCAGTCTACACCGGTTCAGGGACCCCTTAGCCCCTGCTCTGGTGCGAAACTGGACAAAGGAAAGGGGAGTGACCACTCCCCTGACCTGCACCTCCCCTGGGAGGTGTCCAGAGCTCCTCCAGTGTGCTCCAGACCTCTGCCATCTTGGAAACAGAGGTGCTGCTGGCACACTGGACTGCTCTGAGTGGCCAGTGCCACCAGGTGACGTCAGAGACTCCTTGTGATAGGCTCCTCCAGGTTTTAGTAGCCTTTCCTCTCTCCTAGGTAGCCAAACCCTCTTTTCTGGCTATTTAGGATCTCTGTCTCTGGGGAAACTTTAGATAACGAATGCATGAGCTCAGCCGAGTTCCTCTGCATCTCCCTCTTCACCTTCTGATAAGGAATCGACCGCTGACCGCGCTGGAAGCCTGCAAACCTGCAACATAGTAGCAAAGACGACTACGGCAACTCTGTAACGCTGATCCTGCCGCCTTCTCGACTGTTTTCCTGCTTGTGCATGCTGTGGGGGTAGTCTGCCTCCTCTCTGCACCAGAAGCTCCGAAGAAATCTCCCGTGGGTCAACGGAATCTTCCCCCTGCAACCGCAGGCACCAAAAAGCTGCATTACCGGTCCCTTGGGTCTCCTCTCAGCACGACGAGCGAGGTCCCTCGAATCCAGCGACGCTGTCCAAGTGACCCCCACAGTCCAGTGACTCTTCAGCCCAAGTTTGGTGGAGGTAAGTCCTTGCCTCACCTCGCTGGGCTGCATTGCTGGGAACTGCGACTTTGCAGCTGCTCTGGCCCCTGTGCACTTCCGGTGGAAATCCTTCGTGCACAGCCAAGCCTGGGTCCACGGCACTCTAACCTGCATTGCACGACTTTCTAAGTTGGTCTCCAGCGACGTGGGACTCCTTTGTGCAACTTCGGCGAGCACCGTTTCACGCATCCTTGTAGTGCCTGTTTCTGGCACTTCTCCGGGTGCTACCTGCTTCAGTGAGGGCTCTTTGTCTTGCTCGACGTCCCCTCTCTCTGCAGGTACAATTTGCGACCTCCTGGTCTCTCCTGGGCCCCAACAGTGTCCAAAAACGCCAAACGCACGATTTGCGTGTAGCAAGGCTTGTTGGCGTCCTTCCGGCGGAAAAACACTTCTGCACGACTCTCCTAGGCGAGAGGGATCCGTCCACCAAAGGGTAAGTCTCTAGCCCTTTTCGTTCCTGCAGAAACCTCAGCTTCTTATGTCCAGTCGAAGCTTCTTTGCACCCGCAGCTGGCATTTCCTGGGCATCTGCCCATCTCCGACTTGCTTGTGACTTTTGGACTTGGTCCCCTTGTTCCACAGGTACCCTAGATTGGAAATCCACAGTTGTTGCATTGGTGGTTTGTGTCTTTCCTGCATTATTCCTCTAACACGACTCTTTTGTCCTTAGGGGAACTTTAGTGCACTTTGCACTCACTTTTCAGGGTCTTGGGGAGGGTTATTTTTCTAACTCTCACTATTTTCTAATAGTCCCAGCGACCCTCTACAAGGTCACATAGGTTTGGGGTCCATTCGTGGTTCGCATTCCACTTCTGGAGTATATGGTTTGTGTTGCCCCTATCCCTATGTTTCCCCATTGCATCCTATTGTAACTATACATTGTTTGCACTGTTTTCTAAGACTATACTGCATATTTTTGCTATTGTGTATATATATCTTGTGTATATTTCCTATCCTCTCACTGAGGGTACACTCTAAGATACTTTGGCATATTGTCATAAAAATAAAGTACCTTTATTTTTAGTATAACTGTGTATTGTGTTTTCTTATGATATTGTGCATATGACACTAAGTGGTACTGTAGTAGCTTCACACGTCTCCTAGTTCAGCCTAAGCTGCTCTGCTAAGCTACCATTATCTATCAGCCTAAGCTGCTAGACACCCTATACACTAATAAGGGATAACTGGGCCTGGTGCAAGGTGCAAGTACCCCTTGAGGAGCTGAGTGTGGCACAGCAAACCTGTCCCACATTAGAGGGTCTAAGACAGCAAGCTGTCAAACAGGCTAATGGGGATGTCAGTGACTCTCACAGAGTTTACTGGGAGGACAACCTCTTGTACACTGAGGCAAGGGATCCTAAACCTGGAACTGCCAGGAGATTAGTGATCCCTCAGGAGTACAGAAAGTTCCTCCTAACTCTTGCACACGACATTCCCCTAGCTGGGCACCTGGGACAAATGAAAACTTGGGACAGACTGGTTCCCTTGTTTCATTGGCCTAGGATGTCTGAGGACACAAAATATTTTTGTAAGTCCTGTGAAACCTGTCAAGCCAGTGGCAAAACAGGTGGCACTCTAAAGGCACCCCTTATTCCACTGCCTGTGGTTGGGGTTCCCTTTGAAAGGGTAGGGGTTGACATAGTTGGCCCCCTTGACCCTCCTACTGCTTCAGGCAATAGGTTTATCTTGGTGGTAGTGGACCATGCCACAAGATACCCTGAAGCAATTCCTTTAAGGACCACTACAGCACCTGCAGTGGCAAAGGCCCTCCTGGGAATATTTTCTAGGGTGGGCTTCCCAAAGGAAGTAGTATCAGACAGGGGAAGCAATTTCATGTCTGCATACTTAAAGGCCATGTGGAAGGAGTGTGGTGTAACTTACAAGTTCACTACACCCTATCATCCACAAACAAATGGACTTGTGGAGAGATTTAATAAAACTCTCAAAGGCATGATTATGGGTCTCCCTGAAAAACTCTGCAGGAGATGGGATATTCTGTTACCATGCCTCCTTTTTGCCTACAGGGAGGTACCCCAGAAAGGAGTGGGCTTCAGCCCCTTTGAACTTCTTTTTGGACACCCTGTTAGGGGTCCACTCACACTTGTAAAGGAGGGTTGGGAACAACCTTTAAAAGCTCCTATGCAGGATATTGTGGATTATGTACTTGGCTTCAGATCAAGGATGGCTGAGTACATGAAAAAGGCCAGCAAAAACCTTCAGGCCAGCCAAGAGCTCCAGAAGCAATGGCATGATCAGAAGGCTGTTTTGGTTCAGTACCAACCAGGGCAGAAAGTGTGGGTCTTGGAGCCTGTGGCCCCAAGAGCACTCCAAGATAAATGGAACGGAACCCAAATAATTGTTGAAAAGAAGGGAGAAGTCACCTATTTAGTTGACTTAGGCACTGCCAGGAGTCCCCTTAGGGTGCTCCATGTCAATCGCCTGAAACCCTACTATGACAGGGCTGATCTCACCCTGCTCATGTCAACTGATGAGGGAGAGGAAGAAGACAGTGATCCTCTACCTGATCTCTTCTCTTCCACAGAACAAGATGCTCTTGTGGAAGGTGTAGTTTTGGCAGATTGTCTTACTGCTGAGCAGAAAGACCATTGCATAAATCTCCTAGATCAATTCTCTGAACTCTTCTCTACTGTGCCAGGTACCACTTCTTGGTGTGAGCACACTATAGATACTGGAGACAGTTTACCTGTCAAAAGTAAGATCTATAGGCAGCCTGACCATGTCAGGGACTGCATAAAGCAAGAGGTGCAGAAAATGTTAGAACTGGGAGTGGTTGAGCACTCTGAAAGTCCATGGGATTCTCCTGTGGTACTTGTACCAAAACCACATTCCAAAGATGGAAAGAAGGAAATGCGGTTTTGTGTAGACTATAGAGGTCTCAACCTTGTAACCAAAACTGATGCTCACCCTATACCCAGGGCAGATGAGCTCATAGATACACTGGCATCTGCCAAGTATCTAAGCACTTTTGATTTGACTGCAGGGTATTGGCAGATCAAATTGTCAGAAGATGCTAAACCTAAAACTGCATTTTCAACCATTGGGGGCCATTACCAATTTACAGTAATGCCTTTTGGTTTGAAAAATGCACCTGCCACTTTTCAAAGGTTGGTGAACACAGTCCTGCAAGGGCTGGAAGCTTTCAGTGCAGCATATTTGGACGATATAGCTTTCTTTAGCTCCAGCTGGGATGATCACCTGGTCCACCTATGGAAAGTTTTAGAGGCCTTGCAAAAGGCAGGCCTCACTATCAAGGCTTCAAAGTGCCAGATAGGGCAGGGAAAGGTGGTTTATCTGGGACACCTTGTTGGTGGGGAACAGATTGCACCACTTCAGGGGAAAATCCAAACAATTATTGATTGGGTTCCCCCTACTACTCAGACTCAGGTGAGAGCCTTCCTAGGCCTCACTGGGTATTACAGGAGGTTCATTAAGAACTATGGCTCCATTGCAGCCCCTCTTAATGACCTCACATCCAAAAAGATGCCTAAAAAGGTATTGTGGACAGCTAGCTGTCAGAAAGCTTTTGAGGAGCTGAAGCAGGCCATGTGCGCTGCACCTGTCCTGAAAAGCCCTTGTTACTCTAAAAAGTTCTATGTCCAAACTGATGCATCTGAATTAGGAGTAGGGGCAGTCCTATCACAACTTAATTCTGAGGGCCAGGATCAACCTGTTGCTTTTATTAGTAGAAGGTTGACCCCTAGAGAAAAGCGTTGGTCTGCCATAGAGAGGGAGGCCTTTGCTGTGGTCTGGGCTCTGAAGAAGTTGAGGCCATACCTGTTTGGCACTCACTTCATTGTTCAGACAGACCACAAACCTCTACTTTGGCTAAAACAAATGAAAGGTGAAAATCCTAAATTATTGAGGTGGTCCATATCCCTACAGGGAATGGACTATACAGTGGAACATAGACCTGGGAGTAGCCACTCCAATGCAGATGGACTCTCCAGATATTTCCACTTAGACAATGAAGACTCATCAGGTCATGGCTAGTCTTATTGTCCTTCGTTTGGGGGGGGGGTTGTGTAGGAAAGTACCATCTTGCCTGGCATGTTACCCCCATTTTTCACTGTATATATGTTGTTTTAGTTGTATGTGTCACTGGGACCCTGTTCACCAGGGCCCCAGTGCTCATAAGTGTGCCTGAATGTGTTACCTGTGTAGTGACTAACTGTCTCACTGATGCTCTGCTAATCAGAACCTCAGTGGTTATGCTCTCTCATTTCTTTCCAAATTGTCACTAACAGGCTAGTGACCAATTTTACCAATTTACATTGGCTTACTGGAACACCCTTATAATTCCCTAGTATATGGTACTGAGGTACCCAGGGTATTGGGGTTCCAGGAGATCCCTATGGGCTGCAGCATTTCTTTTGCCACCCATAGGGAGCTCTGACAATTCTTTCACAGGCCTGCCACTGCAGCCTGAGTGAAATAATGTCCACGTTATTTCACAGCCATTTTACACTGCACTTAAGTAACTTATAAGTCACCTATATGTCTAACCTTTACCTGGTAAAGGTTGGGTGCTAAGTTACTTAGTGTGAGGGCACCCTGGCACTAGCCAAGGTGCCACCACACTGTTCAGGGCCAATTCCCCGGACTTTGTGAGTGCGGGGACACCATTACACGCGTGCACTACATATAGGTCACTACCTATATGTAGCTTCACAATGGTAACTCCGAATATGGCCATGTAACATGTCTATGATCATGGAATTGCCCCCTCTATACCATCCTGGCATAGTTGGCACAATCCCATGATCCCAGTGGTCTGTAGCACAGACCCTGGTACTGCCAAACTGCCTTTCCCGGGGTTTCACTGCAGCTGCTGCTGCTGCCAACCCCTCAGACAGGCATCTGCCCTCCTGGGGTCCAGCCAGGCTTGGCCTAGGAAGGCAGAACAAAGAACTTCCTCAGAGAGAGGGTGTTACACCCTCTCCCCTTGGAAAAAGGTGTTAAGGCAGGGGAGGAGTAGCCTCCCCCAGCCTCTGGAAATGCTTTCATGGGCACAGATGGTGCCCATTTCTGCATAAGCCAGTCTACACCGGTTTAGGGATCCCCCAGCCCTGCTCTGGTGCGAAACTGGACAAAGGAAAGGGGAGTGACCACTCCCCTGACCTGAACCTCCCCTGGGAGGTGCCCAGAGCTCCTCCAGTGTGCTCCAGACCTCTGCCATCTTGGAAACAGAGGTGCTGCTGGCACACTGGACTGCTCTGAGTGGCCAGTGCCACCAGGTGACGTCAGAGACTCCTTGTGATAGGCTCCTTCAGGTGTTGCTAGCCTATCCTCTCTCCTAGGTAGCCAAACCCTCTTTTCTGGCTATTTAGGGTCTCTCTCTTGGGATTCCTTAGATAACGAATGCAAGAGCTCATCCGAGTTCCTCTGCATCTCTCTCTTCACCTTCTGCCAAGGAATCGACTGCTGACCGCGCTGGAAGCCTGCAAACCTGCAACATAGTAGCAAAGACGACTACTGCAACTCTGTAACGCTGATCCTGCCGCCTTCTCGACTGTTTTCCTGGTGGTGCATGCTGTGGGGGTAGTCTGCCTCCTCTCTGCACTAGAAGCTCCAAAGAAATCTCCCGTGGGTCGACGGAATCTTCCCCCTGCAACCGCAGGCACCAAAAAGCTGCATTACCGGTCCCTTGGGTCTCCTCTCAGCACGACGAGCGAGGTCCCTCGAATCCAGCAACTCTGTCCAAGTGGCCCCCACAGTCCAGTGAATCTTCAGTCCAAGTTTGGTGGAGGTAAGTCCTTGCCTCACCTCGCTAGACTGCATTGCTGGGAACTGCGACTTTTGCAGCTACTCCGGCCCCTGTGCACTTCCGGTGGAAATCCTTCGTGCACAGCCAAGCCTGGGTCCACGGCACTCTAACCTGCATTGCACGACTTTCTAAGTTGGTCTCCGGCGACGTGGGACTCCTTTGTGTAACTTCGGGTGAGCACAGTTTCACACATCCTCATAGTGCCTGTTTCTGGCACTTCCCGGGAGCTACCTGCTGCTGAGAGGGCTCTTTGTCTTCCTCGACGTCCCTTCTACCTCCTGGTCCAATTTGCGACCTCCTGGTCCCTCCTGGGCCGCAGCAGCGTCCAAAAATGCTAACCGCACGATTTGCAGCTAGCAAGGCTTGTTGGCGTTCTTTCGGTGGGAAAACACTTCTGCACGACTCTACAAGGCGAGAGGGATCTGTCCTCCAAAGGGGAAGTCTCTAGCCCTTTGCGTTCCTGCAGTAACCGCAGCTTCTTCAGTCCAGTCAAAGCTTCTTTGCACCCGCAGCTGGCATTTCCTGGGCATCTGCCCATCTCCGACTGGCTTGTGACTTTTGGACTTGGTCCCCTTGTTCCACAGGTATCCCAGATTGGAAATCCAGCGTTGTTGCACTGTTGGTTTGTGTCTTTCCTGCCTTATTCCTCTAACACGACTTCTTTGTCCTTAGGGGAACTTTAGTGCACTTTGCACTCACTTTTCAGGGTCTTGGGGTGGGCTATTTTTCTAACCCTCACTATTTTCAAATAGTCCCAGCGACCCTCTACAAGGTCACATAGGTTTGGGGTCCATTCGTGGTTCACATTCCACTTTTGGAGTACATGGTTTGTGTTGCCCCTATCCCTATGTGTCCCCATTGCATCCTATTGTAACTATACATTGTTTGCACTGTTTTCTAAGACTATACTGCATATTTCTGGTATTGTGTATATATATCTTGTGTATATTTCCTATCCTCTCACTGAGGGTACACTCTGAGGTACTTTGGCATATTGTCATAAAAATAAAGTACCTTTATTTTTAGTATAACTGTGTATTGTGTTTTCTTATGATATTGTGCATATGACACTAAGTGGTACTGTAGTAGCTTCACACGTCTCCTAGTTCAGCCTAAGCTGCTCTGCTAAGCTACCATTATCTATCAGCCTAAGCTGCTAGACACCCTATACACTAATAAGGGATAACTGGGCCTGGTGCAAGGTGCAAGTACCCCATAGGTACTCACTACAAGCCAGTCCAGCCTCCTACAAGGGGTGTCTAGAAGCTTAGGCTGATAGAAAAGGTAGCTTAGCAGAGCAGCTTAGGCTGAACTAGGGGACGAGTGAAGCTCCTACAGTACCACTAGTGTCATATGCACAATATCATAAGAAAACACAATACACAGATATACTAAAAATAAAGGTACTTATTTTTATGACAATATGCCAAAGTATCTCAGTGAGTACCCTCAGTATGAGGATAGCAAATATACACAAGATATATGTACACAATACCAAAATATGCAGTAATAGCAATAGAAAACAGTGCAAACAATGTATAGTCACAATAGAATGCAATGGGGGCACATAGGGATAGGGGCAACACAAACCATATACTCTAGAAGTGGAATGCGAACCACAAATGGACCCCAAACCTATGTGACCTTATAGAGGGTCGCTGGGACTGTAAGAAAACAGTGAGGGTTAGAAAAATAGCCCACCCCAAGACCCTGAAAAGTGGGTGGAAAGTGCACATAAGTTCCCCAGAGAGCACAGAAGTCGTGATAGGGGAATTCTGCAAGAAAGACCAACACCAGCAATACAACAATGATGGATTTCCAGACGAGAGTACCTGTGGAACAAGGGGACCAAGTCCAAAAGTCACGATCAAGTCGGGAGTGGGCAGATGCCCAGGAAATGCCAGCTGTGGGTGCAAAGAAGCTGCCAATGGATGGTAGAAGCTATGGATTCTGCAAGAACGACAAGGGCTAGAAACTTCCTCTTTGGAGGATGGATGTCCCATTTCGTGAAGAGTCGTGCAGAGGTGCTTTTGTGCAGAAAGACCGCAAACAAGCCTTGCTAGCTGCAAGGGTCGTGGTTAGGGTTTTTGGATGCTGCTGTGGCCCAGGAGGGACCAGGATGTCGCCAATTGCGTGAGGAGACAGAGGGGACGCCCAGCAAGACAAGGAGCCCACTCAGAAGCAGGCAGCACCCGCAGAAGTGCCGGAACAGGCACTACGAAGTGGAATGAACCGGAGCTCACCCGAAGTCACAAAGGAAGGTCAAACGACGCCAGAGGACAACTCAGGAGGTCGTGCACTGCAGGTTAGAGTGCCGGGGACCCAGGCTTGGCTATGCACAAAGGAAATCCTGGAAGAGTGCACAGGAGCCGGAGTAGCTGCAAAACACGCGGTTCCCAGCAATGCAGTCTAGCGTGGGGAGGCAAGGACTTACCTCCACCAAACGTGGACTGAAGAGTCACTGGACTGTGAGAGTCACTTGGACAGAGTTGCGGAGTTCAAGGGACCTCGCTCGTCGTGCTGAGAGGAGACCCAGAGGACCAGTGATGCAGTTCTTTGGGGCCTGCGGTTGCAGGGGGAAGATTCCGTCGACCTACGGGAGATTTCTTCGGAGCTTCTAGTGCAGAGAGGAGGCAGACTACCACCACAGCATGCACCACCAGGAAAACAGTCGAGAAGGCGGCAGGATCAGCGTTACAAGGTTGCAGTAGTCGTCTTTGCTACTTTCTTGCAGTTTTGCAGGCTTCCAGCGCGGTCAGCAGTCGATTCCTTGGCAGAAGGTGAAGAGAGAGATGCAGAGGAACTCTGATGAGCTCTTGCATCCGTTATCTAAAGAATTCCCCAAAGCAGAGACCCTAAATGGCCAGAAAAGGAGGTTTGGCTACCTAGGTGAGAGGATAGGCTAGCAACACAGGTAAGAGCCTATCAGAAGGAGTCTCTGACGTCACCTGCTGGCCCTGGCCACTCAGAGCAGTCCAGTGTGCCAGCAGCACCTCTGTTTCCAAGATGGCAGAGGTCTGGAGCACACTGGAGGAGCTCTGGGCACCTCCCAGGGGAGGTGCAGGTCAGGGGAGTGGTCACTCCCCTTTCCTTTGTCCAGTTTCGCACCAGAGCAGGGCTGGGGGATCCCTAAACCGGTGTAGACTGGCTTATGCAGAAATGGGCACCATCTGTGCCCATGAAAGCATTTCCAGAGGCTGGGGGAGGCTACTCCTCCCCTGCCTTAACACCTTTTTCCAAGGGGAGAGGGTGTAACACCCTCTCTCTGAGGAAGTTCTTTGTTCTGCCTTCCTAGGCCAAGCCTGGCTGGACCCCAGGAGGGCAGAAACCTGTCTGAGGGGTTGGCAGCAGCAGCAGCTGCAGTGAAACCCCTGAAAAGGCAGTTTGGCAGTACCCGGGTCTGTGCTAGAGACCCGGGGAATTATGGGATTGTCTCCCCAATACCAGGATGACATTGGGGGGGCAATTCCATGATCTTAGACATGTTACATGGCCATGTTCGGAGTTACCATTGTGAAGCCACACATAGGTAGTGACCTATGTGTGGTGCACGCGTGTAATGGTGTCCCCGCACTCACAAAGTCCGGGGAATTTGCCGTGAACAACGTGGGGGCACCTTGGCTAGTGCCGGGGTGCCCACACACTAAGTAACTTTGCACCCAACCTTCACCAGGTGAAGGTTAGACATATAGGTGACTTATAAGTTACTTAAGTGCAGTGGTAAATGGCTGTGAAATAACGTGGACGTCATTTCACTCAGGCTGCAGTGGCAGGCCTGTGTAAGAATTGTCAGAGCTCCCTATGGGTGGCAAAAGAAATGCTGCAGCCCATAGGGATCTCCTGGAACCCCAATACCCTGGGGGCCATATTTATACTTTTTAACGCAAAACTGCGCTGACGCAGTTTAGCGCCCAAAAAATTAGCGCCGGCTAACGCCATTCTGAAGCGCCATGCGGGCGCCGAATTTATTGAATGGCGTTAGCCGGCGTTAGCCGACCAGCGCTGCCTGGTGTGCGTGAAAAAAAAAACACGTACACCAGGCAGCGCCGGCGTAGGGAAAAATGGCGTTTGGGCGTCTAAAAATGGGGCAAGTCAGGCTGAGGCAAAAAAAAACGTCTTAACCCGATTTGCGCCATTTTTTAACGACGCCCATCCCCCATTGAAATGACTCCTGTCTTAGCAAAGACAGGAGTCATGCCCCCTTGCCCAATGGCCATGCCCAGGAGACTTCTGTCCCCTGGGCATGGTCATTGGGCATAGTGGCATGTAGGGGGGTACAAATCAGGCCCCCCTATGCCACAAAAAAAAATAAAAAAAAATACTTACCTGGACTTACCTTAATGTCCCTGGGGTGGGTCCCTCCATCCTTGGGTGTCCTCCTGGGGTGGGCAAGGGTGGCAGGGGGTGTCCCTGGGGGCAGGGGAGGGCACCTCTGGGCTCATTCTGAGCCCACAGGTCCCTTAACGCCTGCCCTGACCCAGGCGCTAAAATCCGGCGCAAATGCGGGTTTTTTAGACCCGCCCACTCCCGGGCGTCATTTTTGCCCGGGAGTATAAATACGACGCAATAGCATTGCAGTCATTTTTCAAGACGGGAACGCCTACCTTGCATATCATTAACGCAAGGAAGGTGTTCACGCAAAAAAATTACGCTAATTCCAGGAACTTTGACGCTAGACGCGTCTAACGCCAAAGTATAAATATGGAGTTAGTTTTGCGTCGAATTTGCGTCGAAAAAAACGACGCAAATTCGGCGCAAACGGAGTATAAATATGCCCCTGGGTACCTTAGTACCATATACTAGGGAATTATAAGGGTGTTCCAGTATGCCAATGTAAATTGGTGAAAATGGTCACTAGCCTGTTAGTGACAATTTGGAAAGAAATGAGAGAGCATAACCAATGAGGTTCTGATTAGCAGAGCCTCAGTGAGACAGTTAGTCATAACACAGGTAACACATATAAGGCACACTTATGAGCACTGGGGCCCTGGCTGGCAGGGTCCCAGTGACACATACAACTAAAACAACATATATACAGTGAAATATGGGGGTAACATGCCAGGCAAGATGGTACTTTCCTACAGTACAACAGCAAGTTAGCAATGTGGTTCAGTCTAGAGGTAGAGGACCTGGTGTTCATGTAGATCAGAATGGAAATTTGGTAAGTGTTCAGTCACTAAAGAAAATGAGTCTGTCGTTCTTGCGAAAATGTAGGTCATTGGCAGAGGGAATTTCCCGATAATAATGTGGTACAGAATGCTGTAGTTGCTCAGATTCAAGGTAACAATCAAGTTCAAATTTAGAGAGTCCAAAGATCCTGAATTCCGAATGTACAAATGTCACCGGCACAACAAATGCAGGTTTCACAATCCCTGATGACACAGCAGCAGGCGATTGTTCCTCAGCAAAACATAAATCAGATGGCAAAACTGAACACAATTCAAATGGCAAAAATAAACGTGACTCAGATAACTTCATAATTTCCCTTATGAACTGATCTGAGTGATGAGGAATTCTTAAAAAACATTCCACAGTGATAGTACTGATGAGGATTGCATGTTAGCTGCATCCTTAGAGGTAGATCTACGTGCTCATTATGTAAATGCCAGTGTTTTGTGACACAACCTGTCATTCTTGGCTGACACTGGAGCTACACATTGTAGGAAAGTACCATCTTGCCTGGCATGTTACCCCCATATTTCACTGTATATATGTTGTTTTAGTCTATGTGTCACTGGGACCATGCCAGGCAGGGCCCCAGTGCTCATAAGCATGTGCCCTGTATGTGTTCCCTGTGTGATGCCTAACTGCCTCACTGAGGCTCTGCTAACCAGAACCTCAGTGGTTATGCTCTCTCTGCTTTCCACATTTGTCACTAACAGGCTAGTGACTAAATTTACCAATTCACATTGGCATACTGGCACACCCATAGTATTCCCTATTATATGGTACTGAGGTACCCAGGGTATTGGTGTTCCAGGAGATCACTATGGGCTGCAGCATTTCTTTTGTCACCCATAGGGAGCTCTGACAATTGTTACACAGGCCTGCCAGTGAAGCCTGAGTGAAATAACGTCCATGTTATTTCACAGCCATTTACCACTGCACTTAAGTAACTTATAAGTCACCTATATGTCTAACCTTTACCTGGTAAAGGTTGGGTGCAAAGTTACTTAGTGTGTGGGCACCCTGGCACTAGCCAAGGTGGCCCCACATCGTTCAGGACAAATTCCCCGGACTTTGTGAGGTCCGGGACACCATTACACGCATACACTGTACATAGGTCACTACCTATGTACAGCGTCACAATGGTAACTCCGGACATGGCCATGTAACATGTCTAAGATCATGGAATTGTCACATTCTGGCATGATCCCCCGGGTCTCTAGCACAGAACCCGGGTACTGCCAAACTGCCTTTCCAGGGTCTCCACTGCTGCTGCTGCCAACCCCTCAGACAGGTTACTGCCTTCATGGGGTCCAGGCAGCCCTGGTCCAGGAAGGCAGAACAAAGGACTTCCTCTGAGAGAAATAGATGTGAAGGCTGGGGAGGAGTAGCCTCCCCCAGCCTCTGGAAATGCTTTGATGGGCACAGATGGTGCCCATCTCTGCATAAGCCAGTCTACACTGGTTCAGGGATCCACCAGCCCTGCTCTGGAGCGAAACTGGACAAAGGAAAGGGGAGTGACTACTCCCCTGACCTGCACCTCCCAGGGGAGGTGCCCAGAGCTCCTCCAGTGTGTCCCAGACCTCTGCCATCTTGGAAACAGAGTTTTTGTGGCACACTGGACTGCTCTGAGTGGCCAGTGCCAGCAGGTGACATCAGAGGCTCCTTCTGATAGGCTCTTACCTCTCTTGGTAGCCAATCATCCTTCCTAGGTAGGCAAACCTCCGTTTCTGGCTATTTAGGGTCTCTGCTTTGGGGATCTCACCAGATAACGAATGAAAGAGCTCACCAGAGTTCCTCTGCATCTCCCTCTTCACCTTCTGCCAAAGGATCGACCGCTGACTGCTCAGGACACCTGCAAAACCGAAACAAAGTAGCAAGACAACTACTAGCAATCTATTATCACTTCATCCTGCCGGCTTTCTCAACTGTTTCCAGGTGGTGCATGCTCTGGGGGTAGCCTGCCTCCCCTCTGCACCAGGATCTCTGAAGAAATCTCCTGTGGGTCGACAAAATCTTCCCCCTGCAACCGCAGGCAACAAAAGACTGCATCACCGGTCCTCTCGGTCCCCTCTCAGCACGACGAGCATGGTCCCTGGAACTCAGCAACTCTGTCCAAGTGACTCCCACAGTCCAGTGACTCTTCAGTCCAAGTTTGGTGGAGGTAAGTCCTTGCCTCCCCACGCTAGACTGCATTGCTGGGTACCTCGTGATTTGAAGCTGCTCCGGCTCCTGTGCACTCTTCCAGGATTTCCTTTGTGCACAGCCAAGCCTGGGTCCCCGACACTCTAACATGCATTGCACGACCTCCTGAGTTGTCCTCCGGCGTCGTGGGACGTTCTTTTGTGACTTCGGGTGAGCTCCGGTTCACTCTTCTTCGTATTGCCTGTTCCGGCACTTCTGCGGGTGCTGCTTGCTTCTTTGCGGGCTCCTTGTCTTGCTGGGCGCTCCTCTGCCTCCACCCTGGGTACCTCTGTACCATATACTAGGGAATTATAAGGGTGTTCCAGTATGCCAATGTGAATTGGTGAAATTGGTCACTAGCCTGTTAGTGACAATTTGGAAAGCAAAGAGAGAGCATAACCACTGAGGTTCTGGTTAGCAGAGCCTCAGTGAGACAGTTAGTCATCACACAGGGAACACATACAGGGCACACTTATGAGCACTAGGGCCCTGGCTGGCAGGGTCCCAGTGACACATACAACTAAAACAACATATATACAGTGAAATATGGGGGTAACATCCCAGGCAAGATGGTACTTTCCTACACAACCCCCCCCCCCCAAACAAAGGACAATAAGACTAGCCATGCCCTGATGAGTCTTCATTGTCTAAGTGGAAATATCTGGAGAGTCCATCTGCATTGGAGTGGGTACTCCCAGGTCTATGTTCCACTGTATAGTCCATTCCCTGTAGAGATATGGACCACCTCAACAATTTAGGGTTGTAACCTTTCATTTGTTTTAGCCAAAGTAGAAGTTTGTGGTCTGTCTGAAGAATTAAGTGAGTGCCAAACAGGTATGGCCTCAACTTCTTCTGTGCCCAGACCACAGCAAAGGCCTCCCTCTCTATGGCAGACCAACGCTTTTCTCTAGGGGTCAACCTCCTGCTGATAAAAGCAACAGGTTGATCCTGGCCCTCAGAATTGAGTTTTGATAAGACTGCCCCTACCCCTAATTCAGATGCATCAGTTTGGACAACAATTTTTTTGGAGTAACAAGGGCTTTTTAGGACAGGTGCAGACTGTAGGAGGCTGGACTGGCTTGTAGTGAGTACCAAGGGGTACTTGCACCTTGCACCAGGCCCAGTTATCCCTTATTAGTGTATAGGGTGTCTAGCAGCTTAGGCTGATAGATAATGGTAGCTTAGCAGAGCAGCTTAGGCTGAACTAGGAGACGTGTGAAGCTACTACAGTACCACTTAGTGTAATATGCACAATATCATAAGAAAACACAATACACAGTTATACTAAAAATAAAGGTACTTTATTTTTATGACAATATGCCAAAGTATCTTAGAGTGTACCCTCGGTGAGAGGATAGGAAATATACACAAGATATATATACACAATAGCAAAAATATGCAGTATAGTCTTAGAAAACAGTGCAAACAATGTATAGTTACAATAGGATGCAATGGGGAAACATAGGGATAGGGGCAACACAAACCATATACTCCAAAAGTGGAATGCGAACCACGAAAGGACCCCAAACCTATGTGACCTTGTAGAGGGTCGCTGGGACTATTAGAAAATAGTGAGAGTTAGAAAAATAACCCTCCCCAAGACCCTGAAAAGTGAGTGCAAAGTGCACTAAAGTTCCTCTAAGGACAAAGAAGTCGTGTTAGAGGAATAATGCAGGAAAGACACAAACCAACAATGCAACAACTGTGGATTTCCAATCTAGGGTACCTGTGGAACAAGGGGACCAAGTCCAAAAGTCACAAGCAAGTCGGAGATGGGCAGATGCCCAGGAAATGCCAGCTGCGGGTGCAAAGAAGCTTCTACTGGACAGAAGAAGCTGAGGTTTCTGCAGGAACGAAAAGGGCTAGAGACTTCCCCTTTGGTGGACTGATCCGCCTCGCTGGGAAGAGTCGTGCAGAAGTGTTTTCCCGCCGAAAGAACGCCAACAAGCCTTGCTAGCTGCAAATCGTGTGGTTAGCGTTTTTGGACGCTGCTGAGGCCCAGGAGGGACCAGGAGGTCGCAAATTGGACCAGAAGAGAGAGGGGACGTCGAGCAAGAGAAGGAGCCCTCTCTGAAGCCGGTAGCACCCAGACAAGTGCCGGAAACAGGCACTACAAGGATGCGTGAAACAGTGCTTGCCGAAGTTGCACAAAGGAGTCCCACGTCGCCGGAGACCAACTTAGAAAGTCGTGCAATGCAGGTTAGAGTGCCGTGGACCCAGGCTTGGCTGTGCACAAAGGATTTCCGCCGGAAGTGCACAGGGGCCGGAGTAGCTGCAAAAGTTGCGGTTCCCAGCAATGCAGCCCAGCGAGGTGAGGCAAGGACTTACCTCCACCAAACTTGGACTGAAGAGTCACTGGACTGTGGGGGTCACTTGGACAGAGTCGGTGGATTCGAGGGACCTCGCTCGTCGTGCTGAGAGGAGACCCAAGGGACCGGTAATGCAGCTTTTTGGTGCCTGCGGTTGCAGGGGGAAGATTCCGTTGACCCACGGGAGATTTCTTTGGAGCTTCTGGTGCAGAGAGGAGGCAGACTACCCCCACAGCATGCACAAGCAGGAAAACAGTCGAGAAGGCGGCAGGATCAGCGTTACAGAGTTGCAGTAGTCGTCTTTGCTACTATGTTGCAGGTTTGCAGGCTTCCAGCGCGGTCAGCAGTCGATTCCTTATCAGAAGGTGAAGAGAGAGATGCAGAGGAACTCGGCTGAGCTCATGCATTCGTTATCTAAAGTTTCCCCAGAGACAGAGACCCTAAATAGCCAGAAAAGAGGGTTTGGCTACCTAGGAGAGAGGATAGGCTAGCAACACCTGAAGGAGCCTATCACAAGGAGTCTCTGACGTCACCTGGTGGCACTGGCCACTCAGAGCAGTCCAGTGTGCCAGCAGCACCTCTGTTTCCAAGATGGCAGAGGTCTGGAGCACACTGGAGGAGCTCTGGACACCTCCCAGGGGAGGTGCAGGTCAGGGGAGTGGTCACTCCCCTTTTCTTTGTCCAGTTTCGCGCCAGAGCAGGGCTAAGGGGTTCCCTGAACCGGTGTAGACTGGCTTATGCAGAATTGGGCACATCTGTGCCCAACAAAGCATTTCCAGCGGCTGGGGGAGGCTACTCCTCCCCTGCCTTCACACCATTTTCCAAAGGGAGAGGGTGTCACACCCTCTCTCAGAGGAAGTTCTTTGTTCTGCCATCCTGGGCCAGGCCTGGCTGGACCCCAGGAGGGCAGATGCCTGTCTGAGGGGTTGGCAGCAGCAGCAGCTGCAGTGAAACCCCAGGAAGGGCAGTTTGGCAGTACCAGGGTCTGTGCTACAGACCACTGGGATCATGGGATTGGGCCAACTATGCCAGGATGGCATAGAGGGGGCAATTCCATGATCATAGACATGTTACATGGCCATATTCGGAGTTACCATTGTGAAGCTACATATAGGTAGTGACCTATATGTAGTGCACGCGTGTAATGGTGTCCCCGCACTCACAAAGTTCAGGGAATTGGCTCTGAACAATGTGGGGGCACCTTGGCTAGTGCCAGGGTGCCCTCACACTAAGTAACTTTGCACCTAACCTTTACCAGGTAAAGGTTAGACATATAGGTGACTTATAAGTTACGTAAGTGCAGTGTAAAATGGCTGTGAAATAACGTGGACGTTATTTCACTCAGGCTGCAGTGGCATGCCTGTGTAAGAATTGTCAGAGCTCCCTATGGGTGGCAAAAGAAATGCTGCAGCCCATAGGGATCTCCTGGAACCCCAATACCCTCGGTACCACAGTACCATATACTAGGGAATTATAAGGGTGTTCCAGTAAGCCAATGTAAATTGGTAAAAATGGTCACTAGCCTGTTAGTGACAATTTGGAAAGAAATGAGAGAGCATAACCACTGAGGTTCTGATTAGCAGAGCCTCAGTGAGACAGTTAGTCACTCCACAGGTAACACATTCAGGCACACTTATGAGCACTGGGGCCCTGGGTTACCAGGGTCCCAGTGACACATACAACTAAAACAACATATATACAGTGAAAAATGGGGGTAACATGCCAGGCAAGATGGTACTTTCCTACACAACCCCCCCCAAACGAAGGACAATAAGACTAGCCATGACCTGATGAGTCTTCATTGTCTAAGTGGAAATATCTGGAGAGTCCATCTGCATTGGAGTGGCTACTCCCAGGTCTATGTTCCACTGTATAGTCCATTCCCTGTAGGGATATGGACCACCTCAACAATTTAGGATTTTCACCTTTCATTTGTTTTAGCCAAAGTAGAGGTTTGTGGTCCGTCTGAACAATGAAGTGAGTGCCAAACAGGTATGGCCTCAACTTCTTCAGAGCCCAGACCACAGCAAAGGCCTCCCTCTCAATGGCAGACCAACACTTTTCTCTAGGGGTCAACCTCCTACTAATAAAAGCAACAGGTTGATCCTGGCCCTCAGAATTAAGTTGTGATAGGACTGCCCCTACTCCTAATTCAGATGCATCAGTTTGGACATAGAAGTTTTTTAGAGTAACAAGGGCTTTTCAGGACAGGTGCAGAGCACATGGCCTGCTTCAGCTCCTCAACAGCTTTCTGACAGTTTGCTGTCCATAATACCTTTTTAGGCATCTTCTTGGATGTGAGGTCATTAAGAGGGGCTGCAATGGAGCCATAGTTCTTAATGAACCTCCTGTAATACCCAGTGAGGCCTAGGAAGGCTCTCACCTGAGTCTGAGTGGTAGGGGGAACCCAATCAATAATTGTTTGGATTTTCCCCTGAAGTGGTGCAATCTGTTCCCCACCAACAAGGTGTCCCAGATAAACCACCTTACCCTGCCCTATCTGGCACTTTGAAGCCTTGATAGTGAGGCCTGCCTTTTGCAGGGCCTCCAAAACTTTCCATAGGTGGACCAGGTGATCATCCCAGCTGGAGCTAAAGACAGCTATATCGTCCAAATATGCTGCACTGAAAGCTTCCAGCCCTTGCAGGACTGTGTTCACCAACCTCTGAAAAGTGGCAGGTGCATTTTTCAAACCAAAAGGCATTACAGTAAACTGGTAATGTCCTCCAATGGTAGAAAATGCAGTTTTAGGTTTAGCATCTTCTGATAATTTGATCTGCCAATACCCTGCAGTCAAATCAAAAGTGCTTAGATACTTGGCAGATGCCAGTGTATCTATGAGCTCATCTGCCCTGGGTATAGGGTGAGCATCAGTTTTGGTTACCAAGTTGAGACCTCTATAGTCTACACAAAACCGCATTTCCTTCTTTCCATCTTTGGAATGGGGTTTTGGTACCAGTACCACAGGAGAAGCCCATGGACTGTCAGAGTGCTCAACCACTCCTAGTTCTAACATTTTCTGGACCTCTTGCTTTATGCAGTCCCTGACATGGTCAGTGTAGGAGGCTGGACTGGCTTGTAGTGAGTACCAAGGGGTACTTGCACCTTGCACCAGGCCCAGTTGTCCCTTATTAGTGTATAGGGTGTCTAGCAGCTTAGGCTGATAGATAATGGTAGCTTAGCAGAGCAGCTTAGGCTGAACTAGGAGACGTGTGAAGCTACTACAGTACCACTTAGTGTTATATGCACAATATCATAAGAAAACACAATACACAGTTATACTAAAAATAAAGGTACTTTATTTTTATGACAATATGCCAAAGTATCTTAGAGTGTACCCTCAGTGAGAGGATAGGAAATATACACAAGATATATATACACAATAGCAAAAATATGCAGTATAGTCTTAGAAAACAGTGCAAACAATGTATAGTTACAATAGGATGCAATGGGGAAACATAGGGATAGGGGCAACACAAACCATATACTCCAAAAGTGGAATGCGAACCACGAATGGACCCCAAACCTATGTGACCTTGTAGAGGGTCGCTGGGACTATTAGAAAATAGTGAGAGTTAGAAAAAGAACCCTCCCCAAGACCCTGAAAAGTGAGTGCAAAGTGCACTAAAGTTCCCCTAAGGACAAAAGAGTCGTGTTAGAGGAATAATGCAGGAAAGACACAAACCAGCAATGCAACAACTGTGGATTTCCAATCTAGGGTACCTGTGGAACAAGCGGACCAAGTCCAAAAGTCACAAGCAAGTCGGAGATGGGCAGATGCCCAGGAAATGCCAGCTGCGGGTGCAAAGAAGCTTCGACTGGACAGAAGAAGCTGAGGTTTCTGCAGGAACAAAAAGGACTAGAGACTTCCCCTTTGGTGGACGGATACGGCTCGCCTTGGAGAGTCGTGCAGAAGTGTTTTCCCGCCGGAAGGATGACAACAAGCCTTGGTACACGCAAATCGTGCGTTTGTCGTTTTTGGACTCTGCTGGGGCCCAGGAGGGACCTGGAGGTCGCAAATTGGACCTGAAGAGAGAGGGGACGTCGAGCAAGACAAAGCGCCCTCACTGAAGCAGGTAGCACCCAGAGAAGTGCCAGAAACAGGCACTACGAGGATGCGTGAAACGGTGCTCTCCGAAGTTGCACAAAGGAGTCCCACGTCGCCGGAGACCAACTTAGAAAGTCGTGCAATGCAGGTTAGAGTGCCGTGGACCCAGGCTTGGCTGTGCACAAACGATTTCCACCGGAAGTGCACAGGGGCCGGAGTAGCTGCAAAGTCGCGGTTCCCAGCAATGCAGCCCAGCGAGGTGAGGCAAGGACTTACCTCCACCAAACTTGGGCTGAAGAGTCACTGGACTGTGGGGGTCACTTGGACAGAGTCGCTGGATTCGAGGGACCTCGCTCGTCGTGCTGAGAGGAGACCCAAGGGACCGGTAATGCAGCTTTTTGGTGCCTGCGGTTGCAGGGGGAAGATTCCGTCGACCCACGGGAGATTTCTTCGGAGCTTCTGGTGCAGAGAGGAGGCAGGCTACCCCCACAGCATGCACAAGCAGGAAAACAGTCGAGAAGGCGGCAGGATCAGCGTTACAGAGTTGCAGTAGTCGTCTTTGCTACTATGTTGCAGGTTTGCAGGCTTCCAGCGCGGTCAGCGGTCGATTCCTTATCAGAAGGTGAAGAGCGAGATGCAGAGGAACTCAGCTGAGCTCATGCATTCGTTATCTGACATTTCCCCAGAGACAGAGACCCTAAATAGCCAGAAAAGAGGGTTTGGCTACCTAGGAGAGAGAATAGGCTACTAACACCTGAAGGAGCCTATCAGCAGGAGTCTCTGACGTCACCTGGTGGCACTGGCCACTCAGAGCAGTCCAGTGTGCCAGCAGCACCTCTGTTTCCAAGATGGCAGAGGTCTGGAGCACACTGGAGGAGCTCTGGACACCTCCCAGGGGAGGTGCAGGTCAGGGGAGTGGTCACTCCCCTTTCCTTTGTCCAGTTTCGCGCCAGAGCAGGGGCTAAGGGGTCCCTGAACCGGTGTAGACTGGCTTATGCAGAATTGGGCACATCTGTGCCCAACAAAGCATTTCCAGAGGCTGGGGAGGCTACTCCTCCCCTGCCTTCACACCATTTTCCAAAGGGAGAGGGTGTCACACCCTCTCTCAGAGGAAGTTCTTTGTTCTGCCATCCTGGGCCAGGCCTGGCTGGACCCCAGGAGGGCAGCTGCCTGTCTGAGGGGTTGGCAGCAGCAGCAGCTGCAGTGAAACCCCAGGAAGGGCAGTTTGGCAGTACCAGGGTCTGTGCTACAGACCACTGGGATCATGGGATTGTGCCAACTATGCCAGGATGGCATAGAGGGGGCAATTCCATGATCATAGACATGTTACATGGCCATATTCGGAGTTACCATTGTGAAGCTACATATAGGTAGTGACCTATATGTAGTGCACGCGTGTAATGGTGTCCCCGAACTCACAAAGTTCTGGGAATTGGCTCTGAACAATGTGGGGGCACCTTGGCTAGTGCCAGGGTGCCCTCACACTAAGTAACTTTGGACCTATCCTTTACCAGGTAAAGGTTAGACATATAGGTGACTTATAAGTTACTTAAGTGCAGTGTAAAATGGCTGTGAAATAACGTGGACGTTATTTCACTCAGGCTGCAGTGGCAGGCCTGTGTAAGAATTGTCAGAGCTCCCTATGGGTGGCAAAAGAAATGCTGCAGCCCATAGGGATCTCCTGGAACCCCAATACCCTGGGTACCTCAGTACCATATACTAGGGAATTATAAGGGTGTTCCAGTAAGCCAATGTAAATTGGTAAAAATGGTCACTAGCCTGTCAGTGACAATTTGGAAAGAAATGAGAGAGCATAACCACTGAGGTTCTGATTAGCAGAGCCTCAGTGAGACAGTTAGTCACTACACAGGTAACACATTCAGGCACACTTATGAGCACTGGGGCCCTGGGTTACCAGGGTCCCAGTGACACATACAACTAAAACAACATATATACAGTGAAAAATGGGGGTAACATGCCAGGCAAGATGGTACTTTCCTACACAACCCCCCCCCCAAACGAAGGACAATAAGACTAGCCATGACCTGATGAGTCTTCATTGTCTAAGTGGAAATATCTGGAGAGTCCATCTGCATTGGAGTGGCTACTCCCAGGTCTATGTTCCACTGTATAGTCCAATCCCTGTAGGGATATGGACCACCTCAACAATTTAGGATTTTCACCTTTCATTTGTTTTAGCCAAAGTAGAAGTTTGTGGTCTGTCTGAACAATGAAGTGAGTGCCAAACAGGTATGGCCTCAACTTCTTCAGAGCCCAGACCACAGCAAAGGCCTCCCTCTCAATGGCAGACCAACGCTTTTCTCTAGGGGTCAACCTCCTACTAATAAAAGCAACAGGTTGATCCTGGCCCTCAGAATTAAGTTGTGATAGGACTGCCCCTACTCCTAATTCAGATGCATCAGTTTGGACATAGAATTTTTTAGAGTAACAAGGGCTTTTCAGGACAGGTGCAGAGCACATGGCCTGCTTCAGCTTCTCAAAAGCTTTCTGACAGTTTGCTGTCCATAATACCTTTTTAGGCATTTTCTTGGATGTGAGGTCATTAAGAGGGGCTGCAATGGAGCCATAGTTCTTAATGAACCTCCTGTAATACCCAGTGAGGCCTAGGAAGGCTCTCACCTGAGTCCGAGTGGTAGGGGGAACCCAATCAATAATTGTTTGGATTTTCCCCTGAAGTGGTGCAATCTGTTCCCCACCAACAAGGTGTCCCAGATAAACCACCTTACCCTGCCCTATCTGGCACTTTGAAGCCTTGATAGTGAGGCCTGCCTTTTGCAGGGCCTCCAAAACTTTCCATAGGTGGCCCAGGTGATCATCCCAGCTGGAGCTAAAGACAGCTATATCGTCCAAATATGCTGCACTGAAAGCTTCCAGCCCTTGCAGGACTGTGTTCACCAACCTCTGAAAAGTGGCAGGTGCATTTTTCAAACCAAAAGGCATTACAGTAAACTGGTAATGTCCTCCAATGGTAGAAAATGCAGTCTTAGGTTTAGCATCTTCTGATAATTTGATCTGCCAATACCCTGCAGTCAAATCAAAAGTGCTTAGATACTTGGCAGATGCCAGTGTATCTATGAGCTCATCTGCCCTGGGTATAGGGTGAGCATCAGTTTTGGTTACCAAGTTGAGACCTCTATAGTCTACACAAAACCGCATTTCCTTCTTTCCATCTTTGGAATGGGGTTTTGGTACCAGTACCACAGGAGAAGCCCATGGACTGTCAGAGTGCTCAACTACTCCTAGTTCTAACATTTTCTGGACCTCTTGCTTTATGCAGTCCCTGACATGGTCAGGCTGCCTATAGATCTTACTTTTGACAGGTAAACTGTCTCCAGTATCTATAGTGTGCTCACACCAAGAAGTGGTACCTGGCATAGTAGAGAAGAGTTCAGAGAATTGATCTAGGAGATTTATGCAATTATCTTTCTGCTCAGCAGTAAGACAATCAGCCAAAACTACACCTTCCACAAGAGCATCTTGTTCTGTGGAAGAGAAGAGATCAGGTAGAGGATCACTGTCTTCTTCCTGTCCCTCATCAGTTGCCATGAGCAGGGTGAGATCAGCCCTGTCATAGTAGGGTTTCAGGTGGTTGACATGGAGCACCCTAAGGGGACTCCTGGCAGTGCCTAAGTCAACTAAATAGGTGACTTCTCCCTTCTTTTCAACAATTGTGTGGGGACCACTCCATTTATCTTGGAGTGCTCTTGGGGCCACAGGCTCCAAGACCCACACTTTCTGCCCTGGTTGGTACTGAACCAAAACAGCCTTCTGATCATGCCATTGCTTCTGGAGCTCTTGGCTGGCCTGAAGGTTTTTACTGGCCTTTTTCATGTACTCAGCCATCCTTGATCTGAGGCCAAGTACATAATCCACAATATCCTGCTTAGGAGCTTTTAAAGGTTGTTCCCAACCCTCCTTTACAAGTGTGAGTGGACCCCTAACAGGGTGTCCAAAAAGAAGTTCAAAGGGGCTGAAGCCCACTCCTTTCTGGAGTACCTCCCTGTAGGCAAAAAGGAGGCATGGTAGAAGGATATCCCATCTCCTGCGGAGTTTTTCAGGGAGACCCATAATCATGCCTTTGAGAGTTTTATTAAATCTCTCCACCAGTCCATTTGTTTGTGGATGATAGGGTGTTGTGAACTTGTACGTTACACCACACTCCTTCCACATGGCCTTTAAGTATGCAGACATGAAATTGCTTCCCCTGTCTGATACCACTTCCTTTGGGAAGCCCACCCTGGAAAATATTCCCAGGAGGGCCTTTGCCACTGCAGGTGCTGTAGTGGTCCTTAAAGGAATAGCTTCAGGATATCTTGTGGCATGGTCCACTACCACCAAGATAAACCTATTGCCTGAAGCAGTAGGATGGTCAAGGGGGCCAACTATGTCAACCCCTACCCTTTCAAAGGGAACCCCAACCACAGGCAGTGGGATAAGGGGTGCCTTTGGGGTGCCACCTGTCTTGCCACTGGCTTGACAGGTTTCACAGGACTTACAAAATTCCTTTGTGTCCTCAGACATTCTAGGCCAATGAAACAGGGGAACAAGCCTGTCCTAAGTTTTCATTTGTCCTAGATGCCCAGCTAAGGGAATGTCATGTGCCAGTGTTAGGAGGAACTTTCTGTACTCCTGAGGGATCACTAATCTCCTGGCAGCTCCAGGTTTAGGATCCCTATGCTCAGTGTACAAGAGGTTGTCCTCCCAGTAAACTCTGTGAGAGTCACTGACATCCCCATTAGCCTGTTTGACAGCTTGCTGTCTGAGACCCTCTAATGTGGGACAGGTTTGCTGTGCCACACTCAGCTCCTCTCTGGCAGGCCCCCCTTCACCCAAAAGCTCAGCAGTGTCTGCTTCCAGCTCCTCTGGTGTAGGTTCTGCACAGGGAGGGAATTCTTCTTCCTCAGAAGTAGAATCCACTGTAGAGGGAGGGATAGTAGGAAGTGGTTTGCTTCTACTAGCCCTAGCTTTAGGGAGCACTTGGTCCATTGTTCCAGGATCCAAGCTTCCCTGTCCTTTTTGCTTTTTGGCCTGAGCCCTTGTCAAAGCAAAAATATGCCCTGGGATGCCCAGCATTGCTGCATGGGCCTCCAACTCCACATGTGACCAAGCTGATGTCTCCAAATCATTCCCTAATAGACAGTCTACAGGTAAATCTGAAGCTACCACAACTTTCTTTGGACCAGTAACCCCCCCCAGTTGAGATTTACAACAGCCATGGGGTGGCTAAGTGTGTTGTTGTGAGCATCGGTTACTTGGTACTGGTGACCAAGTAGGTGTTGTTCAGGGTGGACCAGTTTCTCTATGACCATAGTCACACTGGCACCAGTGTCCCTGTAGGCCTGAACCTCAACACCATTTATTAGGGGTAGCTGCTTGTACTTATCCATATTAAGGGGACAAGCAACTAAGGTGGCTAAATCAATAGCCCCCTCAGAGACTAACACAGCCTCTGTGGCCTCCCTAACAAGGCCAACCCCAACTAAATTACCAAAAGTGAGCCCAGCTACTCCCTTGGATTGGCTATTAGTAGGTTTGCTCCCACCACCACTGCTATTAGTAGGGACACTAGGTGTAGCAGTAGGGGTTGTAGTGGTAGGAGCAGTGGTGCCTTTCTTTGGACAACTGGGATCTGTTGTCCAATGGCCTTTTATTTTACATAAATAGCACCATGGTTTCTTTTCCTTGTTCTGATTAAAGGAGGATTTGGACCCACCCCCCCCACCAGAGTGTTTTTGTGGGCCTGATGAAGACTCATTTTTAGATTTGTCCCCACCCTTGTCTGAAGACTTACCATCCTTCTTTTTGTTGCCATCTTTGTCACCCCCTGTATGAACTTTTCTGTTCACTCTTGTTCTGACCCATTTGTCTGCCTTCTTTCCCAATTCTTGGGGAGAGGTCAGATCAGAGTCCACCAAGTACTGGTGCAACAAATCAGACACACAATTATTAAGAATATGCTCTCTCAGGATTAAGTTATACAGGCTGTCATAATCAGTAACTTTACTGCCATGTAACCACCCCTCCAAGGCCTTCACTGAATGGTCAATGAAATCAACCCAGTCTTGTGAAGACTCCTTTTTGGTCTCTCTGAACTTTATCCTGTACTGTTCAGTGGTTAAGCCATGACCATCCAGGAGTGCATTCTTAAGAACTTGGAAATTATTAGCATCATTTTTTTTCACAGTAAGGAGCCTATCCCTACCTTTTCCACTAAATGATAGCCATAGAATAGCAGCCCACTGCCTTTGAGGGACATCCTGTACAACACAGGCCCTCTCAAGTGCAGCAAACCACTTGTTAATGTCATCCCCCTCCTTATAAAGGGGAACTATCTTGTGCAGATTCCTGGAATCATGCTCTTTTGCAGGATGACTATGGGGAATACTGCTGCTGCCACCATGGGTTTCTAAACCCAACTTCTGTCTTTCCTTCTCTAGTTCAAAAGACTGTCTATCCAAATCCAGCTGTTGCTTTTTAAGCTTCAGTCTGGTTTGTTCCACCCTCAACTTATTGAGTTCCCTCTCTAACATTCTGTCATCAGGGTTGGTGGGAGGGACATTCCTAGATACAGAGGTATGATGGGAATGAACAGAAGGAGACCTGTCCCTTACAGAAGCCACCCTAACAGCTTGGCTAACAGAAACATTACTACCAGTATGGTGAGAATAAATGCTTTTGCTATGATGTGAGCCAACACTATTTGTATGGTGTGGCTCATCATCATTACCAACTATGCTAGACTGTCTAGTAATGGGCAGGCTAGGAAGTTTCTTTCCTGAATCTTTTCCTGGGGGAGTCCCTGAATCAGATTGGGAACTATTAGGTACTTTTTCAACAGATGAGGCACCTATGGCCTTATCCTGTTCTCTAAGCATGTTAAGTAACAGTTCCAAGGAAGGATTCTTCCCTACACTCAAACCTCTCTCTATACAGAGACTCCTTGCTCTTTTCCAGCTAAGGTTGTCATATGCAAGTTTGGACAGATCAACATTTTGGCCTGTGCCAGACATTTTTAGAGAGAGTTAAAGTGATAGTAAAAGATAAAAAGTTTGTCAGAGCTTTTAGAAAGACAGAGAAAAAAAAACTTTTTAAACTTTTTAGAACTTTTTAGAAAGTTAGAAGTACTTTTCAGCACTTAGAAAAGAGTGAAAAGAGGAAATGCATAACTTTTTGGCTATGTGTATATACACTGACCTTGTTTTGTATATTTTTCTCCTATGAAAAGTACAATGACAAGAGTGGTAAGTAGTCTCAAAGCACTTATCCCACCACTGCACAACCAATGTAGGAGGCTGGACTGGCTTGTAGTGAGTACCAAGGGGTACTTGCACCTTGCACCAGGCCCAGTTATCCCTTATTAGTGTATAGGGTGTCTAGCAGCTTAGGCTGATAGATAATGGTAGCTTAGCAGAGCATCTTAGGCTGAACTAGGAGACGTGTGAAGCTACTACAGTACCACTTAGTGTCATATGCACAATATCATAAGAAAACACAATACACAGTTATACTAAAAATAAAGGTACTTTATTTTTATGACAATATGCCAAAGTATCTTAGAGTGTACCCTCAGTGAGAGGATAGGAAGTATACACAAGATATATATACACAATAGCAAAAATATGCAGTATAGTCTTAGAAAACAGTGCAAACAATGTATAGTTACAATAGGATGCAATGGGGAAACATAGGGATAGGGGCAACACAAACCATATACTCCAAAAGTGGAATGCGAACCACAAATGGACCCCAAACCTATGTGACCTTGTAGAGGGTCGCTGGGACTATTAGAAAATAGTGAGAGTTAGAAAAATAACCCTCCCCAAGACCCTGAAAAGTGAGTGCAAAGTGCACTAAAGTTCCGCTAATGACAAAGTAGTCGTGTTAGAGGAATAATGCAGGAAGGACACAAACCAGCAATGCAACAACTGTGGATTTCCAATCTAGGGTACCTGTGGAACAAGGGGACCAAGTCCAAAAGTCACAAGCAAGTCGGAGATGGGCAGATGCCCAGGAAATGCCAGCTGCAGGTGCAAAGAAGCTTCTACTGGACAGAAGAAGCTGAGGTTTCTGCAGGAACGAAAAGGGCTAGAGACTTCCTCTTTGGGGGACGGATCCCGCTCGCCCTGGAGAGTCGTGCAGAAGTGTTTTCCCGCCGGAAGGACGCCAACAAGCCTTGCTAGCTGCAAATCGTGCGGTTAGCGTTTGTGGATGCTGCTGAGGCCCAGGAGGGACCAGGAGGTCGCAAATTCGACCTGAAGAGAGAGGGGACATCGAGCAAGACAAAGAGCCCTCACTGAAGCAGGTAGCACCCGGAGAAGTCCCAGAAACAGGCACTACGAGGATGCGTGAAACGGTGCTCGCCGAAGTTGCACAAAGGAGTCCCACGTCGCCAGAGACCAACTTAGAAAGTCGTGCAATGCACGTTAGAGTGCCGTGGACCCAGGCTTGGCTGTGCACAAAGGATTTCCGCCGGAAGTGCACAGGGGCCGGAGTAGCTGCAAAGTCGCGGTTCCCAGCAATGCAGCCCAGCGAGGTGAGGCAAGGACTTACCTCCACCAAACTTGGACTGAAGAGTCACTGGACTGTGGGGGTCACTTGGACAGAGTTGCTGGATTCGAGGGACCTCGCTCGTCGTGCTGAGAGGAGACCCAAGGGACTGGTAATGCAGCTTTTTGGTGCCTGCGGTTGCAGGGGGAAGATTCCGTCGACCCACGGGAGATCTCTTCGGAGCTTCTGGTGCAGAGAGGAGGCAGACTACCCCCACAGCATGCACAAGCAGGAAAACAGTCGAGAAGGCGGCAGGATCAGCGTTACAGAGTTGCAGTAGTCGTCTTTGCTACTATGTTGCAGGTTTGCAGGCTTCCAGCGCGGTCAGCAGTCGATTCCTTATCAGAAGGTGAAGAGAGAGATGCAGAGGAACTCGGCTGAGCTCTTGCATTCGTTATCTGAGGTTTCCCCAGAGACAGAGACCCTAAATAGCCAGAAAAGAGGGTTTGGCTACCTAGGAGAGAGGATAGGCTAGCAACACCTGAAAGAGCCTATCACAAGGAGTCTCTGACGTCACCTGGTGGCACTGGCCACTCAGAGCAGTCCAGTGTGCCAGCAGCACCTCTGTTTCCAAGATGGCAGAGGTCTGGAGCACACTGGAGGAGCTCTGGACACCTCCCAGGGGAGGTGCAGGTCAGGGGAGTGGTCACTCCCCTTTCCTTTGTCCAGTTTCGCGCCAGAGCAGGGCTAAGGGGTCCCCTGAACCGGTGTAGACTGGCTTATGCAGAATTGGGCACATCTGTGCCCAAGAAAGCATTTCCAGAGGCTGGGGGAGGCTACTCCTCCCCTGCCTTCACACCATTTTCCAAAGGGAGAGGGTGTAACACCCTCTCTCAGAGGAAGTCCTTTGTTCTGCCATCCTGGGCCAGGCCTGGCTGGACCCCAGGAGGGCAGATGCCTGTCTGAGGGGTTGGCAGCAGCAGCAGCTGCAGTGAAACCCCAGGAAGGGCAGTTTGGCAGTACCAGGGTCTGTGCTACAGACAACTGGGATCATGGGATTGTGCCAACTATGCCAGGATGGCATAGAGGGGGCAATTCCATGATCATAGACATGTTACATGGCCATATTCGGAGTTACCATTGTGAAGCTACATATAGGTAGTGACCTATATGTAGTGCACGCGTGTAATGGTGTCCCCGCACTCACAAATGTCAGGGAATTGGCTCTGAACAATGTGGGGGCACCTTGGCTAGTGCCAGGGTGCCCTCACACTAAGTAACTTTGCACCTAACCTTTACCAGGTAAAGGTTAGACATATAGGTGACTTATAAGTTACTTAAGTGCAGTGTAAAATGGCTGTGAAATAACGTGGACGCTATTTCACTCAGGCTGCAGTGGCAGGCCTGTGTAAGAATTGTCAGAGCTCCCTATGGGTGGCAAAAGAAATGCTGCAGCCCATAGGGATCTCCTGGAACCCCAATACCCTGGGTACCTCAGTACCATATACTAGGGAATTATAAGGGTATTCCAGTAAGCCAATGTAAATTGGTAAAAATGTTCACTAGCCTGTTAGTGACAATTTGGAAAGAAATGAGAGAGCATAACCACTGAGGTTCTGATTAGCAGAGCCTCAGTGAGACAGTTAGTCACTACACAGGTAACACATTCAGGCACACTTATGAGCACTGGGGCCCTGGGTTACCAGGGTCCCAGTGACACATACAACTAAAACAACATATATACAGTGAAAAATGGGGGTAACATGCCAGGCAAGATGGCACTTTCCTACACAGAGCACATGGCCTGTTTCAGCTCCTCAAAAGCTTTTTGACAGTTAGCTGTCCACAATACCTTTTTAGGCATTTTCTTTGAAGTGAGGTCATTAAGAGGGGCTGCTAGGGAGCCATAGTTCTTAATGAACCTCCTGTAGTACCCAGTGAGACCTAAGAAGGCTCTCACCTGAGTCTGAGTTGTAGGGGGAACCCAATCTATAATAGTTTGGATTTTCCCCTGAAGTGTTGCAATCTGTTCTCCACCAACAAGGTGTCCCAGATAAACCACTTTCCCCTGCCCTATCTGGCACTTTGAAGCCTTGATAGTGAGGCCTGCCTTTTGCAGGGCCTCCAAAACTTTCCACAGGTGGACCAGGTGATCATCCCAGGTGGAGCTAAAGACAGCTATATCATCTAGATATGCTGCACTAAAAGCCTCCAACCCTTGCAGGACTGTATTCACCAACCTCTGAAAAGTGGCAGGTGCATTTTTCAAACCAAATGGCATTACTGTGAATTGGTAGTGCCCTCCAATGGTTGAAAATGCAGTTTTTGCTTTAGCATCCTCTGATAACTTGATGTGCCAATACCCTGCAGTCAAATCAAAGGTGCTTAGATACTTGGCAGATGCCAGTGTATCTATTAGCTCATCTGCCCTGGGTATAGGGTGAGCATCAGTTTTAGTTACCTGGTTGAGACCTCTGTAGTCTACACACAATCTCATTTCCCTTTTCCCATCTTTGGAATGAGGCTTTGGTACAAGTACCACAGGAGAGGCCCATGGACTTTCAGAGTGCTCAACTACTCCCAGTTCAAGCATTTTCTGAACCTCTTGTTTTATGCAGTCTCTGACATGGTCAGGCTGCCTATATGTAGGAGGCTGGACTGGCTTGTAGTGAGTACCAAGGGGTACTTACACCTTGCACCAGGCCCAGTTATCCCTTATTAGTGTATAGGGTGCCTAGCAGCTTAGGCTGATAGATAATGGTAGCTTAGCAGAGCAGCTTAGACTGAACTAGGAGACGAGTGAAGCTCCTACAGTACCACTAGTGTCATATGCACAATATCATAAGAAAACACAATACACAGATATACTAAAAATAAAGGTACTTTAATGTTTATGACAATATGCCAAAAGTATCTCAGTGAGTACCCTCAGTATGAGGATAGCAAATATACACAAGATATATGTACACAATACCAAAAATATGCAGTATAGTATTAGGAAACAGTGCAAACAATGTATAGTTACAATAGGATGCAATGGGGACACATAGGGATAGGGGCAACACAAACCATATACTCCAAAAGTGGAATACGAACCACGAATGGACCCCAAACCTATGTGACCTTGTAGAGGGTCGCTGGGACTGTAAGAAAACAGTTAGGGTTAGAAAAATAGCCCACCCCAAGACCCTGAAAAGTGAGTGCAAAGTGCACTAAAGTTCTCCAAAGGACATAGAAGTCGTGATAGGGGAATTCTGCAGGAAAGACACAAATCAGCAATGCAACAACAATGGATTTCCAAACGAGGGTACCTGTGGAACAAGGGGACCAAGTCCAAAAGTCACAAGCAATTCAGAGATGGGCAGATGCCCAGGAAATGCCAGCTGTGGGTGCAAAGAAGCTGCTACTGGACAGTAGAAGCTGAAGATTCTGCAAGAACGACAAGGGCTTGGAACTTTCCCTTTGGAAGACGGATCCCCCATGCCGTGGAGAGTTGTACAGAAGTGTTTTCCTGAAGAAAGACTGCCAATAAGCCTTGCTAGCTGCAAATTGTGCAGTGACGGTTTTTGGATGCTGCTGTGGCCCAGGAGGGACCAGGATGTCGCCAATTGCGTCTGGGGACAGAGGGGGTGTCGAGCAAGACAAGGAGCCCTGCAGAAGTGCTGGAACAGGCACTACAAAGTGGAGTGAAATGGTGCTCACCCGGAGTTGCGCAAAGGAGTCCCACGCCGCCGCAGGACAACTTAGGAGGTTGTGCAATGCAGGTTAGAGTGCCGTGGACCCAGACTGGACTGTGCACAAAGGATTTCCGCCGGAAGTGCACGGAGGCCGGAGTAGCTGCAAAAGTCGCGGTTCCCAGCAATGCAGTCTGGCGTGGGGAGGCAAGAACTTACCTCCACCAAACTTGGACTGAAGAGTCACTGGACTGTGGGAGTCACTTGGACAGAGTTGCTGAATTCAAGGGACCTCGCTCGTCGTGCTGAGAGGAGACCCAGGGTACCGGTGATGCAGTTCTTTGGTGCCTGCGGTTGCAGGGGGACGATTCCATCGACCCACAGGAGATTTCTTCGGAGCTTCTAGTGCAGAGAGGAGGCAGACTACCCCCACAGCATGCACCACCAGGAAAACAGTCGAGAAGGCGGCAGGATCAGCGTTACAGAGTTGCAGTGTGAGAAGGTAGCCTCTTTCTAGCCTTGTTACCCCCACTTTTGGCCTGTTTGTGAGTGTATGTCAGGGTGTTTGTCACTGTTTTCACTGTCTCACTGGGATCCTGATAGCCAGGCCTCAGTGCTCATAGTGAAAACACTATGTTTTCAGTATGTTTGTTATGTGTCACTGGGATCCTGCTGGTCAGGACCCCAGTGCTCATAGGTTTGTGGCCTATATGTATGTGTCACTGGGACCCTGTCACACAGGGCCCCAGTGCTCATAGGTGTGCATGTATATGTTCCCTGTGTGGTGCCTAACTGTCTCACTGAGGCTCTGCTAACCAGAACCTCAGTGGTTATGCTCTCTCATTACTTTCAAATTGTCACTGACAGGCTAGTGACCATTTTTACCAATTTACATTGGCTTACTGGAACACCCTTATAATTCCCTAGTATATGGTACTGAGGTACCCAGGGTATTGGGGTTCCAGGAGATCCCTATGGGCTGCAGCATTTCTTTTGCCACCCATAGGGAGCTCTGACAATTCTTACACAGGCCTGCCACTGCAGCCTGAGTGAAATAACGTCCACGTTATTTCACAGCCATTTTACACTGCACTTAAGTAACTTATAAGTCACCTATATGTCTAACCTTTACCTGGTAAAGGTTAGGTGCAAAGTTACTTAGTGTGAGGGCACCCTGGCACTAGCCAAGGTGCCCCCACATTGTTCAGAGCCAATTCACTGAACTTTGTGAGTGCGGGGACACCATTACACGCGTGCACTACATATAGGTCACTACCTATATGTAGCTTCACCATGGTAACTCCGAATATAGCCATGTAACATGTCTATGATCATGGAATTGCACCCTCTATGCCATCCTGGCATTGTTGGTACAATTCCATGATCCCAGTGGTCTGTAGCACAGACCCTGGTACTGCCAGACTGCCCTTCCTGGGGTTTCACTGCAGCTGCTGCTGCTGCCAACCCCTCAGACAGGCAGCTGCCCTCCTGGGGTCCAGCCAGGCCTGGCCCAGGATGGCAGAACAAAGAACTTCCTCTGAGAGAGGGTGTGACACCCTCTCCCTTTGGAAAATGGTGTGAAGGCAGGGGAGGAGTAGCCTCCCCCAGCCTCTGGAAATGCTTTGTTGGGCGCAGATGTGCCCAATTCTGCATAAGCCAGTCTACACCGGTTCAGGGACCCCTTAGCCCCTGCTCTGGCGCGAAACTGGACAAAGGAAAGGGGAGTGACCACTCCCCTGACCTGCACCTCCCTTGGGAGGTGTCCAGAGCTCCTCCAGTGTGCTCCAGACCTCTGCCATCTTGGAAACAGAGGTGCTGCTGGCACACTGGACTGCTCTGAGTGGCCAGTGCCACCAGGTGACGTCAGAGACTCCTGCTGATAGGCTCCTTCAGGTGTTAGTAGCCTATCCTCTCTCCTAGGTAGCCAAACCCTCTTTTCTGGCTATTTAGGGTCTCTGTCTCTGGGGAAACTTCAGATAACGAATGCATGAGCTCAGCCGAGTTCCTCTGCATCTCCCTCTTCACCTTCTGATAAGGAATCGACCGCTGACCGCGCTGGAAGCCTGCAAACCTGCAACATAGTAGCAAAGACGACTACTGCAACTCTGTAACGCTGATCCTGCCACCTTCTCGACTGTTTTCCTGCTTGTGCATGCTGTGGGGGTAGTCTGCCTCCTCTCTGCACCAGAAGCTCCGAAGAAATCTCCCGTGGGTCGACGGAATCTTCCCCCTGCAACCGCAGGCACCAAAAAGCTGCATTACCGGTCCCTTGGGTCTCCTCTCAGCACGACGAGCGAGGTCCCTCGAATCCAGCGACACCGTCCAAGTGACCCCCACAGTCCAGTGACTCTTCAGCCCAAGTTTGGTGGAGGTAAGTCCTTGCCTCACCTCGCTGGGCTGCATTGCTGGGAACCGCGACTTTGCAAGCTACTCCGGCCCCTGTGCACTTCCGGCGGAAATCCTTCCTGCACAGCCAAGCCTGGGTCCACGGCACTCTAACCTGCATTGCACGACTTTCTAAGTTGGTCTCCGGCGACGTGGGACTCCTTTGTGCAACTTCGGCGAGCACTGTTTCAAGCATCTTCGTAGTGCCTGTTTCTGGCACTTCTCCGGGTGCTACCTGCTTCAGAGGGGGCTCTTTGTTTTGCTCGACGTCCCCTCTCTCTACAGGTCCAATTTGCGACCTCCTGGTCCCTCCTGGGCCCCAGCAGCGTCCAAAAACGCCAAACGCTCGATTTGCGTGTAGCAAGGCTTGTTGGCGTCCATCCGGCGGGAAAACACTTCTGCACGACTCTCCAAAGCGTGGCGGATGCATCCTCCAAAGGGGAAGTCTCTAGCCCTTGTCGTTCCTGCAGTATTCACAGTTCTTCAGCCTAGTAAGAGCTTCTTTGCACCAACCGCTGGCATTTCTTGGGCATCTGCCCACCTCCGAGTTGCTTGTGACTTTTGGACTTGGTCCCCTTGTTCCACAGGTACCCTCAGTCAGGAATCCATCGTTGTTGCATTGCTGATTTGTGTTTTCCTTGCATTTTTCCTCTATCACGACTTCTGTGTCTTTAGGGGAACTTTAGTGCACTTTGCACTCACTTTTCAGGGTCTTGGGGAGGGTTATTTTGCTAACTCTCACTATTTTCTAATAGTCCCAGCGACCCTCTACAAGGTCACATAGGTTTGGGGTCCATTCGTGGTTCACATTCCACTTTTGGAGTATATGGTTTGTGTTGCCCCTATCCCTATGTTTCCCCATTGCATCCTATTGTAACTATACATTGTTTGCACTGTTTTCTAAGACTATACTGCATATTTTTGCTATTGTGTATATATATCTTGTGTATATTTCCTATCCTCTCACTGAGGGTACACTCTAAGATACTTTGGCATATTGTCATAAAAATAAAGTACCTTTATTTTTAGTATAACTGTGTATTGTGTTTTCCTATGATATTGTGCATATGACACTGAGTGGTACTGTAGTAGCTTCACACGTCTCCTAGTTCAGCCTAAGCTGCTCTGCTAAGCTACCATTATCTATCAGCCTAAGCTGCTAGACACCCTATACACTAATAAGGGATAACTGGGCCTGGTGCAAGGTGCAAGTACCCCTTGGTACTCACTACAAGCCAGTCCAGCCTCCTACATGCAGTAGTAGTCTTCGCTACTTTGTTGCAGTTTTGCAGGCTTCCAGCGCGGTCAGCAGTCGATTCCTTGGCAGAAGGTGAAGAGAGGGATGCAGAGGAACTCGGATGAGCTCTTGCATTCGTTATCTAAGGAATCCCCAAAGACAGAGACCCTAAATAGCCAGAAAAGAGGGTTTGGCTACCTAGGAGAGAGGATAGGCTAGCATCACCTGAAGGAGCCTATCAGAAGGGGTCTCTGACGTCACCTGCTGGCCCTGGCCACTCAGAGCAGTCCAGTGTGCCAGCAGCACCTCTGTTTCCAAGGTGGCAGAGGTCTGGAGCACACTGGAGGAGCTCTGGGCACCTCCCAGGGGAGGTGCAGGTCAGGGCAGTGGTCACTCCCCTTCCCTTTGTCCAGTTTCGCGCCAGAGCAGGGCTGAAGGGTCCCTGAACCGGTGTAGACTGGCTTATGCAGAAATGGGCACCATGTGTGCCCATGAAAGCATTTCCAGCGGCTGGGGGAGGCTACTCCTCCCCTGCCTTCACACCATTTTCCAAAGGGAGAGGGTGTAACACCCTCTCTCAGAGGAAGTCCTTTGTTCTGCCATCCTGGGCCAGGCCTGGCTGGACCCCAGGAGGGCAGAAGCCTGTCTGAGGGGTTGGCAGCAGCAGCAGCTGCAGTGAAACCCCGGGAAAGGCAGTTTGGCAGTGCCAGGGTCTGTGCTAGAGACCCGTGGGATCATGGGATTGACCAACAATGCCAGGATGGCATAGAGGGGGCAATTCCATGATCTTAGACATGTTACATGGCCATATTCGGAGTTACCATTGTGAAGCTACACATAGGTAGTGACCTATATGTAGTGCACGCGTGTAATGGTGTCCCCGCACTCAAAAAGTCCGGGGAATTGGCCCTGAACAATGTGGGGGCACCTTGGCTAGTGCCAGGGTGCCCACACACTAAGTAACTTAGCACCCAACCTTTACCAGGTAAAGGTTAGACATATAGGTGACTTATAAGTTACTTAAGTGCAGTGTAAAATGGCTGTGAAATAACGTGGACGTTATTTCACTCAGGCTGCAGTGGCAGGCCTGTGTAAGAATTGTCAGAGCTCCCTATGGGTGGCAAAAGAAATGCTGCAGCCCATAGGGATCTCCTGGAACCCCAATACCCTGGGTACCTCAGTACCATATACTAGGGAATTATAAGGGTGTTCCAGTATGCCAATGTAAATTGGTAAAATTGGTCACTAGCCTGTTAGTGACAATTTGAAAGAAATGAGAGAGCATAACCACTGAGGTTCTGATTAGCAGAGCCTCAGTGAGACAGTTAGTCACTACACAGGTAACACATTCAGGCACACTTATGAGCACTGGGGCCCTGGCTGGCAGGGTCCCAGTGACACATACAACTAAAACAACATATATGCAGTGGAAAATGGGGGTAACATACCAGGCAAGATGGTACTTTCCTACAAACACCCTCTCTCTGAGGAAGTCCTTTGTTCTGCCTTCCTGGGCAGTTGGCACAATCCCATGATCCCAGTGGTCTGTAGCACAGACCCTGGTACTGCCAAACTGCCCTTCCTGGGGTTTCACTGCAGCTGCTGCTGCTGCCAACCCCTCAGACAGGCATCTGCCCTCCTGGGGTCCAGCCAGGCCTGGCCCAGGATGGCAGAACAAAGAACTTCCTCTGAGAGAGGGTGTGACACCCTCTCCCTTTGGAAAATGGTGTGAAGGCAGGGGAGGAGTAGCCTCCCCCAGCCTCTGGAAATGCTTTGTTGGGCACAGATGTGCCCAATTCTGCATAAGCCAGTCTACACCGGTTCAGGGACCCTTTAGCCCCTGCTCTGGCGCAAAACTGGACAAAGGAAAGGGGAGTGACCACTCCCCTGACCTGCACCTCCCCTGGGAGGTGTCCAGAGCTCCTCCAGTGTGCTCCAGACCTCTGCCATCTTGGAAACAGAGGTGCTGCTGGCACACTGGACTGCTCTGAGTGGCCAGTGCCACCAGGTGACGTCAGAGACTCCTTGTGATAGGCTCCTTCAGGTGTTGCTAGCCTATCCTCTCTCCTAGGTAGCCAAACCCTCTTTTCTGGCTATTTAGGGTCTCTGTCTCTGGGGAAACTGCAGATAACGAATGCAAGAGCTCATCCGAGTTCCTCTGCATCTCTCTCTTCACCTTCTGATAAGGAATCGACTGCTGACCGCGCTGGAAGCCTGCAAACCTGCAACATAGTAGCAAAGACGACTACTGCAACTCTGTAACGCTGATTCTGCCGCCTTCTCGACTGTTTTCCTGCTTGTGCATGCTGTGGGGGTAGTCTGCCTCCTCTCTGCACCAGAAGCTCCGAAGAAATCTCCCATGGGTCGACGGAATCTTCCCCCTGCAACCGCAGGCACCAAAAAGCTGCATTACCGGTCCCTTGGGTCTCCTCTCAGCACGACGAGCGAGGTCCCTCGAATCCAGCGACTCTGTCCAAGTGACCCCCACAGTCCAGTGACTCTTCAGTCCAAGTTTGGTGGAGGTAAGTCCTTGCCTCACCTCGCTGGGCTGCATTGCTGGGAACCGCGACTTTGCAGCTACTCCTGCCCCTGTGCACTTCCGGCGGAAATCCTTTGTGCACAGCCAAGCCTGGGTCCACGGCACTCTAACCTGCATTGCATGACTTTCTAAGTTGGTCTCCGGCGACGTGGGACTCCTTTGTGCAACTTCGGCAAGCACTGTTTCACGCATCCTCGTAGTGCCTGTTTCTGGCACTTCTCCGGGTGCTACCGGCTTCAGAGAGGGCTCCTTGTCTTGCTCGACGTCCCCTCTCTCTGCTGGTCCAATTTGCGACCTCCTGGTCCCTCCTGAGCCTCAGCAGCGTCCAAAAACGCTAACCCCACGATTTGCAGCTAGCAAGGCTTGTTAGCGTTCTTTCGGCGGGAAGACACTTCTGCACGACTCTCCACGGCAAGGGGGATCCGTCCACCAAAGGAGAAGTCTCTAGCCCTTTTCGTTCCTGCAGAAACCTCAGCTTCTTCTGTCCAGTAGAAGCTTCTTTGCACCCGCAGCTGGCATTTCCTGGGCATCTGCCCATCTCCGACTTGCTTGTGACTTTTGGACTTGGTCCCCTTGTTCCACAGGTACCCTAGATTGGAAATCCACAGTTGTTGCATTGCTGGTTTGTGTCTTTCCTGCATTATTCCTCTAACACGACTTCTTTGTCCTTAGGGGAACTTTAGTGCACTTTGCACTCACTTTTCAGGGTCTTGGGGAGGGTTATTTTTCTAACTCTCACTATTTTCTAATAGTCCCAGCGACCCTCTACAAGGTCACATAGGTTTGGGGTCCATTTGTGGTTTGCATTCCACTTTTGGAGTATATGGTTTGTGTTGCCCCTATTCCTATGTTTCCCCATTGCATCCTATTGTAACTATACATTGTTTGCACTGTTTTCTAAGACTATACTGCATATTTTTGCTATTGTGTATATATATCTTGTGTATATTTCCTATCCTCTCACTGAGGGTACACTCTAAGATACTTTGGCATATTGTCATAAAAATAAAGTACCTTTATTTTTAGTATAACTGTGTATTGTGTTTTCTTATGATATTGTGCATATGACACTAAGTGGTACTGTAGTAGCTTCACACGTCTCCTAGTTCAGCCTAAGCTGCTTTGCTAAGCTACCATTATCTATCAGCCTAAGCTGCTAGACACCCTATACACTAATAAGGGATAACTGGGCCTGGTGCAAGGTGCAAGTACCCCTTGGTACTCACTACAAGCCAGTACAGCCTCCTACAGTGTTACACCCTCTCCCTTTGGAATAAGGTGTTAAGGCAGGGGAGGAGTAGCCTACCCCAGCCTTTGGAAATGCTTTCATGGGCACAGATGGTGCCCATTTCTGCATAAGCCAGTCTACACCGGTTCAGGGACCCCTCAGCCGTGCTCTGGCGCGAAACTGGAGAAAGGAAAGGGGAGTGATGTAGGGGGCTGGACTGGCTTGTAGTGAGTACCAAGGGGTACTGACACCTTGCACCAGGCTCAGGTATCCCTTATTAGTGTATAGGGTGTCTAGCAGCTTAGGCTGATAGATAATGGTAGCTTAGCAGAGCAGCTTAGGCTGAACTAGGAGACGAGTGAAGCTCCTACAGTACCACTAGTGTCATATGCACAATATCATAAGAAAACACAATACACAGATGTACTAAAAATAAAGGTACTTTATTTTTATGACAATATGCCAAAAGTATCTCAGTGAGTACCCTCAGTATGAGGATAGCAAATATACACAAGATATATGTACACAATACCAAATATATGCAGTATAGTATTAGAAAACAGTGCAAACAATGTATAGTTAGAATAGGATGCAATGGGGACACCTGGGGTTGGGGCAACACAAACCATATACTCCAAAAGTGGAATGCGAACCACGAATGGACCCCAAACCTATGTGACCTTGTAGAGGGTCGCTGGGACTGTAAGAAAACAGTGAGGGTTAGAAAAATAGCCCACCCCAAGACCCTGAAAAGTGAGTGCAAAGTGCACTAAAGTTCCTCAAAGAGCACAGAAGTTGTGATAGGGGAATTCTGCAGGAAAGACACAAACCAGCAATGCAACAACGATGGATTTCCAAACGAGGGTACCTGTGGAACAAGGGGACCAAGTCCAAAAGTCACAAGCAAGTCGGAGATGGGCAGATGCCCAGGAAATGCCAGCTGTGGGTGCAAAGAAGCTGCTACTGGACAGTAGAAGCTGAGGATTCTGCAGGAAAGACAAGGGCTAGAAACTTCCCCTTTGGAGGATGGATGTCCCACGCCGTGGAGAGTTGTGCAGAAGTGTTTTCCTGAAGAAAGACCGCAAACAAGCCTTGCTAGCTACAAGTTGTGTGGTTAGGGTTTTTGGATGCTGCTGTGGCCCAGGAGGGACCAGGATGTCGCCAATTGTGTCAGGTGACAGAGGGGGTGACCAGCGGGATGAAGAGTCCTCTCAAAAGCAGGCAGCACCCGCAGAAGTGCCGGAACAGGCACTACGAAGAGGAGTGAAATGGTGCTCACCCGAAGTTACACAAAGGTGTCCAACGTCGCCGGAGGACAACTCAGGAGGTCGTGCAATGCAGGTTGGAGTGCCGTGGACCCAGGCTTGGCTGTGCACAAAGGATTTCCGCCGGAAGTGCACAGAGGCCGGAGTAGCTGCAAAAGTCGCAGTTCCCAGTAATGCAGTCTGGCGTGGGGAGGCAAGGACTTACCTCCACCATAGCAACGCGTTTTCTCTCCCTGGCAACGGGAGGCGCGTGTGCGTAGACCTCGAGAAGCCAACAGTTTCGTTCTGCGCGCGAGGAGCGCTAGAAGTGGCACACGCAGCCTTGGCGACGCGTCTCTTCTCCCTGGAAACGGGAGGCACGTAGGCTCTGCGTGGTGCGTTTTTGGAACACTAGATCGCTAACTGGATTTGGATTACATCCTGTATGCAATTTTCTTAGGGAATCTTCACTTTCAGGAGAAGTTGAAATACCGAAGATGTTTTGAACATTGCAAATATTGAATTTTGTTTTCTTTCAAGCCGTGGTGAACACGTTCAAATACACTAGGATACTTACCTTTATTTTGCTAGTATTTTGTTTCATATCTAGCTGTTACCCACACTTATTCACCTGGATTTAGGTATTTATTGTTAATTGTGCCGTATAGTGAGCTTAGAATGGCTACCCCCATGTTGTCTCAACCGCCCCCCTTTTTATCTGATAAGGGGGACCCCATTCTTCCTTGGAAGCGTTGGAAGAATCTTTTTGACTCTTACCTACTAGCTATTGGGGGGGGGAAATTCTCTCCAGCCAGAAAAAAGGCTATTTTATTGCACAATTTGGGAATTGAAGGCAGAAACATTTATGATAGCCTTGAAACCCTACCTGTAGGGGGAGCTGAGGGGGAGCCCAGAGATATTTATGAAATGTCAGTAGCGATGTTGGCTTCACATTTTGAATCCAAGCTCAATGTTGTTTTGGAAAGGCACAAATTTTTTGCAAGATCCCAAGGGAAATCTGAGAGTGTGGGAAACTTTGTTGCTGCATTACGCACATTAGCACGTACTTGTGACTTTGGCGATATCACAGATTCCCTCATTGAGGTTAGTGCGCGACATGAGGATTAAGTTAGACCCCAACTCTGAGTGCCAAGTTATGGTGGTGAATGTTGAGAATAACGATTGTGAGGTTCTTAGGGAGTTCCCCCAGGTGTTTAGTGACAAATTAGGATGTTTATTAATTTTGAACACAAAATTATTCTGAAGAAAGGTGCTATTCCTTCTGTGCACAAAGTGAGAAGAGTTCCTAAGTTGATGATAGAACCACTCAGAGCAGAGTTGAATAAGCTTCTGTGCGCTGGTGTAATTGAGGAAATAGAGTCGTCTGAGTGGTTGGCTCCCATTGTCCTAGCACCGAAAGACAATGGGAGACAGATTTGCATGTGTGTGGATCTTAGAGATCTCAACAGGCATATATGGGTTGATCGTCAACCTTTACCCAACATTTCTGAAGAGTTGTCTGGTTTGGGTGGCTCGAAGGTGTTTAGTGTATTAGATCTATCCTCAGCCTATCACCAAATCGTTTTACATCCCGATTCCAGACACCTCACGTCATTTGTGACGCCTGTGGGAGCCTACCGATTTTTAAGAATGCCCTTTGGGTTGGCTTCCGCGACTGCCTGTTTCCAACGGATCATGAAGAAGATCTTAGGTGGGGTCTCTAGTATATTATTCTTCCAAGACGATATCTTAGTCCATGGCAGTACTGTAGAGGAACATGACAAGGTTCTTAGAGAAGTATTCAGTAAGCTAGCCTGTTCAGGTCTCACTGTGAAGAAGGAGAAGTGCAAGTTTAGGGTCTCTTCGGTAACATACCTGGGCCATACCATTTCCAGTGAAGGAATCAAGCCCAAGTTGGAATTGGTTGATTCCATTATACGAGCACCTCAACCCAGAGACAGGGATGGAGTAAGATCCTTTCTAGGTCTAGCAGAGTATTACTCTAAATTTATTGCCAACTTTTCGAGTGTGACCCAACCCCTGAGATCCCTCTTGAAGAAAGGGTGTGAATTTATTTGGTCAGATGAGTGTGCAGCGGCTTTCACTTTTGTGAAGGATTGTATTGGGAAGATGCCCACTTTAGGTCATTTTGATACACATGCCAAGACCTTCTTGTACACAGATGCCAGTATTAGGGGGCTGGGAGTGGTTTTGATCCAAAGAGTTAACCAAGAAGATAAGGTGATTGCCTTTGCGTCCCGATCTCTCAAAGGGGCTGAACAACAGTATTCTGTTATTGAAAGAGAGGCACTTGCTTGCATGTGGGCAGTTAAGCATTTCAGATTTTACTTGTGGGGCTTACCTTTTATTGTGAGAACGGATCACAGGCCCCTTGTTCAAATATTTTCTTCTAAGAAAGGGGAAGAATTGACACCAAGGATAAAAAGGTGGGTTGAAGGATTAATGGAATATAATTTCTCTGTTGAATATGTGCCTGGGCCAAAGAATTTGGTCGCAGATTTCTTGTCTCGAACGTCGATTGATGGTGATGATGAGTCTGAAGAGGAGGGAGAAGTTAACTGGGTGAGGGAGATGGCTGTTAGTGAAGATGAATGGAAGGCTGCAACCACTCAGGATTCTGACAGACATGATCTTGCAGAGTTCGTTGTGAGAGGTTGGCCTGAGTACAAAAACGTTTCCGATTCTTTAAAGGGGTACTGGAATGTGAGAGATGAACTGTCTTTGAGTGGAAGTGAATTATTCTGTGGTACTAAGTCCATACCTCCTATTAGTCTGAGGAGTAAGATTGTCAATTTGGCTCATGAAGGCAACTTAGGCAGGAATCTGACAAAATCAAGGTTAAGAACAGTTTATTGGTGGCCAGGTTTAGACCGGGACGTTGAAGCGGTGGTGAACGATTGTTTGACCTGTGCACGGAATGACAAGAGCAAAGTTGTGGTGAAAGCTCCACTTTCCCCAGTTGCAGTTCCAGAGAAACCATGGATGAAGTTAGGTCTTGACTTTATGGGTCCATTCCATCTCCTACCTGCTAATGAGCGTTATGTCATGCTCTTAGTGGATTATACCTCGAAGTGGATAGTGACTAAGTGTGTGAATTTTGTAGACACCAGAACTGTGATTGAGTTCTTAAGGACTTTCAGAGTCGTGCAGATGTGTTCCCACGCAGAAAGACCGCAAACAAGCCTTGCTAGCTGCAAGGGTTGCGGTTAGGGTTTTTGGATGCTGCTGTGGCCCAGGAGGGACCAGGATGTTGCCAATTGTGTGAGGAGACAGAGGAGGTGCCCAGCAAGACAAGGAGCCCACTCAGAAGCAAGCAGCTCCCGCAGAAGTGCCGGAACAGGCACTACAAAGAAGAGTGAACCGGAGCTCACCCGAAGTCACAAAAGAAGGTCCCACGACGCCAGAGGACAACTCAGGAGGTCGGGCACTGCAGGTTAGAGTGTCGGGGACCCAGGCTTGGCTGTGCACAAAGGAAATCCTGGAAGAGTGTACAGGAGCCGGAGCAGCTGCAAATCACGTGGTATACAGCAATGCAGTCTAGCGTGGGGAGGCAAGGACTTACCTCCACCAAACTTGGACTGAAGAGTCACTGGACTGTGTGAGTCACTTGGACAGAGTTGCTGAGTTCCAGGGACCACGCTCGTCGTGCTGAGAGGGGACCCAGAAGACCGGTGATGCAGTCTTTTGGTGCCTGCGGTTGCAGGGGGAGGATTCCGTCGTCCCACGGGAGATTTCTTCGGAGCTTCTAGTGCAGAGAGGAGGCAGACTACCCCCACAGCATGCACCACCAAGAAAACAGTCGAGAAGGCAGCAGGATCAGCGATACAAGGTCACAGTAGTCGTCTTTGCTACTTTGTTGCGGTTTTGCAGGCGTCCAGAGCAGTCAGCGGTCGATTCCTTGGCAGAAGGTGAAGAGAGAGATGCAGAGGAACTCTGATGAGCTCTTGCATTCGTTATCTAAAGAATTCCCCAAAGCAGAGACTCTAAATAGCCAGAAAAGGAGGTTTGGCTACCTAGGAAGGAGGATAGGCTAGCAACACAGGTAAGAGCCTATCAGAAGGAGTCTCTGACGTCACCTGCTGGCACTGGCCACTCAGAGAAGTCCAGTGTGCCAGCAGCACCTCTGTTTCCAAGATGGCAGAGGTCTGGAGCTCACTGGAGGAGCTCTGGGCACCTCCCAGGGGAGGTGCAGGTCAGGGGAGTGGTCACTCCCCTTTCCTTTGTCCAGTTTCGCGCCAGAGCAGGGCTGGGGGATCCCTGAACCGGTGTAGACTGGCTTATGCAGAGTTGGGCACCATCTGTGCCCATCAAAGCATTTCCAGAGGCTGGAGGAGGCTACTCCTCCCCAGCCCTTACACCTTTTTCCAAAGGGAGAGGGTGTAACACCCTCTCTCTGAGGAAGTCCTTTGTTCTGCCTTCCTGTGCCAAGCCTGGCTGGACCCCAGGAGGGCAGAAACCTGTCTGAGGGGTTGGCAGCAGCTGCAGTGAAACCCCGGGAAAGGTAGTTTGGAAGTACCCGGGTCTGTGCTAGAGACTCGGGGGATCATGGAATTGTCTCCCCAATGCCAGAATGGCATTGGGGAGACAATTCCATGATCTTAGACATGTTACATGGCCATGTTCGGAGTTACCATTGTGAAGCTATACATAGGTAGTGACCTATGTCTAGCGCACGCGTGTAATGGTGTCCCTGCACTCACAAAGTCCGGGGAATTTGCCCTGAACAATGTGGGGCACCTTGGCTAGTACCAGGGTGCCCACACACTAAGTAACTTAGCACCCAACCTTTACCAGGTAAAGGTTAGACATATAGGTGACTTATAAGTTACTTAAGTGCAGTGGTAAATGGCTGTGAAATAATGTGGACGTTATTTCACTCAGGCTGCAGTGGCAGGCCTGTGTAAGAATTGTCAGAGCTCCCTATGGGTGTCAAAAGAAATGCTGCAGCCCATAGGGATCTCCTGGAACCCCAATACCCTGGGTACCTCAGTACCATATACTAGGGAATTATAAGGGTGTTCCAGTATGCCAATGTGAATTGGTGAAATTGGTCACTAGCCTGTTAGTGACAATTTGGAAAGCAAAGAGAGAGCATAACCACTGAGGTTCTGGTTAGCAGAGCCTCAGTGAGACAGTTAGTCATCACACAGGAAACACATACATGGCACACTTATGAGCACTGGGGCCCTGGCTGGCAGGATCCCAGTGACACATACAACTAAAACAACATATATACAGTGAAATATGGGGGTAACATGCCAGGCAAAATGGTACTTTCCTACACTCCCTACGCTAGACTGCATTGCTGGGTACCGCATGATTTGCAGCTGCTCCAGCTCCTGTGCACTCTTCCAGGATTTCCTTCGTGCTCAGCCAAGCCTGGGTCCCCGACACTCTAACCTGCATTGCACAACCTTCTGAGTTGTCCTCCGGCGTTGTGGGACTCCCTTTTGTGACTTCGGGTGGACTCCGGTTCACTTTTCTTCTAAGTGCCTGTTCAGGTACTTCTGCGGGTGCTGCCTGCTTCTGTGAGGGCTCCCTCACTTGCTGGGCACCCCCTCTGTCTACTCATCCAAGTGGCGACATCCTGGGCCCTCCTGGGCCACAGCAGCATCCAAAAACCCTAACGCAACCCATGCAGCTAGCAAGGCTTGTTTGCGGTCTTTCTGCGTGGGAACACCTCTGCAAGCTTCTTCACGACGTGGGACATTCATCCTCCAAAGGGGAAGTTCCTAGTCCTCTTTGTTCTTGCAGAACACTAAGCTTCTTACAACAGGTGGCAGCTTCCTTGCACCCTTAGCTGGCATTTCTTGGGCTCCTGCCCACTCTCGACACTGTCGCGACTCTTGGACTTGGTCCCCTTGTCTTCCAGGTACTCAGGTCTGGAAATCCACTGTTGTTGCATTGCTGGTGTTTGTTCTCCTTGCAGAATCCCCCTATCACGACTTCTGTGCTCTCTGGGGGTAGTAGGTGCAATTTACACCTACCTTTCTGGGTCTTGGGGTGGGCTATTGTTCTAACCCTCACTGTTTTCTTACAGTCCCAGCGACCCTCTACAAGCTCACATAGGTTTGGGGTCCATTCGTGGTTCGCATTCCACTTTTGGAGTATATGGCTTGTGTTGCCCCTATACCTATGTGCTCCTATTCCAATCTACTGTAACTTTACATTGCTTGCATTACTTCCTTTTGCTATTATCTGCATACTTTTGGTTTGTGTACTTATACCTTGTGTATATTTCTCATCCTCATACTGAGGGTACTCACTGAGATACTTTTGGCATATTGTCATAAAAATAAAGTACCTTTATTTTTTGTATATCTTTGTATTGTGTTTTGTTATGATATTGTGCATATGACACCAGTGGTATAGTAGGAGCTTTACATGTCTCCTAGTTCAGCCTAAGCTGCTTTGCCATAGCTACCTTCTATCAGCCTAAGCTGCTAGAAACACCTCTTCTACACTAATAAGGGATAACTGGACCTGGCACAAGGTATAAGTACCTCTGGTACCCACTACAAGCCAGACCAGCCTCCTACATTGGTTGTGCAGCGGTGGGATAAGTACTTGTAACTACTTACCACTTTGTCATTGTGTACTTTTCATAAGAGAATAATATACAAAAAAAGTTCAGTGTATGTACACCTAACCAAATAGTTTTGCTTTTCTCCTCTTACACTATCTACTAAGTGCTGAAAAGTACTCTAAAACTTCTAAAAGTTTCCAAAAAGTTTGAAAAAGTTTTTTCTCTGTTCTTTAAAAAGTTCTGAAACTTTTTCTCTCTTCTCAATGTCTCTAAACCTCCTCTTATCATGTCTGATGTAGAGTCTGCTCTTAAAATGGTCAATACTACCGATGACAATTTGAATTACAAGAGCCTAAAGAGTCTCTGGTTAGATAGAGTTTTAGTGATATGAAAGAACCCCACAAAAGAGTTTCTATATAACATGCTTATTGTGAATGATGAGTCCCAAGCAGGCACTTCAAATGAGAAGTTAATAGATGGCTCCCATTCTGACTCTGACTCCTTGAGGGAGGTGGGGAGGGTTCTGTTGCAAATCTGCCCTTCAGCAGGCCGCCTAGCAATGCTGGTAGTAATAGGAGCTCCCATCATAGTAGGGATGTTTTTATTCCTGGAGGCCAGGTTGTTAGAGTCCATTCAGTTAGGGACAGATCTCCCTCGTTTGTTTCCAATTTATCCTCTGTGTCCAAGCATTCCCAACCCACCCACCCTGAAGACAACATGTTAGAAAGGGAACTCAAAAAGTTGAGAGAGGAAAAGACCAGACTGAAGCTTAAACAGCAACAGCTGGCTCTAGACAGGGAATCCCTAGACTTAGAAAAAGAGAGACAGAGGTTGGGGTTTGGACCCCATGGTGGCAGCAGCAGTATTCATGATAGCAATACTGTGAGAGAGCATGATTCTAGGAATCTGCATAAGATAGTTCCCCCTTACAAGGAGGGGGATGACATTAACAAGTGGTTTGCTGCACTTGAGAGGGCCTGTATGGTACAGGGGGTCCCTCAAAGGCAGTGGGCTGCTATCCTATGGCTATTGTTCAGTGGAAAAGGTAGGGATAGGCTCCTTACTGTGAAGGAAAGTGATGCCAATAATTTTACAGTTTTGAAGAATGCACTTTTGGATGGATTTGGCTTAACCACTGAACAATACAGGATTAAGTTCAGAGAAACCAGAAAAGAGTCCTCACAAGACTGGGGTAGACTTTGTTGACTATTCAGTGAAGGCCTTGGAGGGGTGGTTACATGGCAGTAAAGTTTCTGACTATGAAAGCCTGTACAATCTTATCCTGAGAGAGCATATTCTGAATAACTGTGTGTCTGACTTGTTACACCAATATCTAGTGGACTCAGATCTGACCTCTCCCCAAGAATTGGGAAAGAAGGCAGACAGATGGGTCAGAACAAGAGTGAACAGAAAAGTTCATACAGGGGGTGGCAAGGATGGCAAGAAGAAAGATGGTGAGAAATCTCAGGATAAGCATGGGGATAAGGGTAAAACCAAAGATCCTTCTTCAAATCTTAAACACTCTTCAGGGGGTGGGGATACATCAAATTCTTCCTCTTCTTCACAACATACACACATTAAAAAGCCTTGGTGCTTTGTGTGTAAAAATAAAGGCCATAGGCCAGCGGATAAGTCCTGTCCAGGTAAACCCCCTGAGCCTACCACCACTAATACATCAAGCTCTAGTGCCCCTAGCAGTAATGGTAATAGTGGTGGGACTGTTGGCAACAGTCAAACTAAGGGTGTAGTTGGGTTCACTTATGGGTCCATCATAGAAACTGGGGTAGTCAGTCCCAAGACAGTTTCTGTCACACCTAGTGGCATTGGCTTTGCCACACTGGTTGATTGTCCCCTTACAATGGATTAGTACAGGCAGACAGTTTCAATAAATGGTGTTGAGGCCCAGGCCTACAGGGACAAAGGTGCCAGTATCACTTTGGTGACTGAAAACCTTGTGCCTCCTGAAGTAAGGCGGTCAAAGCAGCATTTGATTTAAAATGAATTTAATCAGGAAGATGTAGAGCATAAAACAGACGTGTATCCATCATAAGGGGCACAAAGCTCTCTGTCGCTCCAACTGTCACCACAGAACATGGAACACCATGACATCATGGCAATGATGTCAAGATGTCCCATGCTTATACAGATCACCACATTATTTCCCCTTTTTTTTTTTTTTAAAGACTGAAATAATGAAGACTATAATAAAACAACATCATAACCAAAGGAAAAAAAAACATTACTTCCACATTACTGTAACTTGCTGTAATATATATATGTTGAAATACATAAAACAAGCATATAAATATCATGCTAATATTGCTAATACACAACAAAGTCTTGAAATTTCTTAGGTTTGTGGCAAATTCTGGTACTCATTCTATTTTTATAGTACCCACCACTTGGACTACTTATTTTTCTAAAATGAGTATTCTCAAGCCGTTTCGTATTCTCAACCTGTGTCCGAACAACCGGATCTGATGCGATACGTGAAGTACTCCACCAATTCCCATCAGATAGCTTTACCGCATTCTTACGTATTTCACAGATTTGTTGTGAGTCTTTATATTTGGATAAACCCTTTTTAACTAATACAGGATTCTTTACTCTCACCCAATCTCCCACTTGCAACTCCTTAATCTTAAATCTGTTATTCTCATCTAATCTCTGTAAACTACTCAAATTGGCATGATGTTCTGCAGCTTTCCAGGCCTCTTTCATGTTACTCCCTTCATGGAATAACTTTATCATCCAAAAAGGACATATTTCTGTAGAAGCTAATCTTCCTCTCATCAGCTCAAAAGGGGATTTCCCTGTGGCAACATGAGGTGTGGTTCGATAAGACCAAACTAGCTCCTTTATAGCCTGACCTACTGATGAGTGATTCCTGTAAGAAGCTTGAATACAGTCTACTAAGACACGATTAAATCGCTCCACCATGCCATTACTTTGTGGATGATAAAGTGGAGTTCTTATGTGCTTAATACCACATTTACTTAAAAATTGGAACAACTCTGATGACACAAATTGAACTCCATTGTCGGTTAGAATTTGCTCCGGGAAACCTTCACGACTGAAAATTTTCTTAAGACAGTTAATCACCACTTGAGTAGTAGGAAACCTAACTGGTTCAACTTCTACCCATCTGGATAGATGGTCAATAATAACCACAAAATATCTCAAATCGGGAGGCAGAATGTGATAAGGGCCAAGAAAATCTAGACCAAGCTTTTGCCAAGCTCTTGTGGGAGATGGAACAAATGCACTAGTCACACCTTCAGTAGTTAACACCTTATCACTGGTGTAACATCTCGTACAGTTTCTCACAAAATCATCAATTTCTCTGTCCATCCCTGGCCACCAAAAATCAGATCTTAACCTTCTTTTAGTAATCGTGGCCCCTAGATGACCAGCATGAGATGCAGTAATCAAATTCCTCCTCAAACATAAAGGTGGAACTAGTTTCTTCCCTCTAACTAATTTGTCACCTTCGATGGACAACTCGTCAGAGATCTTCCAAAAAGGTTGCAGCTCTGAAGGTAGACATTTTTCCTTAGGCCATCCTACTCTGACCATGCGCATTACCTCACACAACATCTTGTCATTCAACACTGCCTTTGTCCATTCCTTTTCGTCTAATGGCATATCACTTTCAGTTACACAGGCAACAAAGCATTCCTCTATCTCTGTTTCCCATTCCTGTTCCTCACTATCCTCTACAGGTAATCTAGATAAACAGTCTGCCCTCCTATTTTTCCCACCAGGTATATATTCAACTCTGAAGGTAAACTCCAGTAACTTGGCAGACAATCTAGCAATTCTCGCTGTTGAACGCTTCCTTTTCCTGCCAGATAGTATTTCCACCAGAGGCCTGTGATCCGTTTTCAGCGTGAAGGGTCTACCCCACAGATACTGCTTAAATTTCTCAATACTCCACACACAAGCTAGAAGTTCTTTTTCTATAACAGAATACTTGCGTTCAACTTGTCTTAGTGTCCTTGATGCAAAACCCACTGTACTTTCTCTCCCATCATCAGATAATTGAGAAAGAACAGCTCCAAGACCATATTCACATGCATCAACAGTTACAACAGTACTTCTTTTTTCCGAAAACGGTTGTAAAACAGGAACATGAACAATTTCACGTTTGATCTGTTCAAACATTCTGTTACATTCATCAGACCACGTGAATACAGAACTCTTCAAAGCCACTCTAAAACATTCTGTATTTTTGGCGAAATTTTTAAGAAATTTAGCATAAAATTCACATAACCCAAGAAAAGATAACAGTTGGTCTCTAGATTTTGGAGCAGGTGCTTCTAAAATGCATCTGACCAAACTTGGTTTAGGTTTAACACCACCCTCTGAAAAAACATGGCCAAGATATTCAATTTCCCTGGCTTTAAACACACATTTGTCTCCTCTTAATGTCACGCCTCTATTTTCTAAAGTACATAGAACTTCTTCTAGAATCTTATCATGTGTCAATTCATCACATGAAAACACCAAAATGTCATCTTGAAAAATTACAACATTAGAATTATTAGGAAACATGTCCGACATTAATCTTTGAAACACTGCGGCCGCCGAAGCTAAGCCAAAGGGTAATCTGCAGAATTGAAAAGTTCCATCAGGAGTGATGAATGCTGTTAGATGTCTAGAATCCGGATCTAAATCTACTTGATGGTAGGCCGACTTTAAATCCAGTTTGGTGAACCACCTTGCCGAACCGATCTTAGTGATTAAATCATCAATTCTGGGCAAAGGATAACTGTCCACCCATATTGCCTCATTTACACTCCTCAAGTCCACACACATTCTTAAATCACCAGTCTTTTTCTTGGCTAAAACTATAGGAGATAACCATAATGTTGCTTCCACTTTTTCGATCACCCCTTGTTGACACATTTCTTTTAATAGATTAGACAATTCAGATCTGACGCTTAGAGGGACATTTCTTAATTTATGTTTAACAGGAACAGAATCATGCTTGAGTTTTATCTTATGTGTATAATTGGTGATTTTACCTAGCCGTTCACAAAATAGTTTTTTAAATTTCTGTTGCCAATCAAGTACATGACCAGAAGCAACTTTGATAGAACTCAAATTTCCCTTTTCTATTACAACAGGCTTATCTTGACCCGGCTTGATGGTAAGGTTGAATTCTGCTTGATGAAGCAGCCCTAAAACATTGATACCTTTCTTGGCAACATAAATCTTACCTTGCAAAGTCTTGTTTAAAATAGTCAAAGAAGCCCAAAAGTAACCTAATAAGTCAATTTTACTGCCCTCAAATGCAATAGTGACCACATCTGGAGGATAAAGAATCTTGGAAGCCCAACTTTCCTTGTACCTGTCTTGTGCTATTATAGTTAAACGAGCTCCTGTATCTACTAATAATTTAATTTTAGTCCCTTCAATAATGACATCAACATCCGGATCAAAAACAACCTTGTTGACCCCACTAACATCTTTGACAACTAACACATACTCGTTCATTTGTTCTTCCACAACACATTCAGCTTCATCACTCAACACACAGCTAATATTGTTCTTTCTAGCACTCCTGCATACTCTCGCAAAATGCCCAATTTTGTTGCAATTTCTGCATTGTTGATGAATTGCTGGGCAATTTTTAAAAGATGACACATGCATAGAAGAACCACATCTATAACAAATTGGTCTCTGATTAAACTTATTCTTGACTGAAGAATTGTCTGTTTTCTTAACAAAATGATCTTGTTTCTTGTTGTTGCTGTTCTGTGCATAAATAGTTGTTGCAGAAATAGTTGTATTGGACATAGAAGCTTCCAATTGTTTGGCGTCTTCCATCGAACACTCACTGCTCTTAGCAATGTCAATGGCTTTGTCTAATGAAGGATCCTTGCATGTTAATAATTTCTCTTGAATCCTTTTCGAATGACACCTGGCAATTAACTGATCTCTGATGAGTTGTGATGTGAAGTTCTCGAATTCACACTTAGCTGCTAACACCTTCAACGCAGTAATGAAAGAGTCAATGCTTTCACTGGAGCTCTGTGATCTTGTAAAAAACTTGTAACGATGTACTACAATGTTCTTTGTTTTAATAAAATATTTATCTAACTGTGCAATAGCCATTTCAAACTCATCCAGCTCTTCCTCTTCAGCCAATTCATAAGCCGGTAGATGATCAAAAATGTTCTGACCTTCAACCCCCAAATGATAATATAATAAACTTTTTTTTCTTTCTGGTCTAAATTTATGGCCATCTATGGCACCAATATACGCCTTAAACGAGCGTTGCCACAATTTCCATTCAAGAGGTGGATCACCAGGATCCTGTAGAAAAGGTGCCGGTGGTAAAACATTTTGCATGTTTTTCTTTATTTCAATAAATTTGTATTGCTTCTTATATTACTTTTTCTTTTATATTTGTTTCTTCTAAATGTACAGGCAAAATTACCAACTAAAAGATGGCTGAAAAATGAATGAACAACCTATAAAAGTCCTTCATCTATTACAATGCTAGGGTTAACACTGAACCCCTTTTCTATGTTTATCACTCTTTTTTTTTTTTTTTAAAGAAGTTTGAGCGATCGCCGATCTCAGGATTCAATGGACTATTCAAAGTGAACAATCGCCGGTGTCGGGTAAGAGTTTTTGCTTCCTTCTATTATAATTTTTTTTTTTTTTTAACTAACACGCGCTCGTATCGAGACGCGTACACAATATAAAAAATGAAGGTTGCACGCGCTCAAGCAGACGTGCGAGTACAAACATTCGATTTCCACTTGAAACCGATTGTACTCGTGCCGCACTGCGCCACCGTGTGAAGCTGGTCGCGTTAGTACAGTGACACGAGCAAATATGCTCTACGTACCAGCAAAGTTAAAGTCTTTTGTTCAATCGGTATAACATGCCGCCCTGAAGCTGGTTGTACTCGTGCCGCACTGCACCACCGCATGAAACTGATCACATTAGTACAATGACACGAGTGTGAGAAGGTAGCCTCTTTCTAGCCTTGTTACCCCCACTTTTGGCCTGTTTGTGAGTGTATGTCAGGGTGTTTGTCACTGTTTTCACTGTCTCACTGGGATCCTGATAGCCAGGCCTCAGTGCTCATAGTGAAAACACTATGTTTTCAGTATGTTTGTTATGTGTCACTGGGATCCTGCTGGTCAGGACCCCAGTGCTCATAGGTTTGTGGCCTATATGTATGTGTCACTGGGACCCTGTCACACAGGGCCCCAGTGCTCATAGGTGTGCATGTATATGTTCCCTGTGTGGTGCCTAACTGTCTCACTGAGGCTCTGCTAACCAGAACCTCAGTGGTTATGCTCTCTCATTACTTTCAAATTGCCACTGACAGGCTAGTGACCATTTTTACCAATTTACATTGGCTTACTGGAACACCCTTATAATTCCCTAGTATATGGTACTGAGGTACCCAGGGTATTGGGGTTCCAGGAGATCCCTATGGGCTGCAGCATTTCTTTTGCCACCCATAGGGAGCTCTGACAATTCTTACACAGGCCTGCCACTGCAGCCTGAGTGAAATAACGTCCACGTTATTTCACAGCCATTTTACACTGCACTTAAGTAACTTATAAGTCACCTATATGTCTAACCTTTACCTGGTAAAGGTTAGGTGCAAAGTTACTTAGTGTGAGGGCACCCTGGCACTAGCCAAGGTGCCCCCACATTGTTCAGAGCCAATTCACTGAACTTTGTGAGTGCGGGGACACCATTACACGCGTGCACTACATATAGGTCACTACCTATATGTAGCTTCACCATGGTAACTCCGAATATGGCCATCTAACATGTCTATGATCATGGAATTGCCCCCTCTATGCCATCCTGGCATTTTTGGTACAATTCCATGATCCCAGTGGTCTGTAGCACAGACCCTGGTACTGCCAGACTGCCCTTCCTGGGGTTTCACTGCAGCTGCTGCTGCTGCCAACCCCTCAGACAGGCAGCTGCCCTCCTGGGGTCCAGCCAGGCCTGGCCCAGGATGGCAGAACAAAGAACTTCCTCTGAGAGAGGGTGTGACACCCTCTCCCTTTGGAAAATGGTGTGAAGGCAGGGGAGGAGTAGCCTCCCCCAGCCTCTGGAAATGCTTTGTTGGGCACAGAGGTGCCCAATTCTGCATAAGCCAGTCTACACCGGTTCAGGGACCCCTTAGCCCCTGCTCTGGCGCGAAACTGGACAAGGGAAAGGGGAGTGACCACTCCCCTGACCTGCACCTCCCCTGGGAGGTGTCCAGAGCTCCTCCAGTGTGCTCCAGACCTCTGCCATCTTGGAAACAGAGGTGCTGCTGGCACACTGGACTGCTCTGAGTGGCCAGTGCCACCAGGTGACGTCAGAGACTCCTTGTGATAGGCTCCTTCAGGTGTTAGTAGCCTTTCCTCTCTCCTAGGTAGCCAAACCCTCTTTTCTGGCTATTTAGGGTCTCTGTCTCTGGGGAAACTTTAGATAACGAATGCATGAGCTCAGCCGAGTTCCTCTGCATCTCCCTCTTCACCTTCTGATAAGGAATCGACCGCTGACCGCGCTGGAAGCCTGCAAACCTGCAACATAGTAGCAAAGACGACTACTGCAACTCTGTAACGCTGATCCTGCCGCCTTCTCGACTGTTTTCCTGCTTGTGCATGCTGTGGGGGTAGTCTGCCTCCTCTCTGCACCAGAAGCTCCGAAGAAATCTCCCGTGGGTCGACGGAATCTTCCCCCTGCAACCGCAGGCACCAAAAAGCTGCATCTCCGGTCCCTTGGGTCTCCTCTCAGCACGACGAGCGAGGTCCCTCGAATCCAGCGACACCGTCCAAGTGACCCCCACAGTCCAGTGACTCTTCAGCCCAAGTTTGGTGGAGGTAAGTCCTTGCCTCACCTCGCTGGGCTGCATTGCTGGGAACCGCGACTTTGCAAGCTTCTCCGGCCCCTGTGCACTTCCGGCGGAAATCCTTCGTGCACAGCCAAGCCTGGGTCCACGGCACTCTAACCTGCATTGCACGACTTTCTAAGTTGGTCTCCGGCGACGTGGGACTCCTTTGTGCAACTTCGGCGAGCACCATTTCACGCATCCTCGTAGTGCCTGTTTCTGGCACTTCTCCGGGTGCTACCTGCTTCAGTGAGGGCTCTTTGTCTTGCTCGACGTCCCCTCTCTCTGCAGGTCCAATTTGCGACCTCCTGGTCCCTCCTGGGCCCCAGCAGCGTCCAAAAACGCCAAACGCACGATTTGCGTGTAGCAAGGCTTGTTGGCGTCCATCCGGCGGGAAAACACTTCTGCACGACTCTCCAAGGCGTGGGGGATCCATCCTCCAAAGGGGAAGTCTCTAGCCCTTGTCGTTCCTGCAGTATTCACAGTTCTTCAGCCTAGTAAGAGCTTCTTTGCACCAACCGCTGGCATTTCTTGGGCATCTGCCCATCTCCGAGCTGCTTGTGACTTTTGGACTTGGTCCCCTTGTTCCACAGGTACCTTCAGACAGGAATCCATCGTTGTTGCATTGCTGATTTGTGTTTTCCTTGCATTTTCCCTCTAACACGACTATTTTGTCCTTAGGGGAACTTTGGTGCACTTGGCACTCACTTTTCAGGGTCTTGGGGAGGGTTATTTTTCTAACTCTCACTATTTTCTAATAGTCCCAGCGACCCTCTACAAGGTCACATAGGTTTGGGGTCCATTCGTGGTTCACATTCCACTTTTGGAGTATATGGTTTGTGTTGCCCCTATCCCTATGTTTCCCCATTGCATCCTATTGTAATTATACATTGTTTGCACTGTTTTCTAAGACTATACTGCATATTTTTGCTATTGTGTATATATATCTTGTGTATATTTCCTATCCTCTCACTGAGGGTACACTCTAAGATACTTTGGCATATTGTCATAAAAATAAAGTACCTTTATTTTTAGTATAACTGTGTATTGTGTTTTCTTATGATATTGTGCATATGACACTGAGTGGTACTGTAGTAGCTTCACACGTCTCCTAGTTCAGCCTGAGCTGCTTTGCTAAGCTACCATTATCTATCAGCCTAAGCTGCTAGACACCCTATACACTAATAAGGGATAACTGGGCCTGGTGCAAGGTGCAAGTACCCCTTGGTACTCACTACAAGCCAGTCCAGCCTCCTACAACGAGCAAATATGCTCAACGTGTCAGTAAAATTAAAGTCTTTTGTTCAATCAGTATAGCCCACCGCTCACACACTCTGTGCCCCTTGAGAGTTGAAAATGTAATAAAAATAGCTTACATAAACACCGATGATATTTTGGTGGAGACCGAAATATAAGTAGAAAGCTTCAAACGAACAGTTTCCAGAGTTTTCAATCCATTTTGATCCTCGTCGCCATTGAAGTAAGGCGGTCAAAGCAGCATTTGATTTAAAATGAATTTAATCAGGAAGATGTAGAGCATAAAACAGACGTGTATCCATCATAAGGGGCACAAAGCTCTCTGTCGCTCCAACTGTCACCACAGAACATGGAACACCATGACATCATGGCAATGATGTCAAGATGTCCCATGCTTATACAGATCAAAGGTGCCAGTATCACTTTGGTGACTGAAAACCTTGTGCCTCCTGAACAACACATCATTGGATAACAGTACAAGATTATTGATGTGCATAACTCCACTAAGTTTCTTCCCTTAGCTATAGTTCAGCTTAGTTGGGGTGGAGTTACTGGCCCTAAGCAGGTGGGAGTGTCACCTAGCTTACCTGTAGACTGTCTCTTAGGAAATTACCTAGAGACCTCAGGTTGGTCTGAGGTAGAGTTTTATACCCATGCAGCCATGCTGGGTATCCCTGAGGAATTGTTCCCTCTCATTTCTACTGAAATGAAAAAGCAAAGGAGAGAAAAAGGCCTGAAAACTCAGGATCACTCTCCAACAACATGTAAAAAGGGTATCACAGTATCCCCTAACCATCCTGCCATTCAGGATACCATTCCTGTGGTGGGAGAAACCTCTCCTGGGGTGGCACCTGTTCCAAGGGAATCATCAGCTGGCAAAGCTAGACTCCCTGAGGTAGAAGTACCTCTCTGTGGGATAACTAACATTGGTGAGAAAAAGAGCACCATTTTAGTTAACATGGAGCATCCCTCCAACCCTCCCAGAGAAACTTTAGTGCAGAAACCCTGCACTGCCTCAAAACACTTAGGACAGCAGCCCAGCCCTAGTGTGGAGCTCATAGGACAGCATCCCTGCCCTGCTCCAACTCAAGAGAAACAGCATCCCTCTTCTCTCTTCCAGCCATATGGACAAAGTGTTTGCCCAGCTATGGCTTTACTGAGACAGCATCCCTGTCTGGCATTCTCGTCACTAGAAATAGGACCAGTGGACAATTCCCACTGCTCTAAACTAAAACGTACTGATAGAAACTCTGAAAATATATCTTCAAATTGTTGCTTAGCTGGTGGTTTACATCCCCACAGGGAAGTAACCATATAGTGGATAATAAAGGGAGTAACCAGTCTATTGCAGAGCTACTCTCCACTTATCACCACTTAGACAATAAAGTCTCAACTGGCCAAAGTTAGCCTTATTGTCCTTCGTTTGGGCGGGGGTGGTGTGAGAAACTAGCCTCTATCTAGCCTTGTTACCCCCACTTTTGGCCTGTTTGTGAGTATATGTCAGGGTGTTTTCACTGTCTCACTGGGATCCTGCTAGCCAGGGCCCAGTGCTCATAGTGAAGACCCTATGTTTTCAGTATGTTTGTTATGTGTCACTGGGACCCTGCTAGCCAGGACCCCAGTGCTCATAAGTTTGTGACCTATAGGTATGTGTTCCCTGTGTGATGCCTAACTGTCTCACTGAGGCTCTGCTAACCAGAACCTCAGTGGTTATGCTCTCTCTGCTTTACAAATTGTCACTAACAGGCTAGTGACCAATTTTACCAATTCACATTGGCATACTGGAACACCCTTATAATTCCCTAGTATATGGTACTAAGGTACCCAGGGTATTGGGGATCCAGGAGATCCCTATGGGCTGCAGCATTTCTTTTGCCACCCATAGGGAGCTCTGACAATTCTTACACAGGCCTGCCACTGCAGCCTGAGTGAAATAATGCCCACATTATTTCACAGCCATTTTACACTGCACATAAGTAACTTATAAGTCACCTATATGTCTAACCTTCACCTAGTGAAGGTTGGGTGCTAAGTTACTTAGTGTGTGGGCACCCTGGCACTAGCCAAGGTGCCCCCACATCGTTCAGGGCAAATTCCCCGGACTTTGTGAGTGCGGGGACACCATTTCACGCGTGCACTATACATAGGTCACTACCTATGTATAGCGTCACAATGGTAACTCCGAACATGGCCATGTAACATGTCTAAGATCATGGAATTGTCACCCCAATGCTATTCTGGTATTGGGGAGACAATTCCATAATGCCCCGAGTCTCTGGCACAGACCCGAGCACTTCCAAACTGCCTTTCCCGGGGTTTCACTGCAGCTGCTGCTGCTGTCAACCCCTCAGACAGGTTTCTGCCCTCCTGGGGTCCAGCCAGGCTGGGCCCAGGAAGGCAGAACAAATTACTTCCTCAGAGAGAGGGTGTTACACCCTCTCCCTTTGGAAAAAGGTGTCAGGGCTGGGGAGGAGTAGCCTCCCCAGCCGCTGGAAATGCTTTTATGGGCACAGATGGTGCCCATCTCTGCATACGCCAGTCTACACCAGTTCAGGGATCCCCCAGCCCTGCTCTGGCGCGAAACTGGACAAAGGAAAGGGGAGTGACCACTCCCCTGACCTGCACCTCCCAGGGCAGGTGCCCAGAGCTCCTCCAGCGTGTCCCAGACCTCTGCCATCTTGGATTCAGAGGTGTGCTGGCACACTGGACTGCTCTGAGTGGCCAGGGCCAGCAGGTGACGTGTAGGAAAGTACCATCTTGCCTGGCATGTTACCCCCATATTTCACTGTATATATGTTGTTTTAGTTGTATGTGTCACTGGGACCCTGCCAGCCAGGGCCCCAGTGCTCATAAGTGTGCCCTGTATGTGTTACCTGTGTTATGACTAACTGTCTCACTGAGGCTCTGCTAACCAGAACCTCAGTGGTTATGCTCTCTCATTTCTTTCCAAATTGTCACTAACAGACTAGTGACCAATTTCACCAATTTACATTGGCATACTGGAACACCCTTATAATTCCCTAGTATATGGTACTGAGGTACCCAGGGTATTGGGGTTCCAGGAGATCCCTATGGGCTGCAGCATTTCTTTTGCCACCCATAGGGATCTCTGACAATTCTTACACAGGCCTGCCACTGCAGCCTGAGTGAAATAACGTCCACGTTATTTCACAGCCATTTACCACTGCTCTTAAGTAACTTATAAGTCACCTATAGGTCTAACCTTTACCTGGTAAAGGTTGGGTGCTAAGTTACTTAGTGTGTGGGCACCCTGGCACTAGCCAAGGTGCCCCCACATTGTTCAGGGCAAATTCCCCGGACTTTGTGAGTGCGGGGACACCATTACACGCATGCACTAAACATATGTCACGACATATGTATAGCGTCACAATGGTAACTCCGAACATGGCCATGTAACATGTCTAAGATCATGGAATTGTCACCCCAAGGCCATTCTGGCATTGGGGAGACAATTCCATGACCCCCCGAGTCTCTAGCACAGACCCGGGTACTGCCAAACTTTTTTTCCCGGGGTTTCACTGCAGCTGCTGCTGCTGCCAACCCCTCAGACAGGTTTCTGCCCTCCTGGGGTCCAGCCAGGCTTGGCCCAGGAAGGCAGAACAAAGGACTTCCTCAGAGAGAGGGTGTTACACCCTCTCCCTTTGGAAAAAGGTGTTAGGGCTGGAGAGGAGTAGCCTCCCCCAGCCTCTGGAAATGCTTTCATGGGCACAGATGGTGCCCATTTCTGCATAAGCCAGTCTACACCGGTTCAGGGATCCCCCAGCCCTGCTCTGGCGTGAAACTGGACAAAGGAAAGGGGAGTGACCACTCCCCTGACCTGCACCTCCCCTGGGAGGTGCCCAGAGCTCCTCCAGTGTGCTCCAGACCTCTGCCATCTTGGAAACAGAGGTGCTGCTGGCACACTGGACTGCTCTGAGGGGGCAGTGCCAGCAGGTGACGTCAGAGACTCCATCTGATAGGCTCCTCCAGGTGTTGCTAGCCTATCCTCTCTCCTAAGTAGCCAAACCTCCTTTTCTGGCTATTTAGGGTCTCTGCTTTGGGGAATTCTTTAGATAACGAATGCAAGAGCTCATCAGAGTTCCACTGCATCTCTCTCTTCACCTTCTGCCAAGGAATCGACACCAGACTGCTCTGGAAGCCTGCAAAACTGCAACAAAGTAGCAAAGATGACTACTGTGACCTTGTAACGCTGATCCGGCCGCATTCTCGACTGTTTTCCTGGTGGTGCATGCTGTGGGAGTAGTCTGCCTCCTCTCTGCACTAGAAGCTCCGCAGAAATCTCCCGGGGGTCGATGGAATCTTCCCCCTGCAACCGCAGGCACCAAAAGACTGCATCACCGGTCCTCTGGGTCTCCTCTCAGCACGACGAGCGAGGTCCCTTGAACTCAGCAACTCTGTCCAAGTGACTCCCACAGTCCAGTGACTCTTCAGTCCAAGTTTGGTGGAGGTAAGTCCTTGCCTCCCCACGCCAGACTGCATTGCTGGGATCTGCGACTTTTGCAGCTACTCCGGCCTCCGTGCACTTCCGGTGGAAATCCTTTGTGCACAGTCCAGCCTGGATCAACGGCACTCTAACCTGCATTGCACGACCTCCTAAGTTGTCCTCCGGCGGCATGGGACTCCTTTGTGCAACTTCGGGTGAGCACCATTTCACTCCACTTCGTAGTGCCTGTTCTGGCACTTCTGCGGGTGCTGCCTGCTTCTGAGAGGGCTTTTTTTCTTGCTAGACGCCCCCTCTGTCCCCAGACGTAATTGGCGACATCCTGGTCCCTCCTGGGCCACACCAGCATCCAAAAACCCTAACCGCGACCCTTGCAGCTAGCAAGGCTTGTTTGCGGTCTTTCTGCACGGAAACACATCTGCACGACTCTTCACGACGTGGGACATCCATCCTCCAAAGGGGAAGTTTCTAGCCATTGTCGTTCTTGCAGAATCCACAGCTTCTACCATCCGGTGGCAGCTTCTTTGCACCCACAGCTGGCATTTCCTGGGCATCTGCCCATTTCCGACTTGCTTGTGACTTTTGGACTTGGTCCCCTTGTTCCACAGGTACCCTCGTTTGGAAATCCATCGTTGTTGCATTGCTGATTTGTGTCTTTCCTGCAGAATTCCCCTATCACGACTTCTATGTCCTTTGGGGAACTTTAGTGCACTTTGCACTCACTTTTCAGGGTCTTGGGGTGGGCTATTTTTCTAACCCTAACTGTTTTCTTACATAGGGATAGCGGCAACACAAACCATATACTCTAGAAGTGGAATGCGAATCACGAATGGACCCCAAACCTATGTGACCTTGTAGAGGGTCGCTTGGACTGTAAGGAAACAGTGAGGGTTAGAAAAATAGCCCACCCCAAGACCCTGAAAAGTGGGTGCAAAGTGCACCTAAGTTCCCCAAAGAGCACAGAAGTCGTGATAGGGGAATTCTGCAAGGAAGACCAACACCATCAATGCAACAACAATGGATTTCCTGACGAGAGTACCTGTGGAACAAGGGGACCAAGTCCAAGAGTCACGATCAAGTCGGGAGTGTGCAGATGCCCAGGAAATGCCAGCTGTGGGTGCAAAGAAGCTGCCACCGGATGGTAGAAGCTGTGGATTCTGCAAGAACGACAAGGGCTAGAAACTTCCCCTTTGGAGGATGGATGTCCCACGTCGTGAAGAGTCGTGCAGACGTGTTTCCGTGCAGAAAGACCTCAAACAAGCCTTGCTAGCTGCAAGGGTCGCGGTTAGGGTTTTTGGATGCTGGTGTGGCCCAGGAGGGACCAGGATGTCACCAATTGCGTGAGGAGACAGAGGGGGCATCTAGCAAGAAAAAGAGCCCACTCAGAAGCAAGCAGCTCCCTGAGAAGTGCCGGAACAGGCACTACGAAGTGGAGTGAACCCGGAGCTCACCCGAAGTCACAAAGTAAGGTCCCACCACGCCGGAGGACAACTCAGGAGGTCGTGCACTGCAGGTTATAGTGCCGTGGACCCAGGCTTGGCTGTGCACAGAGGAAATCCTGGAAGAGTGCACAAGAGCCGAAGCAGCTGCAAAAACACGCAGTTCCCAGCAATGCAGTCTAGCGTGGGGAGGCAAGGACTTACCTCCACCAAACTTGGACTGAAGAGTCACTGGACTGTGGGAGTCACTTGGACAGAGTTGCTGAGTTCAAGGGACCTCGCCCGTCGTGCTGAGAGGAGACCCAGAGGACCGGTGATGCAGTTCTTTGGTGCCTGCGGTTGCAGCGGGAAGATTCCGTTGACCGACGGGAGATTTCTTCGGAGCTTCTAGTGCAGAGAGGAGGCAGACTACCCCCACAGCATGCACCACCAGGAAAACAGTCGAGAAGGCGGCAGGATCAGCGTTACAAGGTCGCAGTAGTCGTCTTTGCTACTTTGTTGCAGTTTTGCAGGCTTCCAGCGCGGTCAGCAGTCGATTCCTTGGCAGAAGGTGAAGAGATAGATGCAGAGGAACTCTGATGAGCTCTTGCATTCGTTATCTAAGGAATTCCCCAAAGCAGAGACCCTAAATAGCCAGAAAAGGAGGTTTGGCTACTTAGGAGAGAGGATAGGCTAGCAACACCTGGAGGAGCCTATCAGAAGGAGTCTCTGACGTCACCTGCTGGCACTGGCCACTCAGAGCAGTCCAGCGTGCCAGCAGCACCTCTGTTTCCAAGATGGCAGAGGTCTGGAGCACACTGGAGGAGCTCTGGGCACCTCCCAGGGGAGGTGCAGGTCAGGGGAGTGGTCACTCCCCTTTCCTTTGTCCAGTTTCACGCCAGAGCAGGGCTGAGGGATCCCTGAACCGGGGCAGACTGGCTTATGCAGAGATGGGCATCATCTGTGCCCATCAAAGCATTTCCAGAGGCTAGGGGAGGCTACTCCTCCCAAGCCCTAACAACTTTTTCCAAAGGGAGAGAGTGTAACACCCTCTCTCTGAGGAAGTCCTTTGTTCTGCCTTCCTGGGCCAAGCCTGGCTGGACCCCAGGAGGGCAGAAACCTGTCTGAGGGGTTGGCAGCAGCAGCAGCTGCAGTGAAACCCCGGGAAAGGTAGTTTGGCAGTACCCGGGTCTGAGCTAGAGACTCGGGGGATCATGGAATTGTGACAATTCCATGATCCTAGACATGTTACATGGCCATGTTCGGAGTTACCATTGTGACGCTATACGTATGTCGTGACATATGTATAGTGCACGCGTGTAATGGTGTCCCCGCACTCACAAAGTCCGGGGAATTTGCCCTGAACAATGTGGGAGAACCTTGGCTAGTGCCACGTTGCCCACACACTAAGGGGGTTATTCTAACTTTGGAGGAGGTGTTAATCCGTCCCAAAAGTGACGGAAAAGTGACGGATTAACCACCAGACGTATTACGAGTCCATTATATCCTATGGAACTCGTAATACGGCTGGTGGTATATCCGTCACTTTACCGTCACTTTTGGGACGGATTAACACTCCTCCAAAGTTAGAATAACCCCCTAAGTAACTTAGCACCCAACCTTTACCAGGTAAAGGTTAGACATATAGGTGACTTATAAGTTACTTAAGTGCAGTGGTAAATGGCTGTGAATTAACGTGGACGTTATTTCACTCAGGCTGCAGTGGCAGGCCTGTGTAAGAATTGTCAGAGCTCCCTATGGGTGGCAAAAGAAATGCTGCAGCCCATAGGGATCTCCTGGAACCCCAATACCCTGGGTACTTCGGTACCATATACTAGGGAATTATAAGGGTGTTCCAGTATGCCAATGTAAATTGGTAAAATTGGTCACTAGCCTGTTAGTGACAATTTGAAAGAAATGAGAGAGCATAACCACTGAGGTTCTGATTAGCAGAGCCTCAGTGAGGCAGTTAGTCATAACACAGGTAACACATACAGGGCACACTTATGAGCACTGGGGCCCTGGCTGGCAGGGTCCCAGTGACACATACAACTAAAACAACATATATACAGTGAAATATGGGGGTAACATGCCAGGCAAGATGGTACTTTCCTACACAACCCCCCCCAAACGAAGGACAATAAGACTAGCCATGACCTGATGAGTCTTCATTGTCTAAGTGGAAATATCTGGAGAGTCCATCTGCATTGGAGTGTGTACTCCTAGGTCTATGTTCCACTGTATAGTCCATTCCCTGTAGGGATATAGACCACCTCAACAATTTAGGATTTTAACCTTTCATTTGTTTTAGCCAAAGTAGAGGTTTGTGGTCTGTCTGAACAAAGAAGTGGGTGCCAAACAGGTATGGCCTCAACTTCTTCAGTGCCCAGACCACAGCAAAGGCCTCCCTCTCTTTGGCAGACCAACGCTTTTCTCTAGGGGTTAACCTCCTGCTGATAAAAGCAACAGGTTGATCCTGGCCCTCAGAATTAAGTTGTGAAAGGACTGCCCCTACCCTAATTCAGATGCATCAGTTTGGACAATTAATTTTTTGGAGTAACAGGGGCTTTTCAGGACAGGTGCAGAGCACATGGCCTGCTTCAGCTCCTCAAAAGCTTTCTGACAGCTAGCTGTCCTTAATACCTTTCTAGGCATTTTCTTGGAGGTGAGGTCATTAAGAGGGGCTGCAATGGAGCCATAGTTCTTTATGAACCTCCTGAAATACCCAGTGAGGCCTAAGAAGGCTCTCACCTGGGTCTGAGTTGTAGGGGGAACCCAATCTATATTAGTGTGGATTTTCCCCTGAAGTGGTGCAATCTGTTCTCCACCTACCAGGTGTCCCAGATAAACCACCTTCCCCTGCCCTATCTGGCACTTTGAAGCCTTGATAGTGAGGCCTGCCTTTTGCAGGGCCTCCAAAACTTGTCATAGGTGGACCAGGTGATCATCCCAGCTGGAGCTAAAGACAGCTATATCATCTAGATATGCTGCACTAAAAGCTTCCAGCCCTTGCAGGACTGTATTCACCAACCTTTGAAAAGTGGCAGGTACATTTTTCAATCCAAAAGGCATTACTGTGAATTGGTAATGGCCTCCAATAGTTGAAAATGCAGTTTTTGCTTTTGCATCTTCTGATAATTTGATCTGCCAATACCCTGCAGTCAAGTCAAAAGTGCTTAGATACTTGGCAGATGCCAGTGTATCTATTAGCTCATCTGCCCTGGGTATAGGGTGAGCATCAGTTTTGGTTACTTGGTTGAGACCTCTATAGTCTACACAAAACCGCATTTCCTTCTTTCCATCCTTGGAATGAGGTTTTGGTACAAGTACCACAGGAGAGGCCCATGGACTTTCAGAGTGCTCAACCACTCCTAGTTCAAGCATTTTCTGCACTTCTTGTTTTATGCAGTCTCTGACATGGTCAGGCTGCCTATAGATCTTACTTTTGACAGGCAAGCTGTCTCCAGTATCTAAAGTGTGCTCACACCAAGAAGTGGTACATGGCACAGTAGAGAAGAGTTCAGAAAACTGACCTAGGAGATTTATGCAGTGGTCTTTCTGTTCAGCAGTAAGACAATCAGCCAAAACTACACCTTCCACAAGAGCATCTTGATCTGTGGAAGAGAAGAGATCAGGTAGAGGATCACTGTCTTCTTCCTGTCCCTCATCAGTTGCCATGAGCAGGGTGAGATCAGCCCTGTCATAGTAGGGTTTCAGGCGGTTGACATGGAGCACCCTAAGGGGACTCCTGGCAGTGCCTAAGTCAACTAAGTAGGTGACTTCACCCTTCTTCTCAACAATTGTGTGGGGTCCACTCCATTTATCTTGGAGTGCTCTTGGGCCACAGGCTCCAAGACCCACACTTTCTGCCCTGGTTGGTACTGAACCAAAACAGCCTTCTGGTCATGCCATTGCTTTTGGAGCTCTTGGCTGGCCTGAAGGTTTTTACTGGCCTTTTTCATGTACTCAGCCATCCTTGATCTGAGGCCAAGTACATAGTCCACTATGTCTTGCTTTGGAGCTTTTAAAGGTTGTTCCCAACCCTCCTTAACAAGTGTTAGAGGACCTCCCACAGGGTGTCCAAAGAGGAGTTCAAAGGGGCTGAAGCCCACTCCTTTCGGGGGTACCTCCCTGTAGGCAAAAATGAGGCATGGTAGAAGGATATCCCATCTCCTGCGGAGTTTTTCAGGGAGTCCCATAATCATGCCTTTGAGAGTTTTGTTAAATCTCTCCACCAGTCCATTTGTTTGTGGATGATAGGGTGTAGTGAACTTGTATGTCACACCACACTCCTTCCACATGACCTTTAAGTAAGCAGACATGAAATTGCTTCCCCTGTCTGATACCACCTCTTTTGGGAAGCCCACCCTGGAAAAGATTCCCAGGAGGGCCTTTGCCACTGCAGGAGCTGTAGTGGTCCTTAGAGGAATTGCTTCAGGATATCTGGTGGCATGGTCCACTACCACCAAGATAAACCTATTGCCTGAAGCAGTAGGAGGGTCAAGGGGGCCAACTATGTCAACCCCTACCCTTTCAAAGGGAACCCCAACCACAGGCAGTGGAATAAGGGGTGCATTTGGAGTGCCACCTGTCTTGCCACTGGCTTGACAGGTTTCACAGGACTTACAAAATTCCTTTGTGTCCTCTGACATTCTAGGCCAATGAAACAAGGGGACAAGCCTGTCCCAAGTTTTCATTTGCCCCAAATGGCCAGCTAGGGGAATGTCATGGGCTAGAGTTAGGAGGAACTTTCTGTACTCCTGAGGAATCACCAATCTCCTGGCAGCTCCAGGTTTTGGATCCCTTGCTTCAGTGTACAAGAGGTTGTCCTCCCAGTAAACTCTGTGAGAGTCACTGACATCCCCATTTGCTTGTTTGACAGCTTGCTGCCTTAGACCCTCTAGTGTGGGACAGGTCTGCTGTGCCACACTCAGCTCCTCCCTGGCAGGCCCCCCTTCACCCAAAAGCCCAGCAGTGTCTGCTTCCAGCTCCTCTGGTGTAGGTTTTGCACAGGGTGGAAATTCTTCTTCCACAGAAGAAGAATCCACTGTAGAGGGAGGGATAGTAGGTAGTGCTTTACTTCTACTAGCCCTAGCTTTAGGGAGCACTTGGTCCATTCTTCCAGGATCCAAGTCACCCTGTCCTTTTTGCTTTTTGGCCTGAGCCCTTGTCAAAGCAAAAATATGCCCTGGAATGCCCTGCATTGCTGCATGGGCCTCCAACTCCACATCTGACCAAGCTGATGTCTCTAAATCATTTCCAAGTAGACAGTCTACAGGTAAATCTGAGGCAACCACAACTTTCTTTGGACCAGTAACCCCCCCCCAGTTGAGATTTACAACAGCCATGGGGTGGCTAAGTGTGTTGTTGTGAGCATCGGTTACTTGGTACTGGTGACCAAGTAGGTGTTGTTCAGGGTGGACCAGTTTCTCTATTACCATTGTAACACTGGCACCTGTGTCCCTGTAGGCCTGAACCTCAACACCATTTATTAGGGGTAGTTGCTTGTACCTATCCATGTTAAGGGGACAAGCAACTAAGGTGGCTAAATCAATAGCCCCCTCAGAGACTAACACAGCCTCTGTGGTCTCCCTAACAAGACCAACCCCAACTAAGTTACCAAAAGTGATCTCAGCTACTCCCTTGGATTGGCTATTAGTAGGTTTGCTCCCACCACCATTGCTATTGCTAGGGGCACTAGGTGTAGCAGCAGGGGTAGTAGTGGTAGGAGGCTTGGTGCTTTTCTTTGGACAACTGGGATCTGTTGTCCAATGGCCTTTTATTTTACATAAATAGCACCATGGTTTCTTTTCTTTGTTTTGATTTGAAGAGGATTTGGACCCACCACCCCCACCAGAGTGTTTTTGTGGGCCTGATGAAGACTCATTTTTAGATTTGTCCCCACCCTTGTCAGAAGATTTACCATCCTTCTTTTGCCATCTTTGTCACCCCCTGTATGAACTTTTCTGTTCACCCTTGTTCTGACCCCTTTGTCTGCCTTCTTTCCCAATTCTTGGGGAGAGGTCAGATCAGAGTCCACCAGGTACTGGTGCAACAAATCAGACACACAGTTATTAAGTATATGCTCTCTCAGGATTAAGTTATACAGGCTTTCATAATCAGTAACTTTACTGCCATGTAACCACCCCTCCAAGGCCTTCACTGAATGGTCAACAAAGTCTACCCAGTCTTGTGAAGACTCCTTTTTGGTTTCTCTGAACTTCATCCTGTACTGTTCAGTGGTTAAGCCATAACCATCTAGGAGTGCATTCTTAAGAACTGCAAAAGTATTGGCATCACTTTCTTTCACAGTAAGGAGCCTATCCCTACCCTTTCCACTAAATGATAGCCATAGGATAGCAGCCCACTGCCTTTGAGGGACATCCTGTACAACACAGGCCCTCTCAAGTGCAGCAAACCACTTGTTAATGTCATCCCCCTCCTTATAAGGGAGAACTATCTTGTGCAGATTCCTAGAATCATGCTCTTTTGCAGGATGACTATGGGGAATACTGCTGCTGCCACCATGGGTTTCTAAACCCAATTTCTGTCTTTCTCTTTCCACTTCTAAGGACTGTCTATCCAAATCCAGCTGTTGCTTCTTGAGCTTCAGCCTGGTTTGTTCCACTCTCAATCTATTGAGCTCCCTTTCTAACACTCTGTCATCAGGGTGGGTGGGTGGGACATGCCTTGAAACAGAAGTATGGTGAGAATGAACAGAAGGAGACCTGTCCCTAACAGATGGCACCCTAACAGCTTGGCTAACAGAAACATCACTTCTACTATGATGAGAAGGAATACTCTTACTGTGATGTGAGACAACACTATCAGTATGGTGTGACTGTACATCAGTACCAGCTATGCTAGGTTGTCTGATAATGGGCAGGCTAGTAAGTTTCTTCTCTAAATCTTTTGTTAGGGGTACCCAAGGGTCAGATTGGGAACCATCAGCTAATTTCTCTACAGAAGTGGCACCTCTGGCCTTATCCTGTTCAACAAGCATATTAACCAACAGTTCTCTAGAGGGATTCTTCCTTACACTTAAACCTCTTTCTATGCAGAGACTCCTTGCTCCTTTCCAGCTAAGGTGATCATAAGCAAGTTTGGACAGATCAACAGTTTGGCCTGTGCCAGACATTTTTAGAAAGTGTTTAAGGGATAAAAAAAAGAGAGAAAAAAAAGATTTTCAGAACTTTTGGAAAGACAGAAAAAAAACTTTTAAAACTTTTTAAGAACTTTTTAGAAAGTTTAGAGGTACTTTTCAGCACTTTAGAAAATAAGTGAGAAAAGAAAAGCAAAACTTTTTGGTTAGGTGTACATACACTGAACTTGTTTTGTATATTTTTCTCTTATGAAACGTACAATGACAAAAGTGGTAAGTAGTTACAAAGTACTTATCCCACCGCTGCACAACCAATGTAGGAGGCTGGACTGGCTTGTAGTGAGTACCAAGGGGTACTTACACCTTGCACCAGGCCCAGGTATCCCTTATTAGAGTATAGGGTGTCTAGCAGCTTAGGCTGATAGATAATGGTAGCTTAGAAGAGCATCTTAGGCTGAACTAGGAGACGAGTGAAGCTCCTACAGTACCACTAGTGTCATATGCACAATATCATAAGAAAACACAATACACAGATATACTAAAAATAAAGGTACTTTATTTTTATGACAATATGCCAAAAGTATCTCAGTGAGTACCCTCAGTATGAGGATAGCAAATATACACAAGATATATGTACACAATACCAAAAATATGCAGTATAGTATTAGAAAACAGTGCAAACAATGTATAGTTACAATAGGATGCAATGGGGACACATAGGGATAGGGGCAACACAAACCATATACTCCAAAAGTGGAATGCGAACCACAAATGGACCCCAAACCTATGTGACCTTGTAGAGGGTCGCTGGGACTGTAAGAAAACAGTGAGGGTTAGAAAAATAGCCCACCCCAAGACCCTGAAAAGTGAGTGCAAAGTGCACTAAAGTTCCCCAAAGAGCCCAGAAGTCGTGATAGGGGAATTTTGCAGGAAAGACCAAAACCAGCAATGCAACAACGATGGATTTCCAGATGAGGGTACCTGTGGAACAAAGTGACCAAGTCCAAAAGTCACGACCAAGTCGAGAGTGGGCAGATGCCCAGGAAATGCCAGCTGTGGGTGCAAAGAAGCTGCTACTGGACAGTAGAAGCTGAGGATTCTGCAGGAACGACAAGGGCTAGAAACTTCCCCTTTGGAGGATGGATGTTCCACACCGTGGAGAGTCGTGTAGAAGTGTTTTCCTGAAGAAAGACCACAAACAAGCCTTGCTAGCTGCAAGTCGTGCAGTTAGGGTTTTCGGATGCTGCTGTGGCCCAGGAGGGACCAGGATGTCGCCAATTGCGTCTGGTGACAGAGGGGGCGCCCAGCAAGACAAGGAGCCCTCTCAGAAGCAGGCAGCACCCACAGAAGTGCCAGAACAGGCACTACGAAGAGGAGTGAAACGGTGCTCACCCGAAGTTGCACAAAGGAGTAACACGCCGCCGGAGGACAACTCAGGAGGTCGTGCAATGCAGGTTAGAGTGCCGTGGACCCAGGCTTGGCTGTGCACAAAGGATTCCCTCGGAAAGTGCACAGGAGCCGGAGTAGCTGCAAAAGACGCAGTTCCCAGCAATGCAGTCTGGCTTGGGGAGGCAAGGACTTACCTCCACCAAACATGGACTGAAGAGTCACTGGACTATGGGAGTCACTTGGACAGAGTTGCTGGATTCAAGGGACCTCGCTCGTCGTGCTGAGAGGAGACCCAGGGGACCGGTGATGCAGTTCTTTGGTGCCTGCGGTTGCAGGGGGAAGATTCCGTCGACCCACGGGAAATTTCTTCGGAGCTTCTGGTGCAGAGAGGAGGCAGACTACCCCCACAGCATGCACCACCAGGAAAACAGTCGAGAAGGCGGCAGGATCAGCGTTACAGAGTTGCAGTAGTCGTCTTTGCTACTATGTTGCAGGTTTGCAGGCTTCCAGCGCGGTCAGCAGTCGATTCCTTATCAGAAGGTGAAGAGAGAGATGCAGAGGAACTCGGATGAGCTCTTGCATTCGTTATCTAAAGTTTCCCCAGAGACAGAGACCCTAAATAGCCAGAAAAGAGGGTTTGGCTACCTAGGAGAGAGGATAGGCTAGCAACACCTGAAGGAGCCTATCACAAGGAGTCTCTGACGTCACCTGGTGGCACTGGCCACTCAGAGCAGTCCAGTGTGCCAGCAGCACCTCTGTTTCCAAGATGGCAGAGGTCTGGAGCACACTGGAGGAGCTCTGGACACCTCCCAGGGGAGGTGCAGGTCAGGGGAGTGGTCACTCCCCTTTCCTTTGTCCAGTTTCGCGCCAGAGCAGGGCTAAGGGGTCCCCTGAACCGGTGTAGACTGGCTTATGCAGAATTGGGCACATCTGTGCCCAACAAAGCATTTCCAGAGGCTGGGGGAGGCTACTCCTCCCCTGCCTTCACACCATTTTCCAAAGGGAGAGGGTGTCACACCCTCTCTCAGAGGAAGTTCTTTGTTCTGCCATCCTGGGCCAGGCCTGGCTGGACCCCAGGAGTGCAGATGCCTGTCTGAGGGGTTGGCAGCAGCAGCAGCTGCAGTGAAACCCCAGGAAGGGCAGTTTGGCAGTACCAGGGTCTGTGCTACAGACCACTGGGATCATGGGATTGTGCCAACTATGCCAGGATGGTGTAGGAAAGTACCATCTTGCCTGGCATGTTACCCCCATTTTTCACTGTATATATGTTGTTTTAGTTGTATGTGTCACTGGGACCCTGGTAACCCAGGGCCCCAGTGCTCATAAGTGTGCCTGAATGTGTTACCTGTGTAGTGACTAACTGTCCCACTGAGGCTCTGCTAATCAGAACCTCAGTGGTTATGCTCTCTCATTTCTTTCCAAATTGTCACTGACAGGCTAGTGACCATTTTTACCAATTTACATTGGCTTACTGGAACACCCTTATAATTCCCTAGTATATGGTACTGAGGTACCCAGGGTATTGGGGTTCCAGGAGATCCCTATGGGCTGCAGCATTTCTTTTGCCACCCATAGGGAGCTCTGACAATTCTTACACAGGCCTGCCACTGCAGCCTGGGTGAAATAACGTCCACGTTATTTCACAGCCATTTTACACTCCACTTAAGTAACTTATAAGTCACCTATATGTCTAACCTTTACCTGGTAAAGGTTAGGTGCAAAGTTACTTAGTGTGAGGGCACCCTGGCACTAGCCAAGGTGGCCCCACATTGTTCAGAGCCAATTCCCTGAACTTTGTGAGTGCGGGGACACCATTACACGCGTGCACTACATATAGGTCACTACCTATATGTAGCTTCACAATGGTAACTCCGAATATGGCCATGTAACATGTCTATGATCATGGAATTGCCCCCTCTATGCCATCCTGGCATAGTTGGCACAATCCCATGATCCCAGTGGTCTGTAGCACAGACCCTGGTACTGCCAAACTGCCCTTCCTGGGGTTTCACTGCATCTGCTGCTGCTGCCAACCCCTCAGACAGGCATCTGCCCTCCTGGGGTCCAGCGAGGCCTGGCCCAGGATGGCAGAACAAAGAACTTCCTCTGAGAGAGGGTGTGACACCCTCTCCCTTTGGAAAATGGTGTGAAGGCAGGGGAGGAGTAGCCTCCCCCAGCCTCTGGAAATGCTTTGTTGGGCACAGATGTGCCCAATTCTGCATAAGCCAGTCTACACCGGTTCAGGGGACCCCTTAGCCCTGCTCTGGGGCGAAACTGGACAAAGGAAAGGGGAGTGACCACTCCCCTGACCTGCACCTCCCCTGGGAGGTGTCCAGAGCTCCTCCAGTGTGCTCCAGACCACTGCCATCTTGGAAACAGAGGTGCTGCTGGCACACTGGACTGCTCTGAGTGGCCAGTGCCACCAGGTGACGTCAGAGACTCCTTGTGATATGCTCCTTCAGGTGTTGCTAGCCTATCCTCTCTCCTAGGTAGCCAAACCCTCTTTTCTGGTTATTTAGGGTCTCTGTCTCTGGGGAAACTTTAGATAGCGAATGCAAGAGCTCATCCGAGCTCCTCTGCATCTCTCTCTTCACCTTCTGATAAGGAATCGACTGCTGACCGCGCTGGAAGCCTGCAAACCTGCAACATAGTAGCAAAGACGACTACTGCAACTCTGTAACGCTGATCCTGCCGCCTTCTCGACTGTTTTCCTGCTTGTGCATGCTGTGGGGGTAGTCTGCCTCCTCTCTGCACCAGAAGCTCCGAAGAAATCTCCCGTGGGTCGACGGAATCTTCCCCCTGCAACCGCAGGCACCAAAAAGCTGCATTACCGGTGTAGGAAAGTACCATCTTGCCTGGCATGTTACCCCCATTTTTCACTGTATATATGTTGTTTTAGTTGTATGTGTCACTGGGACCCTGGTAACCCAGGGCCCCAGTGCTCATAAGTGTGCCTGAATGTGTTACCTGTGTAGTGACTAACTGTCTCACTGAGGCTCTGCTAATCAGAACCTCAGTGGTTATGCTCTCTCATTTCTTTCCAAATTGTCACTGACAGGCTAGTGACCATTTTTACCAATTTACATTGGCTTACTGGAACACCCTTATAATTCCCTAGTATATGGTACTGAGGTACCCAGGGTATTGGGGTTCCAGGAGATCCCTATGGGCTGCAGCATTTCTTTTGCCACCAATAGGGAGCTCTGACAATTCTTACACAGGCCTGCCACTGCAGCCTGGGTGAAATAACGTCCACGTTATTTCACAGCCATTTTACACTGCACTTAAGTAACTTATAAGTCACCTATATGTCTAACCTTTACCTGGTAAAGATTAGGTGCAAAGTTACTTAGTGTGAGGGCACCCTGGCACTAGCCAAGGTGCCCCCACATTGTTCAGAGCCAATTCCCTGAACTTTGTGAGTGCGGGACACCATTACACGCATGCACTACATATAGGTCACTACCTATATGTAGCTTCACCATGGTAACTCCGAATATGGCCATGTAACATGTCTATGATCATGGAATTGCCCCCTCTATACCATCCTGGCATAGTTGGCACAATCCCATGATCCCAGTGGTCTGTAGCACAGACCCTGGTACTGCCAAACTGCCCTTCCTGGGGTTTCACTGCAGCTGCTGCTGCTGCCAACCCCTCAGACAGGCAGCTGCCCTCCTGGGGTCCAGCCAGGCCTGGCCCAGGATGGCAGAACAAAGAACTTCCTCTGAGAGAGGGTGTGACACCCTCTCCCTTTGGAAAATGGTGTGAAGGCAGGGGAGGAGTAGCCACCCCCAGCCTCTGGAAATGCTTTGTTGGGCACAGAGGTGCCCAATTCTGCATAAGCCTGTCTACACCGGTTCAGGGACCCCTTAGCCCCTGCTCTGGCGCGAAACTGGACAAAGGAAAGGGGAGTGACCACTCCCCTGACCTGCACCTCCCCTGGGAGGTGTCCAGAGCTCCTCCAGTGTGCTCCAGACCTCTGCCATCTTGGAAACAGAGGTGCTGCTGGCACACTGGACTGCTCTGAGTGGCCAGTGCCACCAGGTGACGTCAGAGACTCCTGCTGATAGGCTCCTTCAGGTGTTAGTAGCCTATCCTCTCTCCTAAGTAGCCAAACCCTCTTTTCTGGCTATTTAGGGTCTCTGTCTCTGGGGAAACTGTAGATAACGAATGCAAGAGCTCATCCGAGTTCCTCTGCATCTCCCTCTTCACCTTCTGATAAGGAAACGACTGCTGACCGCGCTGGAAGCCTGCAAACCTGCAACATTACCGGTCCCTTGGGTCTCCTCTCAGCACGACGAGCGAGGTCCCTCGAATCCAGCGACTCTGTCCAAGTGACCCCCACAGTCCAGTGACTCTTCAGCCCAAGTTTGGTGGAGGTATGTCCTTGCCTCACCTCGCTGGGCTGCATTGCTGGGAACCGCGACTTTGCAGCTACTCCGGCCCCTGTGCACTTCCGGCGGAAATCCTTTGTGCACAGCCAAGCCTGGGTCCATGGCACTCTAACCTGCATTGCACGACTTTCTAAGTTGGTCTCCGTCGACGTGGGACTCCTTTGTGCAACTTCGGCGAGCACCGTTTCACGCATCCTCGTAGTGCCTGTTTCTGGCACTTCTCCGGGTACTACCTGCTTCAGTGAGGGCTCTTTGTCTTGCTCGACGTCCCCTCTCTCTTCAGGTCCAATTTGCGACCTCCTGGTCCCTCCTGGGCCCCGGCAGCGTCCAAAAAACACCAAACGCACGATTTGCGACTAGCAAGGCTTGTTGGCATCCTTCCAGCGGGAAAACACTTCTGCACGACTCTCCAAGGCGAGAGGGATCCGTCCAACAAAGAGGAGGTCTCTAGCCCTTTTCGTTCCTGCAGAAACCTCAGCTTCTTCTGTCCAGTCAAAGCTTCTTTGCACCCGCAGCTGGCATTTCCTGGGCATCTGCCCATCTCCGACTTGCTTGTGACTTTTGGACTTGGTCCCCTTGTTCCACAGGTACCCTAGATTAGAAATCCACAGTTGTTGCATTGCTGGTTTGTGTCTTTCCTGCATTATTCCTCTAACACGACTACTTTGTCCTTAGGGGAACTTTAGTGCACTTTGCACTCACTTTTCAGGGTCTTGGGGAGGGTTATTTTTCTAACTCTCACAATTTTCTAATAGTCCCAGCGACCCTCTACAAGGTCACATAGGTTTGGGGTCCATTCGTGGTTCGCATTCCACTTTTGGAGTATATGGTTTGTGTTGCCCCTATCCCTATGTTTCCCCATTGCATCCTATTGTAACTATACATTGTTTGCACTGTTTTCTAAGACTATACTGCATATTTTTGCTATTGTGTATATATATCTTGTGTATATTTACTATCCTCTCACTGAGGGTACACTCTAAGATACTTTGGCATATTGTCAGAAAAATAAAGTACCTTTATTTTTAGTATAACTGTGTATTGTGTTTTCTTATGATATTGTGCATATGACACTAAGTGGTACTGTAGTAGCTTCACACGTCTCCTAGTTCAGCCTAAGCTGCTCTGCTAAGCTACCATTATCTATCAGCCTAAGCTGCTAGACACCCTATACACTAATAAGGGATAACTGGGCCTGGTGCAAGGTGCAAGTACCCCTTGGTACTCACTACAAGCCAGTCCAGCCTCCTACAACCAGTCCCTTGGGTCTACTCTCAGCACGACGAGCGAGGTCCCTCGAATCCAGCAACTCTGTCCAAGTGACCCCCACAGTCCAGTGACTCTTCCGTCCAAGTTTGGTGGAGGTAAGTCCTTGCCTCACCTCGCTGGGCTGCATTGCTGGGAACCGCGACTTTGCAGCTACTCCGGCCCCTGTGCACTTCCGGCGAGAATCCTTTGTGCACAGCCAAGCCTGGGTCCACGGCACTCTAACCTGCATTGCACGACTTTCTAAGTTGGTCTCCGGCGACGTGGGTCTCCTTTGTGCAACTTCGGCAAGCACCGTTTCACGCATCCTCGTAGTGCCTGTTTCTGGCACTTCTCTGGGTGCTACCAGCTTCAGAGAGGGCTCCTTGTCTTGCTCGACGTCCCCTCTCTCAGCTGGTCCAAATTGCGACCTCCTGGTCCCTCCTGAGCCTCAGCAGCGTCCAAAAACGCTAACCGCACGATTTGCAGCTAGCAAGGCTTGTTTGCGTTCTTTCGGCGGGAAAACACTTCTGCACGACTCTACACGGCGAGAGAGATCCGTCCACCAAAGGGGAAGTCTCTAGCCCTTTTCGTTCCAGCAGAAACCTCAGCTTCTTCTGTCCAGTAGAAGCTTCTTTGCACCCGCAGCTGGCATTTCCTGGGCATCTGCCCATCTCCGACTTGCTTGTGACTTTTGGACTTGGTCCCCTTGTTCCACAGGTACCCTAGATTGGAAATCCACAGTTGTTGCATTGCTGGTTTGTGTCTTTCCTGCATTATTCCTCTAACACGACTTCTTTGTCCCTAGGGGAACGTTAGTGCACTTTGCACTCACTTTTCAGGGTCTTGGGGAGGGTTATTTTTCTAACTCTCACTATTTTCTAATAGTCCCAGCGACCCTCTACAAGGTCACATAGGTTTGGGGTCCATTCGTGGTTCGCATTCCACTTTTGGAGTATATGGTTTGTGTTGCCCCTATCCCTATGTTTCCCCATTGCATCCTATTGTAACTATACATTGTTTGCACTGTTTTCTAAGACTATACTGCATATTTTTGCTATTGTGTATATATATCTTGTGTATATTTCCTATCCTCTCACTGAGGGTACACTCTAAGATACTTTGGCATATTGTCATAAAAATAAAGTACCTTTATTTTTAGTATAACTGTGTATTGTGTTTTCTTATGATATTGTGCATATGACACTAAGTGGTACTGTAGTAGCTTCACCCGTCTCCTAGTTCAGCCTAAGCTGCTCTGATAAGCTACCATTATCTATCAGCCTAAGCTGCTAGACACCCTATACACTAAAAAGGGATAACTGGGCCTGGTGCAAGGTGCAAGTACCCCTTGGTACTCACTACAAGCCAGTCCAGCCTCCTACAGTACTTTCCTACAGTGACCAAGTAGGTGTTGTTCAGGGTGGACCAGTTTCTCTATGACCATAGTTACACTGGCTCCAGTGTCCCTGTAGGCCTGAACCTCAACACCATTTATTAGGGGTAGCTGCTTGTACTTATCCATATTAAGGGGACAAGCAACTAAGGTGGCTAAATCAATAGCCCCCTCAGAGACTAACACAGCCTCTGTGGTCTCCCTAACAAGACCAACCCCAACTAAGTTACCAATAGTGAGCCCAGCTACTCCCTTGGATTGGCTATTAGTAGGTTTGCTCCCACCACCACTGCTATTAGTAGGGACACTAGGTGTAGCAGTAGGGGTTGTAGTGGTAGGAGGCTTGGTGCTTTTCTTTGGACAACTGGGATCTGTTGTCCAATGGCCTTTTATTTTACATAAATAGCACCATGGTTTCTTTTCCTTGTTTTGATTAGAAGAGGATTTGGGCCCACCACCCCCACCAGAGTGTTTTTGTGGGCCTGATGAAGACTCATTTTTAGATTTGTCCCCACCCTTGTCAGAAGACTTACCATCCTTCTTCTTGTTGCCATCTTTGTCACCCCCTGTATGAACTTTTCTGTTCACCCTTGTTCTGACCCATTTGTCTGCCTTCTTTCCCAATTCTTGGGGAGAGGTCAGATCAGAGTCCACCAAGTACTGGTGCAACAAATCAGACACACAATTATTAAGAATATGCTCTCTCAGGATCAATTTTTACAGGCTGTCATAATCAGTAACTTTACTGCCATGTAACCACCCCTCCAAGGCCTTCACTGAATGGTCAATGAAATCAACCCAGTCTTGTGAAGACTCCTTTTTGGTCTCTCTGAACTTTATCCTGTATTGTTCAGTGGTTAAGCCATAACCATCCAGGAGTGCATTCTTAAGAACTTTGTAATCATTAGCTTCATTTTCTTTTACAGTAAGGAGCCTATCCCTACCTTTTCCACTAAATGATAGCCATAGGATAGCAGCCCACTGCCTTTGAGGGACATCCTGTACAGCACAGGCCCTCTCAAGTGCAGCAAACCACTTGTTAATGTCATCCCCCTCCTTATAAGGGGGAACTATCTTATGCAGATTCCTGGAATCATGCTCTTTTGCAGGATGACTATGGGGAATACTGCTGCTGCCACCATGGGTTTCTAAACCCAGTTTCTGTCTCTCCTTCTCTACTTCTAAAGTCTGTCTATCCAAATCCAGCTGTTGCTTCTTGAGCTTCAGTCTGGTTTGTTCCACTCTCATTCTATTGAGCTCCCTTTCTAACAATCTGTCATCAGGGTGGGTGGGAGGGACATGCCTTGAAACAGAAGTATGGTAAGAATGGACAGAAGGAGACCTGTCCCTTACAGAGGGCACCCTAACAGCTTGGCTAACAGAAACATCAGTACCACTGTGGTGAGAATAAATGCTTTTGCTATGATGTGAGACAACACTATTTGTATGGTGTGACTCTTCATCATTACCAACTATGCTAGACTGTCTAGTAATGGGCAGGCTAGGAAGTTTCTTTCCTGAATCTTTTCCTGAGGGAGTCCCTGGATCAGATTGGGAACCATTAGCTACTTTTTCTACAGATGGGGCACTTCTAGCCTTATCCTGTTCTCTAAGCATGTTAAGTAACAGTTCCAAGGAAGGATTCTTCCCTACACTCAAACCTCTCTCTACACAGAGACTCCTTGCTCCTTTCCAGCTAAGGTGGTCATATGCAAGTTTGGACAGATCAACATTTTGGCCTGTGCCAGACATTTTTTAGAGAGAGTTAAAGTGATAGAAAAAGAGAAAAAAGTTTGTCAGAGCTTTTAGAAAGACAGAGAAAAAAAACTTTTAAAACTTTTTAGAACTTTTTAGAAAGTTAGAAGTACTTTTCAGCACTTAGAAAAGAGTGAAAAGAGGAACTGCAAAACTTTTTGGCAATGTGTATATACACTGAACTTGTTTTGTATATTTTTCTCTTATGAAAAGTACAATGACAAGAGTGGTAAGTAGTCTCAAAGCACTTATCCCACCGCTGCACAACCAATGTAGGAGGCTGGACTGGCTTGTAGTGAGTACCTAGGGGTACTTGCACCTTGCACCAGGCCCAGTTATCCCTTATTAGTGTATAGGGTGTCTAGCAGCTTAGGCTGATGGATAATGGTAGCTTAGCAGAGCAGCTTAGGCTGAACTAGGAGACGTGTGAAGCTACTACAGTACCACTTAGTGTCATATGCACAATATCATAAGAAAACACAATACACAGTTATACTAAAAATAAAGGTACTTTATTTTTATGACAATATGCCAAAGTATCTCAGAGTGTACCCTCAGTGAGAGGATAGGAAATATACACAAGATATATATACACAATACCAGAAATATGCAGTATAGTCTTAGAAAACAGTGCAAACAATGTATAGTTACAATAGGATGCAATGGAGACACATAGGGATAGGGGCAACACAAACCATATACTCCAGAAGTGGAATGCGAACCACGAATGGACCCCAAACCTATGTGACCTTGTAGAGGGTCGCTGGGACTATTAGAAAATAGTGAGGGTTAGAAAAATAGCCCACCCCAAGACCCTGAAAAGTGAGTGCAAAGTGCACTAAAGTTCCCCAAAGGACAAAGAAGTCGTGATAGGGGAATAAGGCAGGAAAGAAACAAACCAACAATGCAACAACGCTGGATTTCCAATCTGGGGTACCTGTGGAACAAGGGGACCAAGTCCAAAAGTCACAAGCAAGTCGGAGATGGGCAGATGCCCAGGAAATGCCAGCTGCGGGTGCAAAGAAGCTTCTACTGGACAGAAGAAGCTGCGGTTTCTGCAGGAACGCAAAGGGCTAGAGACTTCCCCCTTGGAGGACAGATTCCTCTCGCCTTGTAGAGTCGTGCAGAAGTGTTTTCCCGCCGAAAGAACGCCAACAAGCCTTGCTAGCTGCAAATCGTGTGGTTAGCGTTTTTGGACGCTGCTGTGGCCCAGGAGGGACCAGGAGGTTGCAAATTGGACCAGGAGAGAGAGGGGACGTCGAGCAAGACAAGGAGCCCTCTCAGCAGCATGTAGCTCCCGGAGAAGTGCCAGAAACAGGCACTACGAGGATGCGTGAAACGGTGCTCACCCGAAGTCGCACAAAGGAGTCCCACGTCGCCGGAGACCAACTTAGAACGTCGTGCAATGCAGGTTAGAGTGCCGTGGACGCAGGTTTGGCTGTGCACAAAGGATTTCCGCCGGAAGTGCCCAGGGGCCGGAGTAGCTGCAAAAGTCGCGGTTCCCAGCAATGCAGCCCAGCGAGGTGAGGCAAGGACTTACCTCCACCAAACTTGGACTGAAGAGTCACTGGACTGTGGGGGTCACTTGGACAGAGTCGCTGGATTCGAGGGACCTCGCTCGTCGTGCTGAGAGGAGACCCAAGGGACCGGTAATGCAGCTTTTTGGTGCCTGCGGTTGCAGGGGGAAGATTCCGTCGACCCACGGGAGATTTCTTCGGAGCTTCTGGTGCAGAGAGGAGGCAGACTACCCCCACAGCATGCACAAGCAGGAAAACAGTCGAGAAGGCGGCAGGATCAGCGTTACAGAGTTGCAGTAGTCGTCTTTGCTACTATGTTGCAGTTTTGCAGGCTTCCAGCGCGGTCAGCAGTCGATTCCTTGGCAGAAGGTGAAGAGAGAGATGCAGAGGAACTCGGATGAGCTCTTGCATTCGTTATCTAAAGTTTCCCCAGAGACAGAGACCCTAAATAGCCAGAAAAGAGGGTTTGGCTACCTAGGAGAGAGGATAGGCTAGCAACACCTGAAGGAGCCTATCACAAGGAGTCTCTGACGTCACCTGGTGGCACTGGCCACTCAGAGCAGTCCAGTGTGCCAGCAGCACCTCTGTTTCCAAGATGGCAGAGGTCTGGAGCACACTGGAGGAGCTCTGGACACCTCCCAGGGGAGGTGCAGGTCAGGGGAGTGGTCACTCCCCTTTCCTTTGTCCAGTTTCGCGCCAGAGCAGGGCTAAGGGGTCCCCTGAACCGGTGTAGACTGGCTTATGCAGAATTGGGCACCTCTGTGCCCAATAAAGCATTTCCAGAGGCTGGGGGAGGCTACTCCTCCCCTGCCTTCACACCATTTTCCAAAGGGAGAGGGTGTCACACCCTCTCTCAGAGGAAGTTCTTTGTTCTGCCATCCTGGGCCAGGCCTGGCTGGACCCCAGGAGGGCAGATGCCTGTCTGAGGGGTTGGCAGCAGCAGCAGCTGCAGTGAAACCCCAGGAAGGGCAGTTTGGCAGTACCAGGGTCTGTGCTACAGACCACTGGGATCATGGGATTGTGCCAACTATGCCAGGATGGCATAGAGGGGGCAATTCCATGATCATAGACATGTTACATGGCCATATTCGGAGTTACCATTGTGAAGCTACATATAGGTAGTGACCTATATGTAGTGCACGCGTGTAATGGTGTCCCCGCACTCACAAAGTTCAGGGTATTGGCTCTGAACAATGTGGGGGCACCTTGGCTAGTGCCAGGGTGCCCTCACACTAAGTAACTTTGCACCTAACCTTTACCAGGTAAAGGTTAGACATATAGGTGACTTATAAGTTACTTAAGTGCAGTGTAAAATGGCTGTGAAATAACGTGGACGTTATTTCACTCAGGCTGCAGTGGCAGGCCTGTGTAAGAATTGTCAGAGCTCCCTATGGGTGGCAAAAGAAATGCTGCAGCCCATAGGGATCTCCTGGAACCCCAATACCCTGGGTACCTCAGTACCATATACTAGGGAATTATAAGGGTGTTCCAGTAAGCCAATGTAAATTGGTAAAAATGGTCACTAGCCTGTTAGTGACAATTTGGAAAGAAATGAGAGAGCATAACCACTGAGGTTCTGATTAGCAGAGCCTCAGTGAGACAGTTAGTCACTACACAGGTAACACATTCAGGCACTCTTATGAGCACTGGGGCCCTGGGTTACCAGGGTCCCAGTGACACATACAACTAAAACAACATATATACAGTGAAAAAATGGGGGTAACATGCCAGGCAAGATGGTACTTTCCTACATACTGGAACACCCTTATAATCCCCTAGTATATGGTACTGAGGTACCCAGGGTATTGGGGTTCCAGGAGATCCCTATGGGCTGCAGCATTTCTTTTGCCACCCATAGGGAGCTCTGACAATTCTTACACAGGCCTGCCACTGCAGCCTGAGTGAAATAACGTCCACGTTATTTCACAGCCATTTTACACTGCACTTAAGTAACTTATAAGTCACCTATACAGGGAGTGCAGAATTATTAGGCAAGTTGTATTTTTGAGGATTAATTTTATTATTGAACAACAACCATGTTCTCAATAAACCCAAAAAACTCATTAATATCAAAGCTGAATATTTTTGGAAGTAGTTTTTAGTTTGTTTTTAGTTTTAGCTATGTTAGGGGGATATCTGTGTGTGCAGGTGACTATTACTGTGCATAATTATTAGGCAACTTAACAAAAAACAAATATATACCCATTTCAATTATTTATTATTACCAGTGAAACCAATATAACATCTCAACATTCACAAATATACATTTCTGACATTCAAAAACAAAACAAAAACAAATCAGTGACCAATATAGCCACCTTTCTTTGCAAGGACCCTCAAAAGCCTGCCATCCATGGATTCTGTCAGTGTTTTGATCTGTTCACCATCAACATTGCGTGCAGCAGCAACCACAGCCTCCCAGACACTGTTCAGAGAGGTGTACTGTTTTCCCTCCTTGTAAATCTCACATTTGATGATGGACCACAGGTTCTCAATGGGGTTCAGATCAGGTGAACAAGGAGGCCATGTCATTAGATTTCCTTCTTTTATACCCTTTCTTGCCAGCCACGCTGTGGAGTACTTGGACGCGTGTGATGGAGCATTGCCCTGCATGAAAATCATGTTTTTCTTGAAGGATGCAGGCTTCTTCCTGTACCACTGCTTGAAGAAGGTGTCTTCCAGGAACTGGCAGTAGGACTGGGAGTTGAGCTTGACTCCATCCTCAACCCGAAAAGGCCCCACAAGCTCATCTTTGATGATACCAGCCCAAACCAGTACTCCACCTTGCTGGCGTCTGAGTCGGACTGGAGCTCTCTGCCCTTTACCAATCCAGCCACGGGCCCATCCATCTGGCCCATCAAGACTCACTCTCATTTCATCAGTCCATAAAACCTTAGAAAAATCAGTCTTGAGATATTTCTTGGCCCAGTCTTGACGTTTCAGCTTGTGTGTCTTGTTCAGTGGTGGTCGTCTTTCAGCCTTTCTTACCTTGGCCATGTCTCTGAGTATTGCACACCTTGTGCTTTTGGGCACTTCAGTGATGTTGCAGCTCTGAAATATGGCCAAACTGGTGGCAAGTGGCATCGTGGCAGCTGCACGCTTGACTTTTCTCAGTTCATGGGCAGTTATTTTGCGCCTTGGTTTTTCCACACGCTTCTTGCGACCCTGTTGACTATTTTGAATGAAACGCTTGATTGTTCGATGATCACGCTTCAGAAGCTTTGCAATTTTAAGAGTGCTGCATCCCTCTGCAAGATATCTCACTATTTTTGACTTTTCTGAGCCTGTTAAGTCCTTCTTTTGACCCATTTTGCCAAAGGAAAGGAAGTTGCCTAATAATTATGCACACCTGATATAGGGTGTTGATGTCATTAGACCACACCCCTTCTCATTACAGAGATGCACATCACCTAATATGCTTAATTGGTAGTAGGCTTTCGAGCCTATACAGCTTGGAGTAAGACAACATGCATAAAGAGGATGATGTGGTCAAAATACTCATTTGCCTAATAATTCTGCACTCCCTGTATGTCTAACCTTTACCTGGTAAAGGTTGCGTGCTAAGTTACTTAGTGTGTGGGCACCCTGGCACTAACCAAGGTGCCCCCACATTGTTCAGGGCCAATTCCCCGGACTTTGTGAGTGCGGGGACACCATTACACGCGTGCACTACATATAGGTCACTACCTATATGTTTCTTCACAATGGTAACTCCAAATATGGCCATGTAACATGTCTATGATCATGGAATTGCCCCCTCTATGCCATCCTGGCATAGTTGGCACAATCCCATGATCCCACGGGTCTCTATCACAGACCCTGGTACTGCCAAACTGCCTTTCCCGGGGTTTCACTGCAGCTGCTGCCAACCCCTCAGACAGGTTTCTGTCCTCCTGGGGTCCAGCCAGGCTTGGCCCAGGATGGCAGAACAAAGGACTTCCTCAGAGAGAGGGTGTTACACCCTCTCCCTTTGGAAAATGGTGTGAAGGCAGGGGAGGAGTAGCCTCCCCCAGCCTCTGGAAATGCTTTCATGGGCACACATGGTGCCCATTTCTGCATAAGCCAGTCTACACCGGTTCAGGGACCCCTCAGCCCTGCTCTGGCGTGAAACTGGACAAAGGAAAGGGGAGTGACCACTCCCCTGACCTGCACCTCCCCTGGGAGGTGCCCAGAGCTCCTCCAGTGTGCTCCAGACCTCTGCCATCTTGGAAACAGAGGTGCTGCTGGCACACTGGACTGCTCTGAGTGGCCAGGGCCAGCAGGTGACGTCAGAGACTCCTTCTGATAGGCTCCTTCAGGTGTTGCTAGCCTATCTTCTCTCCTAAGTAGCCAAACCCTCTTTTCTGGCTATTTAGGGTCTCTGCTTTGGGGATTTCCGTAGATAACGAATGCAAGAGCTCATCAGAGTTCCTCTGCATCTCTCTCTTCACCTTCTGCCAAGGAATCAACTGCTGACTGCGCTGGAAGCCTGCAAAACTGCAACAAAGTAGCGAAGACGACTACTGCAACTCTGTAACACTGATCCTGCCGCCTTCTCGACTGTTTTCCTGGTGGTGCATGCTGTGGGGGTAGTCTGCCTCCTCTCTGCACTAGAAGCTCCGAAGAAATTTCCCGTGGGTCGACGGAAGCTTCCCCCTGCTACCGCAGGCACCAAAGAACTGCATCACCGGTACCCTGGGTCTCCTCTCAGCACGACGAGCGAGGTCCCTTGAATCCAGCAACTCTGTCCAAGTGACTCCCACAGTCCAGTGACTCTTCAGTCCAAGTTTGGTGGGGGTAAGTCCTTGCCTCCCCACGCCAGACTGCATTGCTGGGAACTGCGACTTTTGTAGCTACTCCGGCCTCTCTGCACTTCCGGCGGAAATCCTTCGTGCACGGCCAAGCCTGGTTCCACAGCACTCTAACCTGCATTGCACGACTTTCTAAGTTGTCCTCCGGCGATGTGGGACTCCTTTGTGCGACTTCGGGTGAGCACCATTTCACACCTCTTTGTAGTGCCTGTTCTGGCAGTTCTGCGGATGCTGCCTGCTTCTGAGAGGGTTCCTTGTCTTGCTCAACGCGCCCTCTGTCCCCAGACGCAATTGACGACATCCTTGTCCCTCCTGGGCCACAGCAGCATTCAAAAACGCTAACCGCACGACTTGCAGCTAACAAGGCTTGTTGGCGCTCTTTCTTCAGGAAAACACTTCTGCACGACTCTCCACGGCGTGGGGGATCCATCCTCCAAAGGGGAAGGCTCTAGCCCTTGTCGTTCCTGCAGAATCCTCAGCTTCTACTGTCCAGTAGCAGCTTCTTTGCACCCACAGCTGGCATTTCCTGGGCATCTGCCCATCTCCGACTTGCTTGTGACTTTTGGACTTGATCCCCTTGTTCCACAGGTACCCTCGACTGGAAATCCATCATTGTTGCATTGCTGGTTTGTGTCTTTCCTGCAGAATTCCCCTATCACGACTTCTGTGATCTTTGGGGAACTTTAGTGCACTTTGCACTCACTATTCAGGATCTTGGGGTGGGCTATTTTTCTAACCCTCACTGTTTTCTTACAGTCCCAGCGACCCTCTACAAGGTCACATAGGTTTGGGGTCCATTCGTGGTTCGCATTCCACTTTTGGAGTATATGGTTTGTGTTGCCCCTATCCCCATGTGTCCCCATTGCATCCTATTTTAACTATACATTTTTTGCACTGTTTTCTAATACTATACTGCATATTTTTGGGTATTGTGTACATATATATTGTGTATATTTGCTATCATCATACTGAGGGTACTCACTGCGATACTTTTGGCATATTGTCATAAAAATAAAGTACCTTTATTTTTAGTATATCTGTGTATTGTGTTTTCTTATGATATTGTGCATATGACACTAGTGGTACTGTATGAGCTTCACACGTCTCCTAGTTCAGCCTAAGCTGCTCTGCTAAGCTACCATTATCTATCAGCCTAAGCTGCTAGACACCCTATACACTAATAAGGGATACCTGGGCCTGGTGCAAGGTGCAAGTACCCCTTGGTACTCACTACAAGCCGGTCCAGCCTCCTACATTGGTTGTGCAGCGGTGGTATAAGTGCTTGCAACTACTTACCACTTTTGTCATTGTACTTTTCATAAGAGAAAAATATACAAAACAAGTTCAGTGTATGTACACCTAACCAAAAAGTTTTGCTTTTCTTCACTCACTTCTTTTCTAAGTGCTGAAAAGTACCTCTAAACTTTCTAAAAAGTTCTTAAAAAGTTTTAAAGGTGTTTTTCCCTGTTCTTTAAAAAGTTCTAAAAACTTTTTTCTCACTTTTTCTGTCACTTAAACACTTCCTAAAATGTCTGGCACAGGCCAAACTGTTGATCTATCCAAACTTGCTTTTGATCTCCTTAGCTAGAAAGGAGCAAGGAGTCTCTGCATAGAAAGAGGTTTAAGTGTAGGGAAGAATCCCCCCAGAGAACTGTTGGTTAACATGCTTATAGAACAGGATAAGGCCAGAGGTGCCCCTTCGGTTGAAAAAGTAGCTAATGGTTCACAATCTGACCCTGGGACACCCCTAGAAAAAGATTCAGGAAAGAAACTTCCTAGCCTGCTGTAGGAAAGTACCATCTTGCCTGGCATGTTACCCCCACTTTTCACTGTATATATGTTGTTTTAGTTGTATGTGTCACTGGGACCCTGCTAGTCAGGGCCCCAGTGCTCATAAGTGTGCCTGAATGTGTTACCTGTGTTATGACTAACTGTCTCACTGAGGCTCTGCTAATCAGAACCTCAGGGGTTATGCTCTCTCATTTCTTTCAAATTGTCACTAACAGGCTAGTGACCAATTTTACCAATTTACATTGGCTTTCTGGAACACCCTTATAATTCTCTAGTATATGGTACTGAGGTACCCAGGGTATTGGGGTTCCAGGAGATCCCTATGGGCTGCAGCATTTCTTTTGCCACCCATGGGGAGCTCTGACAATTCTTACACAGGCCTGCCACTGCAGCCTGAGTGAAATAACGTCCACGTTATTTCACAGCCATTTTACACTGCACTTAAGTAACTTATAAGTCACCTATATGTCTAACCTTTACCTGGTAAAGGTTGGGTGCTAAGTTACTTAGTGTGAGGGCACCCTGGCACTAGCCAAGGTGCCCCCACATTGTTCAGGGCCAATTCCCCGGACTTTGTGAGTGCGGGGACACCATTACACGCGTGCACTACATATAGGTCACTACCTATATGTAGCTTCACAATGGTAACTCCGAATATGGCCATGTAATATGTCTATGATCATGGAATTGCCCCCTCTATGCCATCCTGGCATAGTTGGCACAATCCCATGATCCCAGTGGTCTGTAGCACAGACCCTGGTACTGCCAAACTGCCTTTCCCGGGGTTTCACTGCAGCTGCTGCTGCTGCCAACCCCTCAGACAGGCTTCTGCCCTCCTGGGGTCCAGCCAGGCCTGGCCCAGGATGGCAGAACAAAGGACTTCCTCTGAGAGAGGGTGTTACACCCTCTCCCTTTGGAAAATGGTGTGAAGGCAGGGGAGGAGTAGCCTCCCCCAGCCTCTGGAAATGCTTTCATGGGCACACATGGTGCCCATTTCTGCATAAGCCAGTCTACACCGGTTCAGGGACCCCTTAGCCATGCTCTGGACAAAGGAAAGGGGAGTGACCACTCCCCTGACCTGTACCTCCCCTGGGAGGTTCCCAGAGCTCCTCCAGTGTGCTCCAGACCTCTGCCATCTTGGAAACAGAAGTGCTGCTGGCACACTTGGCTGCTCTGAGTGGCCAGTGCCAGCAGGTGACGTCAGAGACTCCTGCTGATAGGCTCCTTCAGGTGTTGCTAGCCTATCTTCTCTCCTAAGTAGCCAAACCCTCTTTTCTGGCTATTTAGGGTCTCTGTCTTTGGGGATTCTTTAGATAACGAATGCAAGACCTCATCCGAGTTCCTCTGCATCTCTCTCTTCACCTTCTGCCAAGGAATCGACTGCTGACCGCGCTGGAAGCCTGCAAAACTGCAACATAGTAGCGAAGACGACTACTGCAACTCTGTAACGCTGATCCTGCCGCCTTCTCGACTGTTTTCCTGGTGGTGCATGCTGTAGGGGTAGTCTGCCTCCTCTCTGCACTAGAAGCTCCGAAGAAATCTCCCGTGGGTCGACGGAATCGTCCCCCTGCAACCGCAGGCACCAAAGAACTGCATCACCGGTACCCTGGGTCTCCTCTCAGCACGACGAGCGAGGTCCCTTGAATCCAGCAACTCTGTCCAAGTGACTCCCACAGTCCAGTGACTCTTCAGTCCAAGTTTGGTGGAGGTATGTCCTTGCCTCCCCACGCCAGACTGCATTGCTGGGAACCGCGACTTTTGCAGCTACTCCGGCCTCCGTGCACTTCCGGTGGAAATCCTTTGTGCACAGTCCAGCCTGGGTCCACGGCACTCTAACCTGTATTGCACGACCTCCTAAGTTGTTCTCCGGCGACGTGGGACTCCTTTGTGCGACTTCGGGTGAGCACCGTTTCACGCATCCTTGTAGTGCCTGTTTCTGGAACTTCTGCGGGTGCTGCCTGCTGCTGAGAGGGCTCCTTATCTTGCTCGACGCCTCCTCTGTCCCCTGACGCAATTGGCGACATCCTGGTCCCTCCTGCGCACCAGCAGCATCCAAAAACACCAACCGCACGATTTGCAGCTAGCAAGGCTTGTTGGCGGTCTTTCGGCGGCAAAACACTTTTGCACGACTCTCCACGGCGTAGGGGATCCGTCCTCCAAAGGGGAAGTCTCTAGCCCTTGTCGTTCTTGCAGAAACCTACGCTTCTACTGTCCAGTAGCAGCATCCTTGCACCCACAGCTGGCATTTCCTGGGCATCTGCCCATCTCCGACTTGCTTGTGACTTTTGGACTTGGTCCCCTGGTTCCACAGGTACCCTCGACTGGAAATCCATCGTTGTTGCATTGTTGGTTTGTGTCTTTCCTGCAGAATTCCCCTATCACGACTTCTATGTCCTTTGGGGAACTTTAGTGCAGTTTGCACTCACTTTTCAGGGTCTTGGGGTGGGCTATTTTTCTAACCCTTACTATTTTCCAATAGTCCCAGCGACCCTCTACAAGGTCACATAGCTTTGGGGTCCATTCGTGGTTCGCATTCCACTTTTGGAGTATATGGTTTGTGTTGCCCCTATCCCTATGTGTCCCCATTGCATCCTATTGTAACTATACATTGTTTGCACTGTTTTTTAATACTATTACTGCATATTTTGGTATTGTGTACATATATCTTGTGTATATTTGCTATCCTCATACTGAGGGTACTCACTGAGATACTTTTGGCATATTGTCATAAAAATAAAGTACCTTTATTTTTAGTATATCTGTGTATTGTGTTTTCTTATGATATTGTGCATATGACACTAGTGGTACTGTAGGAGCTTCACTCGCCTCCTAGTTCAGCCTAAGCTGCTCTGCTAAGCGACCATTATCTATCAGCCTATGCTGCTAGACACCCTATACACTAATAAGGGATAACTGGGCCTGGTGCAAGGTGCAAGTACCCCCAGGTACTCACTACAAGCCAGTCCAGCCTCCTACACCTGCCTATTACCAGACAACCTAGCATAGCTGGTACTGATGTAGAGTCACACCATACTGATAGTGTTTTCTCACATCATAGCAAGAGTATTCCTTCACATCATAGTAGAAGTGATGTTTCTGTAAACCAAGCTGTTAGGATGCCATCTGTTAGGGCCAGGTCTCCTTCTGTTCATTCCCACCATACTTCTGTTTGAAGGAATGTCCCACCCACCCACCCTGATGACAGAGTGTTAGAAAGGGAGCTCAATAGATTGAGAGCAGAACAAACCAGACTGAAGCTCAAGAAGCAACAGCTGGATTTGGATAGACAGTCCTTAGAAGTGGAAAGGGAAAGACAGAAATTGGGTTTAGAAACCCATGGTGGCAGCAGCAGTATTCCCCATAGTCATCCTGCAAAAGAGCATGATTCTAGGAATCTTCACAAGATAGTTCCCCCTTATAAGGAGGGGGATGACATTAACAAGTGGTTTGCTGCACTTGAGAGGGCCTGTGTTGTACAGGATGTCCCTCAAAGGCAGTGGGCTGCTATCCTATGGCTATCATTTAGTGGAAAGGGTAGGGATAGGCTCCTTACTGTGAAAGAAAGTGATGCCAATAATTTTAGAGTTCTTAAGAATGCACTCCTGGATGGCTATGGCTTAACCACTGAACAGTACAGGATGAAGTTCAGAGAGACCAAAAAGGAGTCTTCACAAGACTGGGTTGATTTTGTTGACCATTCAGTGAAGGCCTTGGAGGGGTGGTTACATGGCAGTAAAGTTACTGATTATGAAAGCCTGTATAACTTGATCCTGAGAGAGCATATTCTTAATAATTGTGTGTCTGATTTGTTGCACCAGTACTTGGTGGACTCTGATCTGACCTCTCCCCAAGAATTGGGAAAGAAGGCAGACAAATGGGTCAGAACAAGGGTGAACAGAAAAGTTCATACAGGGGGTGACAAAGATGGCAACAAGAAGAAGGATGGTAAGTCTTCTGACAAGGGTGGGGACAAATCTAAAAATGAGTCTTCATCAGGCCCACAAAAACACTCTGGTGGGGGTGGTGGGCCCAAATCCTCTTTTAATCAGAACAAGGAAAAGAAACCATGGTGCTATTTATGTAAAATAAAAGGCCATTGGACAACAGATCCCAGTTGTCCAAAGAAAGGCACCAAGCCTCCTACCACTACAACCCCTACTGCTACACCTAGTGTCCCTACTAATAGCAGTGGTGGTGGGAGCAAACCTACTAATAGCCAATCCAAGGGAGTAGCTGGGATCACTATTGGTAACTTAGTTGGGGTTGGCCTTGTTAGGGAGGCCACAGAGGCTGTGTTAGTCTCTGAGGGGGCTATTGATTTAGCCACCTTAGTTGCTTGTCCCCTTAATATGGATAAGTACAAGCAGCTACCCCTAATAAATGGTGTTGAGGTTCAGGCCTACAGGGACACTGGTGCCAGTGTGACTATGGTCATAGAGAAACTGGTCCACCCTGAACAACACCTACTTGGTCACCAGTACCAAGTAACCGATGCTCACAACAACACACTTAGCCACCCCATGGCTGTTGTAAATCTCAACTGGGGGGGGGTTACTGGTCCAAAGAAAGTTGTGGTAGCTTCAGATTTACCTGTAGACTGTCTATTAGGGAATGATTTGGAGACATCAGATTGGTCAGATGTGGAGTTGGAGGCCCATGCAGCAATGCTGGGCATCCCAGGGCATATTTTTGCTTTGACAAGGGCTCAGGCCAAAAAGCAAAAAGGACAGGGAAGCTTGGATCCTGGAACAATGGACCAAGTGCTCCCTAAAGCTAGGGCTAGTAGGAGCAAACCACTTCCTACTATCCCTCCCTCTACAGTGGATTCTACTTCTGAGGAAGAAGAAATCCCTCCCTGTGCAGAACCTACACCAGAGGAGCTGGAAGCAGACACTGCTGAGCTTTTGGGTGAAGGGGGGCCTGCCAGAGAGGAGCTGAGTGTGGCACAGCAAACCTGTCCCACATTAGAGGGTCTCAGACAGCAAGCTGTCAAACAGGCTAATGGGGATGTCAGTGACTCTCACAGAGTTTATTGGGAGGACAACCTCTTGTACACTGAGCATAGGGATCCTAAACCTGGAGCTGCCAGGAGATTAGTGATTCCTCAGGAGTACAGAAAGTTCCTCCTAACCCTGGCACATGACATTCCCCTAGCTGGACACCTGGGTCAAATGAAAACTTGGGACAGATTGGTTCCATTGTTTCATTGGCCTAGGATGTCTGAGGACACAAAGGAATTTTGAAAGTCCTGTGAAACCTGTCAAGCCAGTGGCAAGACAGGTGGCACCCCAAAGGCACCCCTTATTCCACTGCCTGTGGTTGGGGTTCCCTTTGAAAGGGTAGGGGTTGACATAGTTGGCCCCCTTGACCCTCCTACTGCTTCAGGCAATAGATTCATCTTAGTGGTAGTGGACCATGCCACAAGATATCCTGAAGCTATTCCTTTAAGGACCACTACAGCACCAGCAGTGGCAAAGGCCCTCCTGGGAATATTTTCCAGGGTGGGCTTCCCAAAGGAATTGGTATCAGACAGGGGAAGCAATTTCATGTCTGCATACTTAAAGGCCATGTGGAAAGAGTGTGGTGTAACTTACAAGTTCACAACACCCTATCATCCACAAACAAATGGACTGGTGGAGAGATTTAATAAAAATCTCAAAGGCATGATTATGGGTCTCCCTGAAAAACTCCGCAGGAGATGGGATATCCTTCTACCATGCCTCCTTTTTGCCTACAGGGAGGTACCCCAGAAAGGAGTGGGCTTCAGCCCCTTTGAACTTCTTTTTGGACACCCTGTTAGGGGTCCACTCACACTTGTAAAGGAGGGTTGAGAACAACCTTTAAAAGCTCCTAAGCAGGATATTGTGGATTATGTACTTGGCCTCAGATCAAGGATGGCTGAGTACATGAAAAAGGCCAGTAAAAACCTTCAGGCCAGCCAAGAGCTCCAGAAGCAATGGCATGATCAGAAGGCTGTTTTGGTTCAGTACCAACCAGGGCAGAAAGTGTGGGTCTTGGAGCCTGTGGCCCCAAGAGCACTCCAAGATAAATGGAGTGGACCCCACACAATTGTTGAAAAGAAGGGAGAAGTCACCTATTTAGTTGACTTAGGCACTGCCAGGAGTCCACTTAGGGTGCTCCATGTCAACCATCTGAAACCCTACTATGACAGGGCTGATCTCACCCTGCTCATGGCAACAGATGAGGGACAGGAAGAAGACAGTGATCCTCTACCTGATCTCTTCTCTTCCACAGAACAAGATGCTCTGGTGGAAGGTGTAGTTTTGGCTGATTGTCTTACTGCTGAGCAGAAAGACAATTGCATAAACCTCCTAGATCAATTCTCTGAACTCTTCTCTACTGTGCCAGGTACCACTTCTTGGTGTGAGCACACTATAGATACTGGAGACAGTTTACCTGTCAAAAGTAAGATCTATAGGCAGCCTGACCATGTCAGGGACTGCATAAAGCAAGAGGTGCAGAAAATGTTAGAACTAGGAGTGGTTGAGCACTCTGACAGTCCATGGGCTTCTCCTGTGGTACTGGTACCAAAACCCCATTCCAAAGATGGAAAGAAGGAAATGCGGTTTTGTGTAGACTATAGAGGTCTCAACTTGGTAACCAAAACTGATGCTCACCCTATACCCAGGGCAGATGAGCTCATAGATACACTGGCATCTGCCAAGTATCTAAGCACTTTTGATTTGACTGCAGGGTATTGGCAGATCAAATTGTCAGAAGATGCTAAACCTAAGACTGCATTTTCTAACATTGGAGGACATTACCAGTTTACTGTAATGCCTTTTGGTTTGAAAAATGCACCTGCCACTTTTCAGAGGTTGGTGAACACAGTCCTGCAAGAGCTGGAAGCTTTAAGTGCAGCATATTTGAACGATATAGCTGTCTTTAGCTCCAGCTGGGATGATCACCTGGTCCCCCTATGGAAAGTTTTGGAGGCCCTGCAAAAGGCAGGCCTCACTATCAAGGCTTCAAAGTGCCAGATAGGGAAGGGTAAGGTGGTTTATCTGGGACACCTTGTTGGTGGGGAACAGATTGCACCACTTCAGGGGAAAATCCAAACAATTATTGATTGGGTTCCCCCTACCACTCAGACTCAGGTGAGAGCCTTCCTAGGCCTCACTGGGTATTACAGGAGGTTCATTAAGAACTATGGCTCCATTGCAGCCCCTCTTAATGACCTCACATCCAAGAAAATGCCTAAAAAGGTATTATGGACAGCAAACTGTCAGAAAGCTTTTGAGGAGCTGAAGCAGGCCATGTGCTCTGCACCTGTCCTGAAAAGCCCTTGTTACTCTAAAGAATTCTATGTCCAAACTGATGCATCTGAATTAGGAGTAGGGGCAGTCCTATCACAACTTAATTCTGAGGGCCAGGATCAACCTGTTGCTTTTATTAGTAGGAGGTTGACCCCTAGAGAAAAGCGTTGGTCTGCCATTGAGAGGGAGGCCTTTGCTGTGGTCTGGGCTCTAAAGAAGTTGAGGCCATACCTGTTTGGCACTCACTTCATTGTTCAGACAGACCACAAACCTCTACTTTGGCTAAAACAAATGAAAGGTGAAAATCCTAAATTGTTAAGGTGGTCCATATCCCTACAGGGAATGGACTATACAGTGGAACATAGACCTGGGAGTAGCCACTCCAATGCAGATGGACTCTCCAGATATTTCCACTTAGACAATGAAGACTCATCAGGTCATGGCTAGTCTTATTGTCCTTCGTTTGGGGGGGGTTGTGTAGGAAAGTACCATCTTGCCTGGCATGTTACCCCCATTTTTCACTGTATATATGTTGTTTTAGTTGTATGTGTCACTGGGACCCTGGTAACCCAGGGCCCCAGGGCTCATAAGTGTGCCTGAATGTGTTACCTGTGTAGTGACTAACTGTCTCACTGAGGCTCTGCTAATCAGAACCTCAGTGGTTATGCTCTCTCATTTCTTTCCAAATTGTCACTAACAGGCTAGTGACCATTTTTACCAATTTACATTGGCTTACTGGAACACCCTTATAATTCCCTAGTATATGGTACTGAGGTACCCAGGGTATTGGGGTTCCAGGAGATCCCTATGGGCTGCAGCATTTCTTTTGCCACCCATAGGGAGCTCTGACAATTCTTACACAGGCCTGCCACTGCAGCCTGAGTGAAATAACGTCCACGTTATTTCACAGCCATTTTACACTGCACTTAAGTAACTTATAAGTCACCTATATGTCTAACCTTTACCTGGTAAAGGTTAGGTGCAAAGTTACTTAGTGTGAGGGCACCCTGGCACTAGCCAAGGTGCCCCCACATTGTTCAGAGCCAATTCCCTGAACTTTGTGAGTGCGGGGACACCATTACACGCGTGCACTACATATAGGTCACTACCTATATGTAGCTTCACAATGGTAACTCCGAATATGGCCATGTAACATGTCTATGATCATGGAATTGCCCCCTCTATGCCATCCTGGCATAGTTGGCACAATCCCATGATCCCAGTGGTCTGTAGCACAGACCCTGGTACTGCCAAACTGCCCTTCCTGGGGTTTCACTGCAGCTGCTGCTGCTGCCAACCCCTCAGACAGGCATCTGCCCTCCTGGGGTCCAGCCAGGCCTGGCCCAGGATGGCAGAACAAAGAACTTCCTCTGAGAGAGGGTGTGACACCCTCTCCCTTTGGAAAATGGTGTGAAGGCAGGGGAGGAGTAGCCTCCCCCAGCCTCTGGAAATGCTTTGTTGGGCACAGAGGTGCCCAATTCTGTATAAGCCAGTCTACACCGGTTCAGGGGACCCCTCAGCCCTGCTCTGGCGCGAAACTGGACAAAGGAAAGGGGAGTGACCACTCCCCTGACCTGCACCTCCCCTGGGAGGTGTCCAGAGCTCCTCCAGTGTGCTCCAGACCTCTGCCATCTTGGAAACAGAGGTGCTGCTGGCACACTGGACTGCTCTGAGTGGCCAGTGCCACCAGGTGACGTCAGAGACTCCTTCTGATAGGCTCCTTCAGGTGTTAGTAGCCTATCCTCTCTCCTAGGTAGCCAAACCCTCTTTTCTGGCTATTTAGGGTCTCTGTCTCTGGGGAAACTTTAGATAACGAATGCAAGAGCTCATCCGAGTTCCTCTGCATCTCTCTCTTCACCTTCTGCCAAGGAATCGACTGCTGACCGCGCTGGAAGCCTGCAAACCTGCAACATAGTAGCAAAGACGACTACTGCAACTCTGTAACGCTGATCCTGCCGCCTTCTCGACTGTTTTCCTGCTTGTGCATGCTGTGGGGGTAGTCTGCCTCCTCTCTGCACCAGAAGCTCCGAAGAAATCTCCCGTGGGTCGACGGAATCTTCCCCCTGCAACCGCAGGCACCAAAAAGCTGCATTACCTGTCCCTTGGGTCTCCTCTCAGCACGACGAGCGAGGTCCCTCGAATCCAGCGACTCTGTCCCAGTGACCCCCACAGTCCAGTGACTCTTCAGTCCAAGTTTGGTGGAGGTAAGTCCTTGCCTCACCTCGCTGGGCTCCATTGCTGGGAACCGCGACTTTTGCAGCTACTCCGGCCCCTGTGCACTTCCAGTGGAAATCCTTTGTGCACAGCCAATCCTGGGTCCACGGCACTCTAACCTGCATTGCACGACTTTCTAAGTTGGTCTCCGGCGACGTGGGACTCCTTTATGCAACTTCGGCGAGCACCGTTTCACGCATCCTCGTAGTGCCTGTTCTTGGCCCTTCTCCGGGTGCTACCGGCTTCAGAGAGGGCTCCTTGTCTTGCTCGACGTCCCTTCTCTCTGCTGGTCCAATTTGCGACCTCCTGGTCCCTCCTGGGCCTCAGCAGCGTCCAAAAACGCTAACCGCACGATTTGCAGCTAGCAATGCTTGTTGGCGTTCTTTCGGCGGGAAAATACTTCTAAACGACTCTCCACGGCGAGAGGGATCCGTCCACCAAAGGGGAAGTCTCTAGCCCTTTTCGTTCCTGCAGAAACCTCAGCTTCTTCTGTCCAGTAGAAGCTTCTTTGCACCCGCAGCTGGCATTTCCTGGGCATCTGCCCATCTCCGACTTGCTTGTGACTTTTGGACTTGGTCCCCTTGTTCCACAGGTACCCTAGATTGGAAATCCACAGTTGTTGCATTGTTGGTTTGTGTCTTTCCTGCATTATTCCTCTAACACGACTTCTTTGTCCTTAGAGGAACTTTAGTGCACTTTGCACTCACTTTTCAGGGTCTTGGGGAGGGTTATTTTTCTAACTCTCACTATTTTCTAATAGTCCCAGCGACCCTCTACAAGGTCACATAGGTTTGGGGTCCATTCGTGGTTCGCATTCCACTTCTGGAGTATATGGTTTGTGTTGCCCCTATCCCTATGTTTCCCCATTGCATCCTATTGTAACTATACATTGTTTGCACTGTTTTCTAAGACTATACTGCATATTTTTGCTATTGTGTATATATATCTTGTGTATATTTCCTATCCTCTCACTGAGGGTACACTCTAAGATACTTTGGCATATTGTCATAAAAATAAAGTACCTTTATTTTTAGTATAACTGTGTATTGTGTTTTCTTATGATATTGTGCATATGACACTAAGTGGTACTGTAGTAGCTTCACACGTCTCCTAGTTCAGCCTGAGCTGCTTTGCTAAGCTACCATTATCTATCAGCCTAAGCTGCTAGACACCCTATACACTAATAAGGGATAACTGGGCCTGGTGCAAGGTGCAAGTACCCCTTGGTACTCACTACAAGCCAGTCCAGCCTCCTACATTGGTTGTGCAGCGGTGGGATAAGTGCTTGAGACTACTTACCACTCTTGTCATTGTACTTTTCATAAGAGAAAAATATACAAAACAAGGTCAGTGTATATACACATAGCCAAAAAGTTTTGCATTTCCTCTTTTCACTCTTTTCTAAGTGCTGAAAAGTACTTCTAAACTTTCAAAAAGTTCTTAAAAGTTTAAAAAGTTTTTTCTGTCTTTCCAAAAAGTTCTGAAAACTTTTTTTTCTCTTTTTCTATCACTTTAACTCTCTCTAAAAAATGTCTGGCACAGGAAAAAATGTTGAACTGTCCAAACTTGCATATGATCACCTTAGCTGGAAGGAGCAAGGAGTCTCTGCATAGAGAGAGGTTTGAGTGTAGGGAAGAATCCTTCCTTAGAACTGTTAATTAATATGCTTAGAGTACAGGATAAGGCCATAAGTGCCCAATCTGTAGAAAAAGTAGCTAATGGTTCTCAATCTGATCCAGGGACTCCCCCAGGGAAAGGTTCAGGAAAGAAACTTCTCAGCCTGCCCATTACTAGACAGTCTAGCATAGTTGGTACAGAAGTTGAATCACACCATACTGATGGTGTGCTCTCACATTATGCTGGTAGCCAAGCTGTTAGGGTGCCCTTTGTAAGGGACAGGTCTCCTTCTGTTCATTCCCATCATACCTCTGTATCTAGAAATGTCCCTCCCACCCACCCTGATGACAGATTGTTAGAAAGGGAGCTCAATAGATTGAGAGTGGAACAAACCAGACTGAAGCTCAAGAAGCAACAGCTGGATTTCGATAGACAGTCTTTAGAAGTAGAGAGGGAAAGACAGAAGTTGGGTTTAGAAACCCATGGTGGCAGCAGCAGTATTCCCCATAGTCATCCTGCAAAAGAGCATGATTCCAGGAATCTGCACAAGATAGTTCCCCCTTATAAGGAGGGGGATGACATTAACAAGTGGTTTGCTGCACTTGAGAGGGCCTGTGCTGTACAGGATGTCCCTCAAAAGCAGTGGGCTGCTATCCTATGGCTATCATTTAGTGGAAAAGGTAGGGATAGGCTCCTTACAGTGAAAGAAAATGATGCCAATAATTTCCAAGTTCTTAAGAATGCACTCCTGGATGGTTATGGCTTAACCACTGAACAGTACAGGATAAAGTTCAGAGAGACCAAAAAGGAGTCTTCACAAGACTGGGTTGATTTCATTGACCAGGCAGTGAAGGCCTTGGAGGGGTGGTTACATGGCAGTAAAGTTACTGATTATGACAGCCTGTATAACTTGATCCTGAGAGAGCATATTCTTAATAATTGTGTGTCTGATTTGTTGCACCAGTACCTGGTAGACTCTGATCTGACCTCTCCCCAAGAATTGGGAAAGAAGGCAGACAAATGGGTCAGAACAAGGGTGAACAGAAAAGTTCATACAGGGGGTGACAAAGATGGCAATAAGAAGAAAGATGGTGAAAAATCTCAAGATAAGCATGGGGATAAGGGTAAAACCAAAGATCCCACTTCAAATCTTAAACACTCTTCAGAGGGTGGGGATAAAACAAATTCTTCCTCTTCTTCCCAACCTGCACACATTAAAAAGCCTTGGTGCTTTGTGTGTAAAAACAGAGGCCATAGGCCAGGGGATAAGTCCTGTCCAGGTAAACCCCCTGAGCCTACCACCACTAATACATCAAGCTCTAGTGCCCCTAGAAGTAGTGGTACTAGTGGTGGGACTGCTGGCAACAGTCAAGCAAAGGGTGTAGTTGGGTTCACTTATGGGTCCATAGTGGAAACTGATGTAATCAGTCCCAAGACAGTTTCTGTCACACCTAGTGGCATTGGCCTTGCCACACTGGCTGCTTGTCCCCTTACAATGGATAAGTACAGGCAGACAGTTTCAATAAATGGTGTTGAGGCCTTGGCCTACAGGGACACAGGTGCCAGTTTCACTTTGGTGACTGAAAACCTAGTGCCTCCTGAACAACACATCATTGGACAACAGTATAAGATTATTGATGTCCATAACTCCACTAAGTTTCTTCCCTTAGCTATAATTCAGTTTAGTTGGGGTGGAGTTACTGGCCCTAAGCAGGTGGTGGTATCACCTAGCTTACCTGTAGACTGTCTCTTAGGTAATGACCTAGAGGCCTCAGGTTGGGCTGATGTAGAGTTTTATGCCCATGCAGCCATGCTGGGCATCCCTGAGGAATTGTTCCCTCTCATTTCAAGTGAAATGAAAAAGCAAAGGAGAGAAGGCCTGAAAACTCAGGATCCCTCTCCATCAACAGGTAAAAAGGGTATCACAGTATCCCCTAACCACCCTACCATTCAGGATACTATTCCTGTGGTGGGAGAAACCTCTCCTGGGGTGGCACCTGTTCCAAGGGAATCATCAGTTGGCAAAGCTGGACTCCCTGAGGTGGAAGTACCTCTCTGTGGGATAACTAACATTTGTGAGAAAAACAGCACCATTTTAGTTAACATGGAGCATCCCTCCAACCCTCCCAGAGAAACTTTAGTGCAGAAACCCTGCACTACCTCACAACACTTAGGACAGCATCCCTGCCCTAGTGTGGAGCTCATACGACAGCATCCCTGCCCTGCTCCAACTCAAGAGAAACAGCATCCCTGTTCTCTCTTCCAGCCAGATGGACAAAGTTTTTGCCCAGCTATGGCTTTTCTGAGACAGCATCCCTGTCTGGCATTTCCATCACTACAAATAGGTTCAGTGGACAATTCCCACTGCTCTAAACTAAAACTTACTGATAGAAACTCTGAAAATACATCTTCACATTGTTGCTTAGCTAAAAAACTTCAAACAGGGTGGTTTACATCCCCACAGGGAAGTAACCATATAGTGGATGATAAAGGGAGTAACCAGTCTATTGCAGAGCTACTCTCTACTTATCACCACTTAGACAATAAAGTCTCAACTGGCCAAGGTTAGCCTTATTGTCCTTCGTTTGGGGGGGGGTTGTGTGAGAAGGTAGCCTCTTTCTAGCCTTGTTACCCCCACTTTTGGCCTGTTTGTGAGTGTATGTCAGGGTGTTTGTCACTGTTTTCACTGTCTCACTGGGATCCTGATAGCCAGGCCTCAGTGCTCATAGTGAAAACACCATGTTTTCAGTATGGTTGTTATGTGTCACTGGGATCCTGCTGGTCGGGACCCCAGTGCTCATAGGTTTGTGGCCTATATGTATGTGTCACTGGGACCCTGTCACACAGGGCCCCAGTGCTCATAGGTGTGCATGTGTATGTTCCCTGTGTGGTGCCTAACTGTCTCACTGAGGCTCTGCTAACCAGAACCTCAGTGGTTATGCTCTCTCATTACTTTTAAATTGTCACTAACAGGCTAGTGACCAATTTTACCAATTCACATTGGCTTACTGGAACACCCTTATAATTCCCTAGTATATGGTACGGAGGTACCCAGGGTATTGGGGTTCCAGGAGATCCCTATGGGCTGCAGCATTTCTTTTGCCACCCATAGGGCACTCTGACAATTCTTACACAGGCCTGCCACTGCAGCCTGAGTGAAATAACGTCCACGTTATTTCACAGCCATTTTACACTGCACTTAAGTAACTTATAAGTCACCTATATGTCTAACCTTTACCTGGTAAAGGTTAGGTGCAAAGTTACTTAGTGTGAGGGCACCCTGGCACTAGCCAAGGTGCCCCCACATTGTTCAGAGCCAATTCACTGAACTTTGTGAGTGCGGGGACACCATTACACGCGTGCACTACATATAGGTCACTACCTATATGTAGCTTCACCATGGTAACTCCGAATATGGCCATGTAACATGTCTATGATCATGGAATTGCCCCCTCTATGCCATCCTGGCATTGTTGGTACAATTCCATGATCCCAGTGGTCTGTAGCACAGACCCTGGTACTGCCAGACTGCCCTTCCTGGGGTTTCACTGCAGCTGCTGCTGCTGCCAACCCCTCAGACAGGCAGCTGCCCTCCTGGGGTCCAGCCAGGCCTGGCCCATGATGGCAGAACAAAGAACTTCCTCTGAGAGAGGGTGTGACACCCTCTCCCTTTGGAAAATGGTGTGAAGGCAGGGGAGGAGTAGCCTCCCCCAGCCTCTGGAAATGCTTTGTTGGGCACAGATGTGCCCAATTCTGCATAAGCCAGTCTACACCGGTTCAGGGACCCCTTAGCCCCAGCTCTGGCGCGAAACTGGACAAAGGAAAGGGGAGTGACCACTCCCCTGACCTGCACCTCCCCTGGGAGGTGTCCAGAGCTCCTCCAGTGTGCTCCAGACCTCTGCCATCTTGGAAACAGAGGTGCTGCTGGCACACTGGACTGCTCTGAGTGGCCAGTGCCACCAGGTGACGTCAGAGACTCCTGCTGATAGGCTCCTTCAGGTGTTAGTAGCCTTTCCTCTCTCCTAGGTAGCCAAACCCTCTTTTCTGGCTATTTAGGGTCTCTGTCTCTGGGGAAACTTTAGATAACGAATGCATGAGCTCAGCCGAGTTCCTCTGCATCTCCCTCTTCACCTTCTGATAAGGAATCGACCGCTGACCGCGCTGGAAGCCTGCAAACCTGCAACATAGTAGCAAAGACGACTACTGCAACTCTGTAACGCTGATCCTGCCGCCTTCTCGACTGTTTTCCTGCTTGTGCATGCTGTGGGGGTAGTCTGCCTCCTCTCTGCACCAGAAGCTCCGAAGAAATCTCCTGTGGGTCGACGGAATCGTCCCCCTGCAACCGCAGGCACCAAAAAGCTGCATTACCGGTCCCTTGGGTCTCCTCTCAGCACGACGAGCGAGGTCCCTCGAATCCAGCGACACCGTCCAAGTGACCCCCACAGTCCAGTGACTCTTCAGCCCAAGTTTGGTGGAGGTAAGTCCTTGCCTCACCTCGCTGGGCTGCATTGCTGGGAACCACGACTTTGCAAGCTACTCCGGCCCCTGTGCACTTCCGGCGGAAATCCTTCGTGCACAGCCAAGCCTGGGTCCACGGCACTCTAACCTGCATTGCACGACTTTCTAAGTTGGTCTCCGGCGACGTGGGACTCCTTTGTGCAACTTCGGTGAGCACCGTTTCACGCATCCTCGTAGTGCCTGTTTCTGGCACTTCTCCGGGTGCTACCTGCTTCAGTGAGGGCTCTTTGTCTTGCTCGACGTCCCCTCTCTCTGCAGGTCCAATTTGCGACCTCCTGGTCCCTCCTGGGCCCCAGCAGCGTCCAAAAACGCCAAACGCACGATTTGCGTGTAGCAAGGCTTGTTGGCGTCCATCCGGCGGGAAAACACTTCTGCACGACTCTCCAAGGCGTGGGGGATCCATCCTCCAAAGGGGAAGTCTCTAGCCTTTGTCGTTCCTGCAGTATTCACAGTTCTTCAGCCTAGTAAGAGCTTCTTTGCACCAACCGCTGGCATTTCTTGGGCATCTGCCCATCTCCGAGCTGCTTGTGACTTTTGGACTTGGTCCCCTTGTTCCACAGGTACCCTCAGACAGGAATCCATCGTTGTTGCATTGCTGATTTGTGTTTTCCTTGCATTTTCCCTCTAACACGACTATTTTGTCCTTAGGGGAACTTTAGTGCACTTTGCACTCACTTTTCAGGGTCTTGGGGAGGGTTATTTTTCTAACTCTCACTATTTTCTAATAGTCCCAGCGACCCTCTACAAGGTCACATAGGTTTGGGGTCCATTCGTGGTTCGCATTCCACTTCTGGAGTATATGGTTTGTGTTGCCCCTATCCCTATGTTTCCCCATTGCATCCTATTGTAACTATACATTGTTTGCACTGTTTTCTAAGACTATACTGCATATTTTTGCTATTGTGTATATATATCTTGTGTATATTTCCTATCCTCTCACTGAGGGTACACTCTAAGATACTTTGGCATATTGTCATAAAAATAAAGTACCTTTATTTTTAGTATAACTGTGTATTGTGTTTTCTTATGATATTGTGCATATGACACTAAGTGGTACTGTAGTAGCTTCACACGTCTCCTAGTTCAGCCTGAGCTGCTTTGCTAAGCTACCATTATCTATCAGCCTAAGCTGCTAGACACCCTATACACTAATAAGGGATAACTGGGCCTGGTGCAAGGTGCAAGTACCCCTTGGTACTCACTACAAGCCAGTCCAGCCTCCTACAGTGAGGAGGGTGGGTTGGGTGGGCCCACTCAAAAACCCTGGTACAGGGGATTGTATCGTTATTAATTTTGATACGCCTTCCCTTGTCCAACAGCTTTCTCTAAATGCGTGTCATTCTAACCCCCTAGGGGGGGTAATCTCACTCTGTAGGCTCCAGGCTTTCTACCCTCATTTAGCTGTACCAAGCACTAAGGGGGTGACAATCTCACCCAGAGGTCCTTCTAGGGCACAGACGTCACCTGATTTTCGGCCAAGTTGCAATGCTTCTTCGCCCACACTTTCTGAAAACGACTGACTAAAAGTAAGCACTATGTACAGTTTACCCTACTCCCAAGGCCCAAACAACCGGGATAAAAAGTCTCCTATAGCTGGGAAAATTTAAACTTATGAAGTTGGGCAAAACAATCATGCGGCTGAACATACTTTTACCATCGACACCAGTGACCCTATCCCAATTCCCGCACTTGCTCAGTTAGATCCATCCAAGAGTTCTGAAATCCTTATCGGGGGTGCAGACAAGGAGCGTATGGTGACTGAGATTAACTTAGTCACAGACTTACCAGATTGTAGCAAACACAGAGACCCGCCCCCACTCCAGGCATCCGAACAGCTCAGGTTACTCTCCGATTCAGATGGGGCAAGAAACACCCCGGGCATTAACGTAGTAGGAATTCCAAATTCGATTGAAAAGGGTATAAAATTTCCCCACGGTACCCGATCTCCAAGAGAGAACTCTGTGGCTGAAGCTCCCCATGACAAAATAGACGGCCTAGTTACCATCCTTAGTTGGAATATTGCAGGCTTGGAGAACAAAATGAATAACCCTGAATGGGGCAAATTTATAGACGAACACAATCTATGTCTTTTCCAAGAAACATGGGCACTGGAACCCAAATATAGAATTGGCTATAAAAGCTACTGGGTCCCAGCAATTAAGACGAATTCAGGGAGGCCCTCAGGCGGCCTGCTAATATGGCTCAGTTGCTCTTTTAAATGTCGGATTGAAATAATTGACTTGGGCTGCCCTGTTTTAATGGGTTTATTAATACCATCCCTTAGAGAGAAACCATTTTTAATAATTAATATTTACAATAGAAGTCTGGGCAGCAAGTATGAGTCCGACGCACTGACTATTTTGGATAGTTTTCTCACTTATAAATCACCTTCTCATTTTATTCTCATTGCTGGAGATTTTAATGCCACTTTTGAACCCTACTCGCTGGCCCAGGAATTATATAAAGATGAAGACGCTTATTGGGGTATTCCCCAGCTGGTGTCAAGGAAAAGACCAAAAATTAATAGATTATCTCACCAGGTCATGGACATTACACTGGGACATGGCTTGCGGGCCTGTAATGGTCGCTCCCGTTCGGACCCTAATCTCCACCCTACATTTAGGCGCGGGTCACAGAAGAGCCAAATAGATTATATCTTGCTCGATATCCGCTTGTGGGGCCATATGGTCGACATGAACATTGTAGAACATGAGGAAAGTGACCACGAACCACTGATTTTATCTCTTAGGAATTTATTACCCCTTCCTGAAGTCTCTTGTCCCAAGACCTACGGACAACAGCTCGCACTGTCCAATAATAGACGTAATGTTAGATGGGAATCCCTGAACACTGACACAACCATTTTGACAACGGCGTATAGGCAGCTGGCAGATCATATGGACCATATATCTCAATTTCCAGAAGATAGTGGTGGGCTTATAGCAGCCCACACACAATTTTTTAACTCCTTAAAAAATCTATTTACCAAAGAGTCGGTGAGAGAACCTAAAAAGAAATGTAATGCAAGATGGTTCAACGCCGCATGTAGAGAAGCACAGCACAAATTGCTGAGAGCTCTAAGAGGAGGTCAGATAGACTTTATAAGGGAAACTAGGAAAGCCTATAAACAGGAACAAGCTAGAGCCCGTAGGAAATGGGACGAATCAAGATGGGTCTCCCTTCTGGAATCTGCTAAAATAAACGACACCTCTAAATTTTGGAAATTGGTGGCTGATGCCAGCGATGAACCTAACTGTTTGCCTGGCGCCTCAATACTCCCTGTAGAGTGGACCGATCATTTTTCCCGATTATATCTTGGGACCATTGGTGCCACCGCCAGGGAACTGACCCACATCATGACCACTGAGACCCCCAAAATTGAATTTTCCCTGGCAGAAACCAAGGCTGCGATTGTCTCACTTAAATGGGGAAAGGCCCCCGGCCTTGACAAAATACCAGGTGATCTCTACAAGACTGACCCAGATGTTTGGGCTCCATATTTAAACCTCATCTCTAATGTGATAGCTGCAGGAGCACCTGTTCCGAGCTCCTGGTTAGGAGCAGAGATAGTTCCCATTTTTAAGAAAGGCAACCCCTCTAACCCTGCTAACTACCGCCCAATCTCCTTACTCGACAACTTCCAAAATATTTTTGCAAAGCAAACTTTGTCTTGTCTAGAGGAATGGATTTTGGAAAACAATGCCATTTCTGATCTACAAGCAGGGTTTAGACCAGCAATCAGTACCATAGATCAAGTACTAAGATTTCTAACAATAAAATGGAATACTGTAGAAGTAGGAGGGGGCAACCTTTATGTAGTTTTTATCGATCTTAGAGCCGCGTTTGATCTGGTCCCTAGAAATCAGTTATGGCTGACACTAGCCAACATGGGTGTCCCGCATGGCCTTTTGAAACTTATCGCCCGACTACATGAGAATACCTATGCCCAAATTAGGAATGGCAAGAATGGTGATCTTACTGAACCAGTGGCTATCGAGAGAGGAGTCAGACAGGGGTGTGTGTTGGCCCCAACTCTTTTTCTTTTATATATTAATAACTGTATCAAGTACTTAGTAAATTGCACAAATGACTCCCCCATGCAGGCTGGAACCAAAGTCCCTTGCTTACTCTATGCAGACGACACTATCCTTCTGTCTAAATCATCTATGGGAATACAAAATCTGGTCAACCAGTTCGGTGCATACTGCAGAGACTTTGGGTTAGACATTAATCTTAAGAAAACCAAACTCATGATATACAGCGCCAGGAAAAAGAAGCTCAGCGCAAACACAAAGATGGATTCAATCCTTGTGGAGAGAGTAACGGAATATGATTATCTGGGCATCAGACTATCTGACAAGGGCGGTTGGGATCCAGCTATAAGGAAAGGGGCATTAACAATCAGCCAAAGATGTGGAGTAATAGGACGTAAAGCTAGCACCGCAACAAGCCCCCCTCTGATCCTCATCTCTGAAATATACAAAGTACAAATCCGTGCTGCGGCCCTGTATGGAGCAGAACTTTGGGGATCCCACAGACAAATGGATACTCTTCAAACCAAAGAAAATAACTTCTTCAGACACATAGCCAGACTGGGGAGGGGCACACCAATGCTCCCCCTCAGACTGGACCTGGGTCTACACAGTATAAAAGACATAGCATATCTAAGACCACTCCTGTACTGGGTCAGACTATGGAAAACGGATGAACTCGAACCCTACAGGGCAGCAGTTAAAGAACTACTGCCACCTCGTCATGGATGGGAAAAAGTACGGTGGCTTAGGGAGATGAAAGCAGCATGGACCAAACTGAGTCTATCCCATTATTGGGAGAATCCCGAGATGATTCCTGGCAATGCTAAACGCCTGATCAAAGACCACTATTGGGAAAAGATCTATGAGGAATCCCTCGGCTCAAATAGTTCCGGTCGGCTGACAGCAGAGTTCCTGCTGGTAAAGCATGTTCCTCTGTCTGAAAGCTTCCTGGACCTCCCTATACCAGCCCACGCTCGCTCCTTATTACTCCAACTTAGGTACGGAACATTGGCAGTCAACAGTTTCACGGCCGGCTGGTCGACCAACAGTTCTCCATCGGACAAATGTATAAACTGTCACCTATGTAAGGAAACTTATGAACACGTTCTATTTTTTTGCCCTCTGTATAAATGTCCTCGAGGGAAGTGGATTACCCCTCTGTGCAGAACACTGCCCTCGCCATCTCGCAATAGTGTACTCAGAATATGTAAATATGATACTTCCATACTGACAGTGTGCTCTGTTTCCAAATATTTGGCAGCAGCATGGAAAATTCGCAGCAGGATTATTTCAGATCCCAATCCATCAGTTGAAGAGCGGTCTAGCAGCCAGTAAACCAGCATTCGATCATATTAGTCTGGGACTCTAACGAAAACCGAGACCTACCATGGATATTAGATTGTATCCCCGAGTATGCTGTTTAGTGGGTTACCACAACTATATAATTTTATAAATGCTAAGTTATATCCTATTCTGACCAATCTATTTAATAGAACTGACCAATCATGGGTACCATTCCTTATGGCCCGACCTCTTAACTTTCTTTTTTTTTTAATCTGTGCTATTTTCTGGAGTTTTAATGTCTGATTTTATATAGTGATTGGTCTTAGAACAGTTTTTATCTTTTTAATAATCGATTAGATTGGTTCTAGAACAGTTTTTATCTTTTTAATAATTGATTAGTATTATTTTAGTGTCCAGCATTATGTACAGGGCAAGATCCGGAGACCACCCTGAGTATTCTTCTTTTTACAACTATTTATGGAAATATTTTAGCTATACGACCCCTTTTTATCCTTTCTTTTACTATACATTGGTTTATGGTTTTTATTTCTATGTATGTATGTTTACTTTTAAAAATGGCCTAAATTTGGACCGAATAAACTATTGATTGATATCAAATGTCAAAATTTGTTTTCAGGTATTAAACTTTATTAGATCATCTATTGCTATTAGGAACCAGTATTAATATTTTGTAATTTATTAATCTATTTATGCTATTTTTTTAAATCTGTTTTGTTTTTATACTTCATATGTGGTTTAGGATAGTCTTATTCTATATGGAGTAAGGATTTCTATTATATTTTAGGGTATTTAACATTTTTGGTATTATATTTTATGATACTAGTAAACCTTTTGATAAGAATTATTGGAATATCTGTGAAAGAGGAATTTGGATTAGACTATTTTGTCCTCTTTTTTGTAATCTATGTATGATATGATCTTTTGAGCTGTGTTTTAATTTGTTCTTTATTCTGTTGCCTGCTCACTTGGATATGTGACTTTATCTGTACTTTTATGGCAATTGCCGAATAAAAATAAAAAAATCTCTTGGACTTGATCCCCTTACTTTGCAGGTCTTCTGGTCCAAGAATCCATCTTCAGTGCTTTGCAGTCTGTTGTGGTCCTTGCAAAATCCTTTATCACAACTTTAGTGTGTTTCCTGGGAAATAGTAGTACGTTACTCCTACTTTCCAGGGTCTTGGGGTGGGGTCTCCTGTACACCCTTAGTGTTTTGTACACTCCCAGCGACCCTTTACACACTACACTAGCCTAGGGGTCCATTCGTGGTTCGCATTCCACTTTCTTAGTATATGGTTTGTGTTGCCCCTAGGTCTATTGCATCCTATTGTGTTTTACAGTGTTTGTAATACTTTCTGACTGTTTGATTTACCTGATTTTGGTATGTGTGTATATTTTGTGTATGTTACTTATCTCCTAAGGGAGTATATCCTCTGAGATATTTTTTGCACATTGTCACTAAAATAAAGTACCTTTATTTTTAGTAACTATGAGTATTGTCTTTCTTATGATATAGTACCTATATGATATACATGGTATTGCATGAGCTTTGCATGTCTCCTAGTTCAACCTTGGCTGCTCTGCTATGGATTCCTCTATCAGCCTAAGCTGCTAGACTACTACTACACTCTACTATTAAGGGATAACTAGACCTGGCATAAGGTTTAAGTACCATTGGTACCCACTACAAGCCAGGCCAGCATTCTACATAGGGTGACTGGATGGCTTCTTTTACTGGTTCTGGAGGGAACATTGTGCCCAGTGAGCTTCATCCTGGGGAGGATGGGGTGAGTGGATGGCTTCTTCACTGATTCCGGAGGGGGCATTGTGCCCTGTGATGCAGATCTTGGGGAGTGTAAGGTCACAGTCTCTCACCTGGGTGTCAGACCCACAGGATTAGCAGTGGCCATGCCGCACAACAGCACATGGATGCAGGACTACACACTGTCCACCGGCGGTGACGGCTGCTCAGTGGTGGCAGTGGTGCTGCTAATGGTGGAGCCCGCAGTGGTGGGTGGAGGGTCCAGCCCTTCCCCTGCAGCCTCTGACGGATGCCCACTGGGGCTGCTGCTGCTGGCAGTGGTGCTGGTTGTGGTGCTGGTAGTGGTGGGGGAGGCTCCAGCCCTTCCCCTGCAGCCTCGGACGGCTGCCCACTGGGGCTGCTGCTGGCGGTGGTGCTGGTGGCGGTGCTGGCAATGGTGGAGGGAGGCTCCAGCCCTTCCCCTGCAGCCTCGGACGGCTGCCCACTGGGGCTGCTGCTGCTGGCAGTGGTGCTGGTGGTGGTGCTGGCAGTGGTGGGGGGAGGCTCCAGCCCATCCCCTGCAGCCTCAGACGGCTGAGCCTCAGGGGCTCCGACTGAGTCCCAGCACCAGGCCTCTTGTCCTTCCTGCCTGCTGGTGCAGGCCCCTTGCCCTTCCTGCCAGCAGCTGGGGATGGCTCTTTGCTCCTTTTGGCAGCAGCTGGGGACTGCTTCTTGCCCTTCCTTTCAAGAGCCGGGAATTGCTTCTTGTCCTTCCTTGCAGCAGCTGAGGGTGCCTCCTTGCCCTTCCTTACAAGAGCTGGGGGTGCCTCCTTGCCCTTCCTTGCAGCACTTGGTGCAGGCATCCTTTCAGTGTGGCTTCCTGGTGCCCGGGATCCTCTCCTACTTGGAGTAGCTGTGGATACTACTGTGCCCGTGGACTGGGTGGCTGAGGTGCTTGCCTGGGTTTTGGCTACCCTGGCCTGACGTGAGGGATGGGGGAGGGCTATGGAAGAGGTCAATGTTTGCGAGGAAAAGCTTCTTAGGGACATTGGGGCAGGAAGAGGGAGATGGTTTGGGAGTGGAGGAAGAGGGAGTGGTTATAGGAGGTGTCAGTCTGCTGTGTTTGGGTGCAGGTGCGTTAATTCAGTTGTGAGGTGGATGGCTGTTGGGTGTCTGAGTGCTTGCATTTGTGTACTTTGGGAGGAGGGGGCACAGACACAGTGGGAGATGACACAGGGGACGTGTGCATGGAAGTGGGGGTGGTGACTGCCAGTGAGGGGTGTGTGCTGCTAGATGTGCTGGTGATGGGGGTAGTGGATGAGGATGTAGTGCATGCAGGTGTGAGTGGAGACGAAACTGGGAGGGCGGTGGATGACGAGGAGGAGGGGGCCACAGTGGAGGCAGTGGATGTTGTCCTGTCTGATTCTGGATGGTGTTTGTGTGAGTGCCTGTGGGATGAAGTGTGGTGCTTGTGTTTGCCATATCCACTCTTGTGTGTTGACCTGTAATCATGCAGGTCTGACTGTGTGCTTCTGATAGGTTGGGGTTGAGGGGAATGGGATTGGGTAGAGGAAGTTGGAGGGGGGAGGCTGGAAACAGGGACAATGGCTGCCATCAGAGAGGAGGCTAGAGCCTGGATTTATCTATGTTGGGCCGCCATGCCAGTGTGAATGCCCTCCAGGAATGCATTTGTCTGTTGCATTTGGGTTGCCAGCCCCTGGATGGCATTCACAATGGTTGACTGCCCAACAGAGATGGATCTCAGGAGGTCAATAGCCTCCTCACTCAGGGCAGCAGGGCTAACTGGGGCAGGGCCTGACATGCTTGTGGTGAAGGAGATGCCCAGCCTCCTGGGTGAGCGGGCACAGGAAACTCGCTGAGGGATGCTGGGAGGGCAGTGCTGGTACGGGGGTGGCTGTACCTGTAGCTGGGGTGGGCACAGAAGTGTCCTCCTCCACCAGGGAGCTCCCATCAGAGGAGGTATCCGTGTCTGAACTGTCCTCTCCTGTCTCCGCTGTGGTGCTCCCCTCACCCTCCATCCCACTGGTGCCCTTACCGTCACTGGATTCGGCCTCCTGGGTCCTGTGGGATGCAACTCACTCCGTCGCCGGTGCCTCGGCTCCTCTGCTAGATGATGCTAATGCACATATGACAGGGTGTCAAAACAAAAAGGGGGGGAGACACAAAGGATACACTTGGTCAATGGCACCAACACCACCATTATTGGCGTACACAACAAACTCACACATACACACACAGGGAACAGCCCTACGCACTAGGCAATGTACTACCATTCACAATGCTAGTCACCAGGCCATGGATAGGGACACCTGTAGGAGGCTGGACTGGCTTGCAGTGAGTACCTAGGGGTACTTGCACCTTGCACTAGGCCCAGTTATCCCTTATTAGTGTATAGGGTGTCTAGCAGCATAGGCTGATAGATAATGGTAGCTTAGCAGAGCAGCTTAGGCTGAACTAGGAGACGAGTGAAGCTCCTACAGTACCACTAGTGTCATATGCACAATATCACAAGAAAACACAATACACAGATATACTAAAAATAAAGGTACTTTATTTTTATGACAATATGCCAAAAGTATCTCAGTGAGTACCCTCAGTATGAGGATAGCAAATATACACAAGATATATGTACACAATACCAAAATATGCAGTAATAGTATTAGAAAACAGTGCAAACAATGTATAGTTACAATAGGATGCAATGGGGACACATAGGGATAGGGGCAACACAAACCATATACTCCAAAAGTGGAATGCGAACCACGAATGGACCCCAAACCTATGTGACCTTGTAGAGGGTCGCTGGGACTATTAGAAAATAGTAAGGGTTAGAAAAATAGCCCACCCCAAGACCCTGAAAAGTGAGTGCAAAGTGCACTAAAGTTCCCCAAAGGACATAGAAGTCGTGATGGGGAATTCTGCAGGAAAGACACAAACCAACAATGCAACAACAATGGATTTCCAGTCGAGGGTACCTGTGGAACAAGGGGACCAAGTCCAAAAGTCACAAGCAAGTCGGAGATGGGCAGATGCCCAGGAAATGCCAGCTGTGGGTGCAAAGATGCCGCTACTGGACAGTAGAAGCGTAGGTTTCTGCAAGAACGACAAGGGCTAGAGACTTCCCCTTTGGAGGACAAATCCCTCACGCCGTGGAGAGTCGTGCAGAAGTGTTTTCCCACCAAAAGACCACCAACAAGCCTTGCTAGCTGCAAATCGTGCGGTTAGTGTTTTTGGATGCTGCTGTGGCCCAGGAGGGACCAGGATGTCGCCAATTGCGTCAGGGGACAGAGGGGGCGTCGAGCAAGACAAGGAGCCCTCTCAGCAGCAGGCAGCACCCACAGAAGTGCCAGAAACAGGCACTACGAGGATGCGTGAAACGGTACTCACCCGAAGTCGCACTGTAGGCTCAGTGGGTTTACCTGGACAGGACTTATCCCCTGGCCTATGGCCTCTGTTTTTACACACAAAGCACCAACGCTTTTTAATGTGTGCAGGTTGAGAAGAAGAGGAAGAATTAGTTTTATCCCCACCCTCTGAAGAGTGTTTAAAATTTGAAGTGGGATCTTTGGTTTTACCCTTATCCCCATGCTTATCTTGAGATTTTTCACCATCTTTCTTCTTATTGCCATCTTTGTCACCCCTGTATGAACTTTTCTGTTCACCCTTGTTCTGACCCATTTGTCTGCCTTCTTTCCCAATTCTTGGGGAGAGGTCAGATCAGAGTCTACCAGGTACTGGTGCAACAAATCAGACACACAATTATTAAGAATATGCGCTCTCAGGATCAAGTTATACAGGCTGTCATAATCAGTAACTTTACTGCCATGTAACCACTCCTCCAAGGCCTTCACTGAATGGTCAATGAAATCAACCCAGTCTTGTGAAGACTCCTTTTTGGTCTCTCTGATCTATATCCTGTATTGTTCAGTGGTTAAGCCATAACCATCCAGGAGTGCATTCTTAAGAACTGTAAAATTATTGGCATCACTTTGTTTCACAGTAAGGAGCCTATCCCTACCCTTTCCACTAAATGATAGCCATAGGATAGCAGCCCACTGCCTTTGAGGGACATCCTGTACAACACAGGCCCTCTCAAGTGCACCAAACCACTTGTTAATGTCATCCCCCTCCTTATAAGGGGGAACTATCTTGTGCAGATTCCTAGAATCATGCTCTTTTGCAGGATGACTATTGGGAATACTGCTGCTGCCACCATGGGTTTCTAAACCCAGTTTCTGTCTCTCCTTCTCTACTTCTAAGGACTGTCTATCCAAATCCAGCTGTTGCTTCTTGAGCTTCAGTCTGGTTTGTTCCACTCTCAATCTATTGAGCTCCCTTTCTAACAATCTGTCATCAGGGTGGGTGGGAGGGACATTCCTTGACCCAGAAGTGTGGTGAGAATGGACAGAATGAGACCTGTCCCTTACAGAAGGCATCCTAACAGGTTGGTTAACAGAAACATCAGTTCTACTGTGGTGAGAATGAATGCTCTTGCTATGATGTGAGACAACACTATCTGTATGGTGTGACTCAACATCAGTACCAACTATGCTAGACTGTCTAGTAATGGGCAGGCTCTGAAGTTTCTTTCCTGAATCTTTTCCTAGGGGTGTCCCTGGATCAGATTGGGAACCATTAGCTACTTTTTCAACAGATGGGGCCCTTCTGGCCTTATCTTGTTCTCTAAGCATGTTAAGCAATAATTCCAAGGAAGGATTCTTCCCTACACTCAAACCTCTTTCTACACAGAGACTCCTTGCTCCTTTCCAGCTAAGGTGGTCATATGCAAGTTTGGACAGATCAACATTTTGGCCTGTGCCAGACATTTTTAGAAAGAGTTTAAGTGATAGAAAAAGAGAAAAAAGTTTTCAGAACTTTTAGAAGGACAGAAAAAAACTTTTTAAACTTTTAAGAACTTTTAAGAAAGTTTAGAGGTACTTTTCAGCACTTTAGAAAAGAGGTGAGAAAAGAAATGCAAAACTTTTTGGTTAGGTGTATATACACTGAACTTGTTTTGTATATTTTTCTCTTATGAAAAGTACAATGATAAGAGTGGTAAGTAGTCTCAAAGCAAATATCCCACCGCTGCACAACCAATGTAGGAGGCGGGACTGGCTTGTAGTGAGTACCTAGGGGTACTTGCACCTTGCACCAGGCCCAGTTATCCCTTATTAGTGTATAGGGTGTCTAGCAGCATAGGCTGATAGATAATGGTAGCTTAGCAGAGCAGCTTAGGCTGAACTAGGAGATGAGTGAAGCTCCTACAGTACCACTAGTGTCATACGCACAATATCACAAGAAAACACAATACACAGATATACTAAAAATAAAGGTACTTTATTTGTATGACAATATGCCAAAAGTATCTCAGTGAGTACCCTCAGTATGAGGATAGCAAATATACACAAGATATATGTCCACAATACCAAAATATGCAGTAATAGTATTAGAAAACAGTGCAAACAATGTATAGTTACAATAGGATGCAATGGGGACACATAGGGATAGGGGCAACACAAACCATATACTCCAAAAGTGGAATGGGAACCACGAATGGACCCCAAACCTATGTGACCTTGTAGAGGGTCGCTGGGACATTTAGAAAATAGTAAGGGTTAGAAAAATAGCCCAGCCCAAGACCCTGAAAAGTGAGTGCAAAGTGCACTAAAGTTCCCCAAAGGACATAGAAGTTGTGATAGGGGAATTCTGCAGGAAAGACACAAACCAACAATGCAACAACGATGGATTTCCAGTCGAGGGTACCTGTGGAACAAGGGGACCAAGTCCAAAAGTCACAAGCAAGTCGGAGATGGGCAGATGCCCAGGAAATGCCAGCTGAGACCAGGATGTCGCCAATTGCGTCAGGGGACAGAGGGGGCGTCGAGCAAGACAAGGAGCCCTCTCAGCAGCAGGCAGCACCCGCAGAAGTGCCAGAAACAGGCACTACGAGGATGCGTGAAACGGGGCTCACCCGAAGTCGCACAAAGGAGTCCCACGTCGCCGGAGAACAACTTAGGAGGTCATGCAATGCAGGTTAGAGTGCCGTGGACCCAGGCTGGACTGTGCACAAAGGTTTTCTGCCGGAAGTGCACGGAGGCCGGAGCAGCTGCAAAAGTCGCGGTTCCCAGCAATGCAGTCTGGCGTGGGGAGGCAAGGACTTACCTCCACCAAACTTGGACTGAAGAGTCACTGGACTGTGGGAGTCACTTGGACAGAGTTGCTGGATTCAAGGGACCTCGCTCGTCGTGCTAAGAGGAGACCCAAGGTACCGGTGATGCAGTTCTTTGGTGCCTGCGGTTGCAGGGGGAACGATTCAGTCGACCCACAGGAGATTTCTTCGGAGCTTCTAGTGCAGAGAGGAGGCAGACTACCCCCACAGCATGCACCACCAGGAAAACAGTTGTGAAGGCGGCAGGATCAGCGTTACAGAGTTGCAATAGTCGTCTTTGCTACTATGTTGCAGTTTTGCAGGCTTCCAGCGCGGTCAGCAGTCGATTCCTTGGCAGAAGGTGAAGAGAGAGATGCAGAGGAACTCGGATGAGCTCTTGCATTCGTTATCCAAGTAATCCCAAGAGACAGAGACCCTAAATAGCCAGAAAAGAGGGTTTGGCTACCTAGGAGAGAGGATAGGCTAGCAACACCTGAAGGAGCCTATCAGAAGGAGTCTCTGACGTCACCTGATGGCACTGGCCACTCAGAGCAGTCCAGTGTGCCAGCAGCACCTCTGTTTCCAAGATGGCAGAGGTCTGGAGCACACTGGAGGAGCTCTGGGCACCTCCCAGGGGAGGTACAGGTCAGGGGAGTGGTCACTCCCCTTCCCTTTGTCCAGTTTCACGCCAGAGCAGGGCTAAGGGGTCCCTGAACCGGTGTAGACTGGCTTATGCAGAAATGGGCACCATGTGTGCCCATGAAAGCATTTCCAGAGGCTGCGGGAGGCTACTCCTCCCCTGCCTTCACACCATTTTCCAAAGGGAGAGGGTGTAACACCCTCTCTCAGAGGAAGTCCTTTGTTCTGCCTTCCTGGGCCAGGCCTGGCTGGACCCCAGGAGGGCAGAAGCCTGTCTGAGGGGTTGGCAGCAGCAGCAGCTGCAGTGAAACCGCGGGAAAGGCAGTTTGGCAGTACCAGGGTCTGTGCTACAGACCACTGGGATCATGGGATTGTGCCAACTATGCCAGGATGGCACAGAGGGGGCAATTCCATGATCATAGACATATTACATGGCCATATTCGGAGTTACCATTGTGAAGCTACATATAGGTAGTGACCTATATGTAGTGCACGCGTGTAATGGTGTCCCCGTACTCACAAAGTCTGGGGAATTGGCCCTGAACAATGTGGGGGCACCTTGGCTAGTGCCAGGGTGCCCACACACTAAGTAACTTAGCACCCAACCTTTACCAGTTAAAGGTTAGACATATAGGTGACTTATAAGTTACTTAAGTGCAGTGTAAAATGGCTGTGAAATAACGTGGACGTTATTTCACTCAGGCTGCAGTGGCAGGCCTGTGTAAGAATTGTCAGAGTTCCCTATGGGTGGCAAAAGAAATACTGCAGCCCATAGGGATCTCCTGGAACCCCAATACCCTGGGTACCTCAGTACCATATACTAGGGAATTATAAGGGTGTTCCAGTATGCCTATGTAAATTGGTGAAATTGGTCACTGGTTATAGGGTGAGCATCAGTTTTGGTTACCTGGTTGAGACCTCTATAATCTACACAAAACCGCATTTCCTTCTTTCCATCCTTGGAATGAGGTTTTGGTACAAGTACCACAGGAGAGGCCCATGGACTTTCAGAGTGCTCAACCACTCCCAGTTCTAACATTTTCTGCACCTCTTGCTTTATGCAGTCCCTGACATGGTCAGGCTGCCTATAGATCTTACTTTTGACAGGCAAGCTGTCTCCAGTATCTATAGTGTGCTCACACCAAGAAGTGGTACCTGGCACAGTAGAGAAGAGTTCAGAAAACTGACCCAGGAGATTTATGCAATGGTCTTTCTGCTCAGCAGTAAGACAATCACCCAAAACTACACCTTCCAAAAGAGCATCTTGTTCTGTGGAAGAGAAGAGATCAGGTAGAGGATCACTGTCTTCTTCCTGTCCCTCATCAGTTGCCATGAGCAGGGTGATATCAGCCCTGTCATAGTAGGGTTTCAGGCGATTGACATGGAGCACCCTAAGGGGACTCCTGGCAGTGCCAAGTCAACTAAGTAGGTAACTTCACCCTTCTTTTCAACAATTATGTGGGGTCCACTCCATTTATCTTGGAGTGCTCTTGGGGCCACAGCCCCAAGACCCACACTTTCTGCCCTGGTTGGTACTGAACCAAAACAGCCTTCTGATCATGCCATTGCTTCTGGAGCTCTTGGCTGGCCTGAAGGTTTTTACTGGCCTTTTTCATATACTCAGCCATCCTTGATCTGAGGCCAAGTACATAATCCACAATATCTTGTTTTGGAGCTTTTAAAGGTTGTTCCCAACCCTCCTTGACAAGTGTTAGTGGACCCCTAACAGGGTGTCCAAAGAGGAGTTCAAAGGGGCTGAAGCCCACTCCTTTCTGGGGTACCTCCCAGTAGGCAAAAAGGAGGCATGGTAAAAGGATATCCCATCTCCTGCGGAGTTTTTCTGGGATTCCCATAATCATGCCCTTGAGACTTTTGTTAAATCTCTCCACCAGTCCATTTGTTTGTGGATGATAGGGTGTAGTGAACTTGTAAGTCACACCACACTCCTTCCACATGGCCTTTAAGTAAGCAGACATGAAATTGCTTCCCCTGTCTGATACTACTTCCTTTGGGAAGCCCACCCTAGAAAATATTCCCAGGAGGGCCTTTGCCACTGCAGGTGCTGTAGTGGTCCTTAAAGGAATTGCTTCAGGATATCTTGTGGCATGGTCCACTACCACCAAGATAAACCTATTGCCCGAAGCAGTAGGAGGGTCAAGGGGGCCAACTATGTCAACCCCTACCCTTTCAAAGGGAACCCCAACCACAGGCAGTGGAATAAAGGGTGCCTTTGGGGTGCCACCTGTCTTGCCACTGGCTTGACAGGTTTCACAGGACTTACAAAATTATTTTGTGTCCTCAGACATTCTAGGCCAATGAAACAAGGGAACAAGCCTGTCCCAAGTTTTCATTTGTCCTAGATGCCCAGCTAGGGGAATGTCGTGGGCTAGAGTTAGGAGGAACTTTCTGTACTCCTGAGGAATCACTAACCTCCTGGCAGTTCCAGGTTTAGGATCCCTTGCTTCAGTGTACAAGAGGTTGTCCTCCCAGTAAACTCTGTGAGAGTCACTGACATCCCCATTAGCCTGTTTGACAGCTTGCTGTCTTAGACCCTCTAGTGTGGGACAGGTATGCTGTGCCACACTCAGCTCCTCCCTGGCAGGCCCCCCTTCACCCAAAAGCTCAGCAGTGTCTGCTTCCAGCTCCTCTGGTGTAGGTTCTGCACAGGGTGGAAATTCTTCTTCCTCAGAAGTAGAATCCACTGTAGAGGGAGGGATAGTAGGAAGTGCTTTACTTCTACAAGCCCTAGCTTTAGGGAGCACTTGGTCCATTGTTCCAGGATCCAAGTCACCCTGTCCTTTTTGCTTTTTGGCCTGAGCCCTGGTTAAAGCAAAAATATGCCCTGGGATGCCCAGCATTGCTGCATGGGCCTCCAACTCCACATCTGACCAAGCTGATGTCTCCAAATCATTCCCTAATAGACAGTCTACAGGTAAATCTGAAGCTACCACAACTTTCTTTGGACCAGTAACCCCCCCCCCAGTTGAGATTTACAACAGCCATGGGGTGGCTAAGTGTGTTGTTGTAGGAGGCTGGACTGGCTTGTAGTGAGTACCAAGGGGTACTTGCACCTTGCACCAGGCCCAGTTATCCCTTATTAGTGTATAGGGTGTCTAGCAGCTTAGGCTGATAGATAATGGTAGCTTAGCAGAGCAGCTTAGGCTGAACTAGGAGACGTGTGAAGCTACTACAGTACCACTTAGTGTCATATGCACAATATCATAAGAAAACACAATACACAGTTATACTAAAAATAAAGGTACTTTATTTTTATGACAATATGCCAAAGTATCTTAGAGTGTACCCTCAGTGAGAGGATAGGAAATATACACAAGATATATATACACAATAGCAAAAATATGCAGTATAGTCTTAGAAAACAGTGCAAACAATGTATAGTTACAATAGGATGCAATGGGGAAACATAGGGATAGGGGCAACACAAACCATATACTCCAAAAGTGGAATGTGAACCACGAATGGACCCCAAACCTATGTGACCTTGTAGAGGGTCGCTGGGACTATTAGAAAATAGTGAGAGTTAGAAAAATAACCCTCCCCAAGACCCTGAAAAGTGAGTGCAAAGTGCACTAAAGTTCCCCTAAGGACAAAATAGTCGTGTTAGAGGGAAAATGCAAGGAAAACACAAATCAGCAATGCAACAACGATGGATTCCTGACTGAGGGTACCTGTGGAACAAGGGGACCAAGTCCAAAAGTCACAAGCAACTCGGAGATGGGCAGATGCCCAAGAAATGCCAGCGGTTGGTGCAAAGAAGCTCTTACTAGGCTGAAGAACTGTGAATACTGCAGGAACGACAAGGGCTAAAGACTTCCCCTTTGGAGGATGGATCCCCCACGCCTTGGAGAGTCGTGCAGAAGTGTTTTCCCGCCGGATGGATGCCAACAAGCCTTGCTACACGCAAATCGTGCGTTTGGCGTTTTTGGACGCTGCTGGGGCCCAGGAGGGACCAGGAGGTCGCAAATTGGACCTGCAGAGAGAGGGGACGTCGAGCAAGACAAAGAGCCCTCACTGAAGCAGGTAGCACCCGGAGAAGTGCCAGAAAGAGGCACTACGAGGATGCGTGAAACGGTGCTCGCCGAAGTTGCACAAAGGAGTCCCACGTCGCCGGAGACCAACTTAGAAAGTCGTGCAATGCAGGTTAGAGTGCCGTGGACCCAGGCTTGGCTGTGCACGAAGGATTTCCGCCGGAAGTGCACAGGGGCCGGAGTAGCTTGCAAAGTCGCGGTTCCCAGCAATACAGCCCAGCGAGGTGAGGCAAGGACTTACCTCCACCAAACTTGGGCTGAAGAGTCACTGGACTGTGGGGGTCACTTGGACGGTGTCGCTGGATTCGAGGGACCTCGCTCGTCGTGCTGAGAGGAGACCCAAGGGACCGGAAATGCAGCTTTTTGGTGCCTGCGGTTGCAGGGGGAAGATTCCGTCGACCCACGGGAGATTTCTTCGGAGCTTCTGGTGCAGAGAGGAGGCAGACTACCCCCACAGCATGCACAAGCAGGAAAACAGTCGAGAAGGCGGCAGGATCAGCGTTACAGAGTTGCAGTAGTCGTCTTTGCTACTATGTTGCAGGTTTGCAGGCTTCCAGCGCGGTCAGCGGTCGATTCCTTATCAGAAGGTGAAGAGGGAGATGCAGAGGAACTCGGCTGAGCTCATGCATTCGTTATCTGAAGTTTCCCCAGAGACAGAGACCCTAAATAGCCAGAAAAGAGGGTTTGGCTACCTAGGAGAGAGGAAAGGCTACTAACACCTGAAGGAGCCTATCAGCAGGAGTCTCTGACGTCACCTGGTGGCACTGGCCACTCAGAGCAGTCCAGTGTGCCAGCAGCACCTCGGTTTCCAAGATGGCAGAGGTCTGGAGCACACTGGAGGAGCTCTGGACACCTCCCAGGGGAGGTGCAGGTCAGGGGAGTGGTCACTCCCCTTTCCTTTGTCCAGTTTCGCGCCAGAGCAGGGGCTAAGGGGTCCCTGAACCGGTGTAGACTGGCTTATGCAGAATTGGGCACATCTGTGCCCAACAAAGCATTTCCAGAGGCTGGGGGAGGCTACTCCTCCCCTGCCTTCACACCATTTTCCAAAGGGAGAGGGTGTCACACCCTCTCTCAGAGGAAGTTCTTTGTTCTGCCATCCTGGGCCAGGCCTGGCTGGACCCCAGGAGGGTAGCTGCCTGTCTGAGGGGTTGGCAGCAGCAGCAGCTGCAGAGAAACCCCAGGAAGGGCAGTCTGGCAGTACCAGGGTCTGTGCTACAGTCCACTGGGATCATGGGATTGTGCCAACTATGCTAGGATGGCATAGAGGGGGCAATTCCATGATCATAGACATGTTACATGGCCATATTCGGAGTTACCATTGTGAAGCTACATATAGGTAGTGACCTATATGTAGTGCACGCGTGTAATGGTGTCCCCGCACTCACAAAGTTCGGTGAATTGGCTCTGAACAATGTGGGGGCACCTTGGCTAGTGCCAGGGTGCCCTCACACTAAGTAACTTTGCACCTAACCTTTACCAGGTAAAGGTTAGACATATAGGTGACTTATAAGTTACTTAAGTGCAGTGTAAAATGGCTGTGAAATAACGTGGACGTTATTTCACTCAGGCTGCAGTGGCAGGCCTGTGTAAGAATTGTCAGAGCTCCCTATGGGTGGCAAAAGAAATGCTGCAGCCCATAGGGATCTCCTGGAACCCCAATACCCTGGGTACCTCAGTACCATATACTAGGGAATTATAAGGGTGTTCCAGTAAGCCAATGTAAATTGGTAAAAATGGTCACTAGCCTGTCAGTGACAATTTGGAAGTAATGAGAGAGCATAACCACTGAGGTTCTGGTTAGCAGAGCCTCAGTGAGACAGTTAGGCACCACACAGGGAACATATACATGCACACCTATGAGCACTGGGGCCCTGTGTGACAGGGTCCCAGTGACACATACATATAGGCCACAAACCTATGAGCACTGGGGTCCTGACCAGCAGGATCCCAGTGACACATAACAACCATACTGAAAACATAGTGTTTTCACTATGAGCACTGAGGCCTGGCTATCAGGATCCCAGTGAGACAGTGAAAACAGTGACAAACATCCTGACATACACTCACAAACAGGCCAAAAGTGGGGGTAACAAGGCTAGAAAGAGGCTACCTTCTCACACAACCCCCCCCCAAACGAAGGACAATAAGGCTAACCTTGGCCAGTTGAGACTTTATTGTCTAAGTGGTGATAAGTAGAGAGTAGCTCTGCAATAGACTGGTTACTCCCTTTATCATCCACTATATGGTTACTTCCCTGTGGGGATGTAAACCACCCTGTTTGAAGTTTTTTAGCTAAGCAACAATGTGAAGATGTATTTTCAGAGTTTCTATCAGTAAGTTTTAGTTTAGAGCAGTGGGAATTGTCCACTGAACCTATTTGTAGTGATGGAAATGCCAGACAGGGATGCTGTCTCAGAAAAGCCATAGCTGGGCAAAAACTTTGTCCATCTGGCTGGAAGAGAGAACAGGGATGCTGTTTCTCTTGAGTTGGAGCAGGGCAGGGATGCTGTCCTATGAGCTCCACACTAGGGCAGGGATGCTGTCCTAAGTGTTGTGAGGCAGTACAGGGTTTCTGCACTAAAGTTTCTCTGGGAGGGTTGGAGGGATGCTCCATGTTAACTAAAATGGTGTTCTTTTTGTCACCAATGTTAGTTATCCCACAGAGAGGTACTTCTACCTCAGGGAGTCCAGCTATGCCAGCTGATGATTCCCTTGGAACAGGTGCCACCCCAGGAGAGGTTTCTCCCACCACAGGAATGGTATCCTGAATGGTAGGGTGGTTAGGGGATACTGTGATACCCTTTTTACCTGTTGATGGAGAGGGATCCTGAGTTTTCAGGCCTTCTCTCCTTTGCTTTTTCATTTCAGTAGAAATGAGAGGGAACAATTCCTCAGGGATGCCCAGCATGGCTGCATGGGCATAAAACTCTACATCAGCCCAACCTGAGGCCTCTAGGTCATTACCTAAGAGACAGTCTACAGGTAAGCTAGGTGATACCACCACCTGCTTAGGGCCAGTAACTCCACCCCAACTAAACTGAATTATAGCTAAGGGAAGAAACTTAGTGGAGTTATGGACATCAATAATCTTATACTGTTGTCCAATGATGTGTTGTTCAGGAGGCACTAGGTTTTCAGTCACCAAAGTGAAACTGGCACCTGTGTCCCTGTAGGCCAAGGCCTCAACACCATTTATTGCAACTGTCTGCCTGTACTTATCCATTGTAAGGGGACAAGCAGCCAGTGTGGCAAGGCCAGTGCCACTAGGTGTGACAGAAACTGTCTTGGGACTGATTACATCAGTTTCCACTATGGACCCATAAGTGAACCCAACTACACCCTTTGCTTGACTGTTGCCAGCAGTCCCACCACTAGTACCACTACTGCTAGGGGCACTAGAGCTTGATGTATTAGTGGTGGTAGGCTCAGGGGGTTTACCTGGACAGGACTTATCCCCTGGCCTATGGCCTCTGTTTTTACACACAAAGCACCAAGGCTTTTTAATGTGTGCAGGTTGGGAAGAAGAGGAAGACTTTGTTTTATCCCCACCCTCTGAAGAGTGTTTAAGATTTGAAGTGGGATCTTTGGTTTTACCCTTATCCCCATGCTTATCTTGAGATTTTTCACCATCTTTCTTCTTATTGCCATCTTTGTCACCCCCTGTATGAACTTTTCTGTTCACTCTTGTTCTGACCCATTTGTCTGCCTTCTTTCCCAATTCTTGGGGAGAGGTCAGATCAGAGTCCACCAAGTACTGGTGCAACAAATCAGACACACAATTATTAAGAATATGCTCTCTCAGGATCAAGTTATACAGGCTGTCATAATCAGTAACTTTACTGCCATGTAACCACCCCTCCAAGGCCTTCACTGCCTGGTCAATGAAATCAACCCAGTCTTGTGAAGACTCCTTTTTGGTCTCTCTGAACTTTATCCTGTACTGTTCAGTGGTTAAGCCATAACCATCCAGGAGTGCATTCTTAAGAACTGTAAAATTATTGGCATCATTTTCTTTCACTGTAAGGAGCCTATCCCTACCTTTTCCACTAAATGATAGCCATAGGATAGCAGCCCACTGCTTTTGAGGGACATCCTGTACAGCACAGGCCCTCTCAAGTGCAGCAAACCACTTGTTAATGTCATCCCCCTCCTTATAAGGGGGAACTATCTTGTGCAGATTCCTGGAATCATGCTCTTTTGCAGGATGACTATGGGGAATACTGCTGCTGCCACCATGGGTATCTAAACCCAACTTCTGTCTTTCCCTCTCTATTTCTAAAGACTGTCTATCCAAATCCAGCTGTTGCTTCTTGAGCTTCAGTCTGGTTTGTTCCACTCTCAATCTATTGAGCTCCCTTTCTAACAATCTGTCATCAGGGTGGGTGGGAGGGACATTTCTAGATACAGAGGTATGATGGGAATGAACAGAAGGAGACCTGTCCCTTACAGAGGGCACCCTAACAGCTTGGCTACCAGTATAATGTGAGAGCACACCATTAGTATGGTGTGATTCAACCTCTGTACCAACTATGCTAGACTGTCTAGTAATGGGCAGGCTGAGAAGTTTCTTTCCTGAACCTTTTCCTGGGGGAGTCCCTGGATCAGATTGAGAACCATTAGCTACTTTTTCTACAGATTGGGCACTTATGGCCTTATCCTGTACTCTAAGCATATTAATTAACAGTTCTAAGGAAGGATTCTTCCCTACACTCAAACCTCTCTCTATGCAGAGACTCCTTGCTCCTTTCCAGCTAAGGTGATCATATGCAAGTTTGGACAGTTCAACTTTTTGGCCTGTGCCAGACATTTTTAGAGAGAGTTAAAGTGATAGACAAAGAAAAAAAAAGTTTTCAGAACTTTTTGGAAAGACAGAAAAAAAACTTTTTAAACTTTTAAGAACTTTTTGAAAGTTTAGAAGTACTTTTCAGCACTTAGAAAAGAGTGAAAAGAGGAAATGAAAAACTTTTTGGCTATGTGTATATACACTGACCTTGTTTTGTATATTTTTCTCTTATGAAAAGTACAATGACAAGAGTGGTAAGTAGTCTCAAAGCACTTATCCCACCACTGCACAACCAATGTAGGAGGCTGGACTGGCTTGTAGTGAGTACCAAGGGGTACTTGCACCTTGCACCAGGCCCAGTTATCCCTTATTAGTGTATAGGGTGTCTAGCAGCTTAGGCTGATAGATAATGGTAGCTTAGCAGAGCAGCTTAGGCTGAACTAGGAGACGTGTGAAGCTACTACAGTACCACTTAGTGTCATATGCACAATATCATAAGAAAACACAATACACAGTTATACTAAAAATAAAGGTACTTTATTTTTATGACAATATGCCAAAGTATCTTAGAGTGTACCCTCAGTGAGAGGATAGGAAATATACACAAGATATATATACACAATAGCAAAAATATGCAGTATAGTCTTAGAAAACAGTGCAAACAATGTATAGTTACAATAGGATGCAATGGGGAAACATAGGGATAGGGGCAACACAAACCATATACTCCAAAAGTGGAATGTGAACCACGAATGGACCCCAAACCTATGTGACCTTGTAGAGGGTCGCTGGGACTATTAGAAAATAGTGAGAGTTAGAAAAATAACCCTCCCCAAGACCCTGAAAAGTGAGTGCAAAGTGCACTAAAGTTCCCCTAAGGACAAAATAGTCGTGTTAGAGGGAAAATGCAAGGAAAACACAAATCAGCAATGCAACAACGATGGATTCCTGACTGAGGGTACCTGTGGAACAAGGGGACCAAGTCCAAAAGTCACAAGCAACTCGGAGATGGGCAGATGCCCAAGAAATGCCAGCGGTTGGTGCAAAGAAGCTCTTACTAGGCTGAAGAACTGTGAATACTGCAGGAACGACAAGGGCTAAAGACTTCCCCTTTGGAGGATGGATCCCCCACGCCTTGGAGAGTCGTGCAGAAGTGTTTTCCCGCCGGATGGACGCCAACAAGCCTTGCTACACGCAAATCGTGCGTTTGGCGTTTTTGGACGCTGCTGGGGCCCAGGAGGGACCAGGAGGTCGCAAATTGGACCTGCAGAGAGAGGGGACGTCGAGCAAGACAAAGAGCCCTCACTGAAGCAGGTAGCATCCGGAGAAGTGCCAGAAAGAGGCACTACGAGGATGCGTGAAACGGTGCTCGCCGAAGTTGCACAAAGGAGTCCCACGTCGCCGGAGACCAACTTAGAAAGTCGTGCAATGCAGGTTAGAGTGCCGTGGACCCAGGCTTGGCTGTGCACGAAGGATTTCCGCCGGAAGTGCACAGGGGCCGGAGTAGCTTGCAAAGTCGCGGTTCCCAGCAATACAGCGAGGTGAGGCAAGGACTTACCTCCACCAAACTTGGGCTGAAGAGTCACTGGACTGTGGGGGTCACTTGGACGGTGTCGCTGGATTCGAGGGACCTCGCTCGTCGTGCTGAGAGGAGACCCAAGGGACCGGAAATGCAGCTTTTTGGTGCCTGCGGTTGCAGGGGGAAGATTCCGTCGACCCACGGGAGATTTCTTCGGAGCTTCTGGTGCAGAGAGGAGGCAGACTACCCCCACAGCATGCACAAGCAGGAAAACAGTCGAGAAGGCGGCAGGATCAGCGTTACAGAGTTGCAGTAGTCGTCTTTGCTACTATGTTGCAGGTTTGCAGGCTTCCAGCGCGGTCAGCGGTCGATTCCTTATCAGAAGGTGAAGAGGGAGATGCAGAGGAACTCGGCTGAGCTCATGCATTCGTTATCTGAAGTTTCCCCAGAGACAGAGACCCTAAATAGCCAGAAAAGAGGGTTTGGCTACCTAGGAGAGAGGAAAGGCTACTAACACCTGAAGGAGCCTATCAGCAGGAGTCTCTGACGTCACCTGGTGGCACTGGCCACTCAGAGCAGTCCAGTGTGCCAGCAGCACCTCGGTTTCCAAGATGGCAGAGGTCTGGAGCACACTGGAGGAGCTCTGGACACCTCCCAGGGGAGGTGCAGGTCAGGGGAGTGGTCACTCCCCTTTCCTTTGTCCAGTTTCGCGCCAGAGCAGGGGCTAAGGGGTCCCTGAACCGGTGTAGACTGGCTTATGCAGAATTGGGCACATCTGTGCCCAACAAAGCATTTCCAGAGGCTGGGGGAGGCTACTCCTCCCCTGCCTTCACACCATTTTCCAAAGGGAGAGGGTGTCACACCCTCTCTCAGAGGAAGTTCTTTGTTCTGCCATCCTGGGCCAGGCCTGGCTGGACCCCAGGAGGGTAGCTGCCTGTCTGAGGGGTTGGCAGCAGCAGCAGCTGCAGAGAAACCCCAGGAAGGGCAGTCTGGCAGTACCAGGGTCTGTGCTACAGTCCACTGGGATCATGGGATTGTGCCAACTATGCTAGGATGGCATAGAGGGGGCAATTCCATGATCATAGACATGTTACATGGCCATATTCGGAGTTACCATTGTGAAGCTACATATAGGTAGTGACCTATATGTAGTGCACGCGTGTAATGGTGTCCCCGCACTCACAAAGTTCGGTGAATTGGCTCTGAACAATGTGGGGGCACCTTGGCTAGTGCCAGGGTGCCCTCACACTAAGTAACTTTGCACCTAACCTTTACCAGGTAAAGGTTAGACATATAGGTGACTTATAAGTTACTTAAGTGCAGTGTAAAATGGCTGTGAAATAACGTGGACGTTATTTCACTCAGGCTGCAGTGGCAGGCCTGTGTAAGAATTGTCAGAGCTCCCTATGGGTGGCAAAAGAAATGCTGCAGCCCATAGGGATCTCCTGGAACCCCAATACCCTGGGTACCTCAGTACCATATACTAGGGAATTATAAGGGTGTTCCAGTAAGCCAATGTAAATTGGTAAAAATGGTCACTAGCCTGTCAGTGACAATTTGGAAGTAATGAGAGAGCATAACCACTGAGGTTCTGGTTAGCAGAGCCTCAGTGAGACAGTTAGGCACCACACAGGGAACATATACATGCACACCTATGAGCACTGGGGCCCTGTGTGACAGGGTCCCAGTGACACATACATATAGGCCACAAACCTATGAGCACTGGGGTCCTGACCAGCAGGATCCCAGTGACACATAACAACCATACTGAAAACATAGTGTTTTCACTATGAGCACTGAGGCCTGGCTATCAGGATCCCAGTGAGACAGTGAAAACAGTGACAAACATCCTGACATACACTCACAAACAGGCCAAAAGTGGGGGTAACAAGGCTAGAAAGAGGCTACCTTCTCACAGTTGTTGTGAGCATCGGTTACTTGGTACTGGTGACCAAGTAGGTGTTGTTCAGGGTGGACCAGTTTCTCTATGACCATAGTCACACTGGCCCCAGTGTCCCTGTAGGCCTGAACCTCAACACCATTTATTAGGGGTAGTTGCTTGTACTTATCCATGTTAAGGGGACAAGCAACCAAGGTGGCTAAATCAATAGCCCCCTCAGAGACTAACACAGCCTCTGTGGTCTCCCTAATCAGACCAACCCCAACTAAGTTACCAAAAGTGAGCCCAGCTACTCCCTTGGATTGGCTATTAGTAGGTTTGCTCCCACCACCACTGCTATTAGTAGGGACACTAGGTGTAGCAGTAGGGGTTGTAGTGGTAGGAGGCTTGGTGCTTTTCTTTGGACAACTGGGATCTGTTGTCCAATGGCCTTTTGGAACTCGGATGAGCTCTTGCATTCGTTATCCAAGGAATCCCAAGAGACAGAGACCCTAAATAGCCAGAAAAGAGGGTTTGGCTACCTAGGAGAGAGGATAGGCTAGCAACACCTGAAGGAGCCTATCAGAAGGAGTCTCTGACATCACCTGATGGCACTGGCCACTCAGAGCAGTCCAGTGTGCCAGCAGCACCTCTGTTTCCAAGATGGCAGTGGTCTGGAGCACACTAGAGGAGCTCTGGGCACCTCCCAGGGAAGGTGCAGGTCAGGGGAGTGGTCACTCCCCTTTCCTTTGTCCAGTTTCGCGCCAGAGCAGGGCTGGGGGATCCCTGAACCGGTGTAGACTGGCTTATGCAGAAATGGGCACCATCTGGGCCCATGAAAGCATTTCCAGAGGCTGGGGGAGGTTACTCCTCCCCAGCCCTAACACCTTTTTCCAAAGGGAGAGGGTGTAACACCCTCTCTCTGAGGAAGTCCTTTGTTCTGCCTTCCTGGGCCAAGCCTGGCTAGACCCCAGGAGGGCAGAAACCTGTCTGAGGGGTTGGCAGCAGCTGCAGTGAAACCCCGGGAAAGGTAGTTTGGCAGTACCCGGGTCTGTGCTAGAGACTCGGGAGATCATGGAATTGTCTCCCCAATGCCAGAATGGCATTGGGGTGACAATTCCATGATCTTAGACATGTTACATGGCCATGTTCGGAGTTACCATTGTGACGCTATACATATGTAGTGACATATGTATAGTGCACGCGTGTAATGGTGTCCCCGCACTCACAAAGTCCGGGGAATTTGCCCTGAACAATGTGGGGGCGCCTTGGCTAGTGCCAGGGTGCCCACACACTAAGTAACTTAGCACCCAACCTTTACCAGGTAAAGGTTAGACATATAGGTGACTTATAAGTTACTTAAGTGCAGTGGTAAATGGGTGTGAAATAACGTGGACGTTATTTCACTCTGGCTGCAACGGCAAGCTTGTGTAAGAATTGTCAGAGCTCCCTATGGGTGGCAAAAGAAATGCTGCAGCCCATAGGGATCTCCTGGAACCACAATACCCTGGGTACCTCAGTACCATATACTATGGAATTATAAGGGTGTTCCAGTATGCCAATGTAAATTGATGAAATTGGTCACTAGCCTGTTAGTGACAATTTGGAAAGAAATGAGAGAGCATAACCACTGAGGTTCTGGTTAGCAGAGCCTCAGTGAGACAGTTAGTTATCACACAGGTAACACATTCAGGCACACCTATGAGCACTGGGGCCCTGGCTGGCAGGGTCCCAGTGACATATACAACTAAAGCAACATATATACAGTGAAATATGGGGGTAACATGCCAGGCAAGATGGTACTTTCCTACAACGGTGTACTCACCTGTTGGTCTGGAGGCCTATACAGCATTTGGTACTGAAATAGGACCCCATCCACCAGTCTCTCCAACTCCACCGAGGTGAAGGCTGGCGCCCTTTCCCAATTCACACAAGCCATGGTCAGTTACAGACACAGGTCACAGCAGCACATTCAGTGTAGGTCCTCTCCTGTTGAAGGTCAGGTAGCAAGTGAGTGAACAGATAGAAAATGGCGGTGACATCCGCAGCGGAGCATACTGTCACCGGTGCCGTACATCACCATTGGCCACTGTACCCCATAGGGCCCAATGTTAACCAATGAGGATTTGCACTGCGGTTTTCAACCGCCTCCCACAATGGCACACAACGTCAGCGGAATTACCTCATTTTCACCTGTCCCTCCATACAAGACAGGCAGACGCCATTTCGGGGAAGGGGCAGGCCATGGATCCTAACTGCATCACAGTACACAAATGCACCATTTTGACATCTCCAACAAAATTCTGTTACAATCACAACATGCATCAAACTGTAGTGGTTGGAACTAAGAGATAATGACCAGTTACTCACTATTTCACCCCATAGCTTGCAACCCCTGCCGATGAATAGGAGATGGCGACATCCCCCAGTGTACAGACCCCTGGTGGACTTGGCAACAATGGAGGAGAGGCACTTTATCCTTGCCTATAGAATTGACAGGGCCACAATCACGGAGCTGTGTGCCCAAATGGAGCCTGCCCTAATCTCTCCTATCCGTCACCCCACTGGGATCCCCCCATCTTGTGCAGGTGCTATCAGTGCTTCATTTCCTGCAACTGTGTCCTTCCAAGTGACAGTGGGCTTGGCAGCAGGAATGTCTCAGCCAATGTTCTCAATAGTGCTGACCAGAGTGGTGTCTGCCCTGATTATACACATGTGCAGCTACATCGTTTTCCACCAGGTAGAGGATTTGGCCACAGTGAAAGCTGATTTCTATGTAATGGGACATATCCGCAACATAACTGGGGATATTGATGGAACACATATTGCATTTGTTCCCCCCTCGGCAAAATGAACAGGTGTTCAGAAATCGAAAGAGCTGTCACTCCATGAATGTGCAGATGGTGTGTTTGGCGGACCAGTACATCTCCCACATCAATGAAAAGTATAATAGGTCTCTAGATGATGTCTTTATCCTGAGGAATAGCAGCATCCCAAATGTGACGGCTCAACTCCAGAGGCACAGGGTGTGGCTAATAGGTGAGCCCTGGTTCCCACCCATTATATGTTGGTGTATGGGTATGGTGTGGGCCCTAAGGGTTAGTGTGTGGCTAACAGTTGTCCCTCGATATTTGCAGGGGACTCTGGTTACCCCACCCTCTCACGGCTACTGACCTCTGAGAGGAATCCCAGGACTAGGGCAGAAGAACGTTACAATGAGGCACATGGGCGAACAAGAATAATTATAGAGAGGACCTTTGGCCTCCTAAAGGCCAGGTTTTGTTGCATCCATCTAACAGGTGGATCCCTGTGCTACTCACCTGTAGGAGGCTGGACTGGCTTGTAGTGAGTACCAAGGGGTACTTGCACCTTGCACCAGGCCCAGTTATCCCTTATTAGTGTATAGGGTGTCTAGCAGCTTAGGCTGGTAGATAATGGTAGCTTAGCAGAGCAGCTTAGGCTGAACTAGGAGACGTGTGAAGCTACTACAGTACCACTTAGTGTCATATGCACAATATCATAAGAAAACACAATACACAGTTATACTAAAAATAAAGGTACTTTATTTTTATGACAATATGCCAAAGTATCTCAGAGTGTACCCTCAGTGAGAGGATAGGAAATATACACAAGATATATATACACAATAGCAAAAATATGCAGTATAGTCTTAGAAAACAGTGCAAACAATGTATAGTTACAATAGGATGCAATGGAGACACATAGGGATAGGGGCAACACAAACCATATACTCCAAAAGTGGAATGCGAACCACGAATGGACCCCAAACCTATGTGACCTTGTAGAGGGTCGCTGGGACTATTAGAAAATAGTGAGGGTTAGAAAAATAGCCCACCCCAAGACCCTGAAAAGTGAGTGCAAAGTGCACTAAAGTTCCCCAAAGGACAAAGAAGTCGTGATAGGGGAATGAGGCAGGAAAGACACAAACCAACAATGCAACAACGCTGGATTTCCAATTTGGGGTACCTGTGGAACAAGGGGACCAAGTCCAAAAGTCACAAGTAAGTCGGAGATGGGCAGATGCCCAGGAAATGCCAGCTGCGGGTGCAAAGAAGCTTCGACTGGACTGAAGAAGCTACTGTTTCTGCAGGAACGCAAAGGGCTAGAGACTTCCCCTTTGGAGGGCGGATTCCCCTCGCCTAGTAGAGTCGTGCAGAAGTGTTTTCCCACCGAAGGAACGCCAACAAGCCTTGCTAGCTGCAAATCGTGCGGTTAGCGTTTTTGGACGCTGCTGTGACCCAGGAGGGACCAGGAGGTCGCAAATTGGACCAGGAGGTCGCAAATTGGACCAGGAGGTAGAGGGGACGTCGAGCAAGACAAGGAGCCCTCTTAGCAGCAGGTAGCACCCGGAGAAGTGCCAGAAACAGGCACTACGAGGATGCGTGAAACGGTGCTCACCCGAAGTCGCACAAAGGAGTCACACGTCGCCGGAGACCAACTTAGAAAGTCGTGCACTGCAGGTTAGAGTGCCGTGGACCCAGGCTTGGCTGTGCACGAAGGATTTCCCCCGGAAGTGCACAGGGGCCGGAGTAGCTGCAAAAGTCGCGGTTCCCAGCAATGCAGTCTAGCGAGGTGAGGCAAGGACTTACCTCCACCAAACTTGGACTGAAGAGTCACTGGACTGTGGGGGTCACTTGGACAGAGTTGCTGGATTCGAGGGACCTCGCTCGTCGTGCTGAGAGGAGACCCAAGGGACCGGTAATGCAGCTTTTTGGTGCCTGCGGTTGCAGGGGGACGATTCCGTCGACCCACGAGAGATTTCTTCGGAGCTTCTAGTGCAGAGAGGAGGCAGACTACCCCCACAGCATGCACCACCAGGAAAACAGTCGAGAAGGCGGCAGGATCAGCGTTACAGAGTTGCAGTAGTCGTCTTAGCTACTATGTCGCAGTTTTGCATGCTTCCAGCGCGGTCAGCAGTCGATTCCTTGGCAGAAGGTGAAGAGAGAGATGCAGAGGAACTCGGATGAGCTCTTGCATTCGTTATCTAAGGAATCCCAAGAGACAGAGACCCTAAATAGCCAGAAAAGAGGGTTTGGATACCTAGGAGAGAGGATAGGCTAGCAACACCTGAAGGAGCCTATCACAAGGAGTCTCTGACGTCACCTGGTGGCACTGGCCACTCAGAGCAGTCCAGTGTGCCAGCAGCACCTCTGTTTCCAAGATGGCAGAGGTCTGGAGCACACTGGAGGAGCTCTGGGCACCTCCCAGGGGAGGTACAGGTCAGGGGAGTGGTCACTCCCCTTTCCTTTGTCCAGTTTTGCGCCAGAGCAGGGCTAAGGGGTCCCCTGAACCGGTGTAGACTGGCTTATGCAGAATTGGGCACATCTGTGCCCAAGAAAGCATTTCCAGAGGCTGGGGGAGGCTACTCCTCCCCTGCCTTCACACCATTTTCCAAAGGGAGAGGGTGTAACACCCTCTCTCAGAGGAAGTCCTTTGTTCTGCCATCCTGGGCCAGGCCTGGCTGGACCCCAGGAGGGCAGATGCCTGTCTGAGGGGTTGGCAGCAGCAGCAGCTGCAGTGAAACCCTGGGAAAGGCAGTATGGCAGTACCAGGGTCTGTGCTATAGACCACTGGGATCATGGGATTGTGCCAACTATGCCAGGATGGTATAGAGGGGGCAATTCCATGATCATAGACATATTACATGGCCATATTCGGAGTTACCATTGTGAAGCTACATATAGGTAGTGACCTATATGTAGTGCACGCGTGTAATGGTGTCCCCGCACTCACAAAGTCCGGGGAATTGGCCCTGAACAATGTGGGGGACCTTTGGCTAGTGCCAGGGTGCCCACACACTAAGTAACTTAGCACCCAACCTTTACTAGGTAAAGGTTAGACATATAGGTGACTTATAAGTTACTTAAGTGCAGTGAAAAATGGCTGTGAAATAACGTGGACGTTATTTCACTCAGGCTGCAGTGGCAGGCCTGTGTAAGATTTGTCAGAGCTCCCTATGGGTGGCAAAAGAAATGCTGCAGCCCATAGGGATCTCCTGGAACCCCAATACCCTGGGTACCTCAGTACCATATACTAGGGAATTATAAGGGTGTTCCAGTAAGCCAATGTAAATTGGTAAAATTGGTCACTAGCCTGTTAGTGACAATTTGAAAGAAATGAGAGAGCATAACCACTGAGGTTCTGATTAGCAGAGCCTCAGTGAGACAGTTAGTCACTACACAGGAAACACATTCAGGCACACTTATGAGCACTGGGGCCCTGGAGAAAAGGGTCCCAGTGACACATACAACTAAAACAACATATATACAGTGAAAAATGGGGGTAACATGCCAGGCAAGATGGTACTTTCCTACACAACCCCCCCCCCAAACGAAGGACAATAAGACTAGCCATGACCTGATGAGTCTTCATTGTCTAAGTGGAAATATCTGGAGAGTCCATTTGCTTTGGAGTGGCTACTCCCAGGTCTATGTTCCACTGTATAGTCCATTCCCTGTAGGGATATGGACCACCTCAACAATTTAGGATTTTCACCTTTCATTTGTTTTAGCCAAAGTAGAGGTTTGTGGTCTGTCTGAACAATGAAGTGAGTGCCAAACAGGTATGGCCTCAACTTCTTCAGAGCCCAGACCACAGCAAAGGCCTCCCTCTCAATGGCATACCAACGCTTTTCTCTAGGGGTCAACCTCCTACTAATAAAAGCAACAGGTTGATCCTGGCCCTCAGAATTAAGTTGTGATAGGACTGCCCCTACTCCTAATTCAGATGCATCAGTTTGGACATAGAATTTTTTAGAGTAACAAGGGCTTTTCAGGACAGGTGCAGAGCACATGGCCTGCTTCAGCTCCTCAAAAGCTTTCTGACAGCTAGCTGTCCACAATACCTTTTTAGGCATCTTCTTGGAAGTGAGGTCATTAAGAGGGGCTGCAATGGAGCCATAGTTCTTAATGAACCTCCTGTAATACCCAGTGAGGCCTAGGAAGGCTCTCACCTGAGTCTGAGTGGTAGGGGGAACCCAATCAATAATTGTTTGGATTTTCCCCTGAAGTGGTGCAATCTGTTCCCCACCAACAAGGTGTCCCAGATAAACCACCTTACCCTGCCCTATCTGGCACTTTGAAGCCTTGATAGTGAGGCCTGCCTTTTGCAGGGCCTCTAAAACTTTCCATAGGTGGACCAGGTGATCATCCCAGCTGGAGCTAAAGACAGCTATATCGTCCAAATATGCTGCACTGAAAGCTTCCAGCCCTTGCAGGACTGTGTTCACCAACCTTTGAAAAGTGGCAGGTGCATTTTTCAAACCAAAAGGCATTACTGTAAATTGGTAATGGCCTCCAATGGTTGAAAATGCAGTTTTAGGTTTAGCATCTTCTGACAATTTGATCTGCCAATACCCTGCAGTCAAATCAAAAGTGCTTAGATACTTGGCAGAGGCCAGTGAATCTATGAGCTCATCTGCCCTGGGTATAGGGTGAGCATCAGTTTTGGTTACAAGGTTGAGACCTCTATAGTCTACACAAAACCGCATTTCCTTCTTTCCATCTTTGGAATGGGGTTTTGGTACAAGTACCACAGGAGAAGCCCATGGACTTTCAGAGTGCTCAACCACTCCTAGTTCTAACATTTTCTGTACCTCTTGCTTTATGCAGTCCCTGACATGGTCAGGCTGCCTATAGATCTTACCTTTGACAGGTAAACTGTCTCCAGTATCTATAGTGTGCTCACACCAAGAAGTGGTACCTGGCACAGTAGAGAAGAGTTCAGAGAATTGATCTAGGAGATTTATGCAATGGTCTTTCTGCTCAGCAGTAAGACAATCAGCCAAAACTACACCTTCCACAAAAGCATCTTGTTCTGTGGAAGAGAAGAGATCAGGTAGAGGATCACTGTCTTCTTCCTGTCCCTCATCAGTTGCCATGAGCAGGGTGAGATCAGCCCTGTCATAGTAGGGTTTTAGGCGGTTTACATGGAGTACCCTAAGGGGACTTCTTGCAGTGCCTAAGTCAACTAAATAGGTGACTACACCCTTTTTCTCAACAATTGTGTGGGGTCCACTCCATTTATCTTGGAGTGCTCTTGGGGCCACAGGCTCCAAGACCCACACTTTCTGCCCTGGTTTGTACTGAACCAAAACAGCCTTCTGATCATGCCATTGCTTCTGGAGCTCTTGGCTGGCCTGAAGGTTTTTACTGGCCTTTTTCATATACTCAGCCATCCTTGATCTGAGGCCAAGTACATAATCCACAATATCTTGCTTAGGAGCTTTTAAATGTTGTTCCCAACCCTCCTTTACAAGTGTGAGTGGACCCCTAACAGGGTGTCCAAAAAGAAGTTCAAAGGGGCTGAAGCCCACTCCTTTCTGGGGTACCTCCCTGTAGGCAAAAAGGAGGCATGGTAACAGGATATCCCATCTCCTGCAGAGTTTTTCAGGGAGACCCATAATCATGCCTTTGAGAGTTGTATTAAATCTCTCCACCAGTCCATTTGTTTGTGGATGATAGGGTGTAGTGAACTTGTAAGTTACACCACACTCCTTCCACATGGCCTTTAAGTATGCAGACATGAAATTGCTTCCCCTGTTTGATACTACTTCCTTTGGGAAGCCCACCCTGGAAAATATTCCCAGGAGGGCCTTTGCCACTGCAGGTGCTGTAGTGGTCCTTAAAGGAATTGCTTCAGGATATCTTGTGGCATGGTCCACTACCACTAAGATAAACCTATTGCCTGAAGCAGTAGGAGGGTCAAGGGGGCCAACTATGTCAACCCCTACCCTTTCAAAGGGTACCCCAACCACAGGCAGTGGAATAAGGGGTGCCTTTGGAGTGCCACCTGTCTTGCCACTGGCTTGACAGGTTTCACAGGACTTACAAAAATCTTTTGTGTCCTCAGGCATCCTAGGCCAATGAAACAAGGGAACCAGTCTGTCCCAAGTTTTCATTTGTCCCAGGTGCCCAGCTAGGGGAATGTCGTGTGCAAGAGTTAGGAGGAACTTTCTGTACTCCTGAGGGATCACTAATCTCCTGGCAGTTCCAGGTTTAGGATCCCTTGCCTCAGTGTACAAGAGGTTGTCCTCCCAGTAAACTCTGTGAGAGTCACTGACATCCCCATTAGCCTGTTTGACAGCTTGCTGTCTTAGACCCTCTAATGTGGGACAGGTTTGCTGTGCCACACTCAGCTCCTCCCTGGCAGGCCCCCCTTCACCCAAAAGCTCAGCAGTGTCTGCTTGAAGCTCCTCTGGTGTAGGTTCTGCACAGGGAGGGAATTCTTCTTCCTCAGAAGTAGAATCCACTGTAGAGGGAGGGATAGTAGGGAGTGGTTTGCTTCTACTAGCCCTAGCTTTAGGGAGCACTTGGTCCATTGTTCCAGGATCCAAGCTTCCCTGTCCTTTTTGCTTTTTGGCCTGAGCCCTTGTCAAAGCAAAAATATGCCCAGGGATGCCCAGCATTGCTGCATGGGCCTCCAACTAAACATCTGACCAAGCTGATGTCTCCAAATCATTCCCTAATAGACAGTCTACAGGTAAATCTGAAGCTACCACAACTTTCTTTGGACCAATAACCCCCCCCCAGTTGAGATTTACAACAGCCATGGGGTGGCTAAGTGTGTTGTTGTGAGCATCGGTTACTTGGTACTGGTGACCAAGTAGGTGTTGTTCAGGGTGGACCAGTTTCTCTATGACCATAGTTACACTGGCTCCAGTGTCCCTGTAGGCCTGAACCTCAAAACCATTTATTAGGGGTAGCTGCTTGTACTTATCCATATTAAGGGGACAAGCAACTAAGGTGGCTAAATCAATAGCCCCCTCAGAGACTAACACAGCCTCTGTGGTCTCCCTAACAAGACCAACCCCAACTAAGTTACCAATAGTGAGCCCAGCTACTCCCTTGGATTGGCTATTAGTAGGTTTGCTCCCACCACCACTGCTATTAGTAGGGACACTAGGTGTAGCATTAGAGGTTGTAGTGGTAGGAGGCTTGGTGCTTTTCTTTGGACAACTGGGATCTGTTGTCCAATGGCCTTTTATTTTACATAAATAGCACCATGGTTTATTTTCCTTGTTTTGATTAGAAGAGGATTTGGGCCCAACACCCCCACCAGAGTGTTTGTGTGGGCCTGATGAAGACTCATTTTTAGATTTGTCCCCACCCTTGTCAGAAGACTTACCATCCTTCTTTTTGTTGCCATCTTTGTCACCCCCTGTATGAACTTTTCTGTTCACCCTTGTTCTGACCCATTTGTCTGCCTTCTTTCCCAATTCTTGGGGAGAGGTCAGATCAGAGTCCACCAAGTACTGGTGCAACAAATCAGACACACAATTATTAAGAATATGCTCTCTCAGGATCAAGTTATACAGGCTGTCATAATCAGTAACTTTACTGCCATGTAACCACCCCTCCAAGGCCTTCACTGAATGGTCAATGAAATCAACCCAGTCTTGTGAAGACTCCTTTTTGGTCTCTCTGAACTTTATCCTGTATTGTTCAGTGGTTAAGCCATAACCATCCAGGAGTGCATTCTTAAGAACTTTGTAATCATTAGCTTCATTTTCTTTTACAGTAAGGAGCCTATCCCTACATTTCCCACTAAATGATAGCCATAGGATAGCAGCCCACTGCCTTTGAGGGACATCCTGTACAGCACAGGCCCTCTCAAGTGCAGCAAACCACTTGTTAATGTCATCCCCCTCCTTATAAGGGGGAACTATCTTATGCAGATTCCTGGAATCATGTTCTTTTGCAGGATGACTATGGAGAATACTGCTGCTGCCACCATGGGTTTCTAAACCCAGTTTCTGTCTCTCCTTCTCTACTTCTAAAGTCTGTCTATCCAAATCCAGCTGTTGCTTCTAGAGCTTCAGTCTGGTTTGTTCCAATCTCAATCTATTGAGTTCCCTTTCTAACAGTCTGTCATCAGGGTGGGTGGGAGGGACATGCCTTGAAACAGAAGTATGGTGTGAATGGACAGAAGGAGACCTGTCCCTTACAGAGGGCACCCTAACAGCTTGCTAACAGAAACATCAGTACCACTGTGGTGAGAATAAATGTTTTTGCTATGATGTGAGACAACACTATTTGTATGGTGTGACTCAACATCATTACCAACTATGCTAGACTGTCTAGTAATGGGCAGGCTAGGAAGTTTCTTTCCTGAATTTTTTCCTGGGGGAGTCCCTGGATCAGATTGGGAACCATTAGCTACTTTTTCAACAGATGGGGCACTTCTAGCCTTATCCTGTTCTCTAAGCATGTTAAGTAACAATTCCAAGGAAGGATTCTACCCTACACTCAAACCTCTCTCTATGCAGAGACTCCTTGCTCCTTTCCAGCTAAGGTGATCATATGCAAGTTTGGACAGATCAACATTTTGGCCTGTGCTAGACATTTTTAGAGAGAGTTAAAGTGATAGAAAAAGAGAAAAAAGTTTGTCAGAGCTTTTAGAAAGACAGAGAAAAAAACTTTTAAAACTTTTTTAGAAAGTTAGAAGTACTTTTCAGCACTTAGAAAAGAGTGAAAAGAGGAAATGCAAAACTTTTTGGCAATGTGTATATACACTGAACTTGTTTTGTATATTTTTCTCTTATGAAAAGTACAATGACAAGAGTGGTAAGTAGTCTCAAAGCACTTATCCCACCGCTGCACAACCAATGTAGGAGGCTGGACTGGCTTGTAGTGAGTACCAAGGGGTACTTGCACCTTGCACCAGGCCCAGTTATCCCTTATTAGTGTATAGGGTGTCTAGCAGCTTAGGCTGATAGATAATGGTAGCTTAGCAGAGCAGCTTAGGTTGAACTAGGAGACGTGTGAAGCTACTACAGTACCACTTAGTGTCATATGCACAATATCATAAGAAAACACAATACACAGTTATACTAAAAATAAAGGTACTTTATTTTTATGACAATATGCCAAAGTATCTCAGAGTGTACCCTCAGTGAGAGGATAGGAAATATACACAAGATATATATACACAATAGCAAAAATATGCAGTATAGTCTTAGAAAACAGTGCAAACAATGTATAGTTACAATAGGATGCAATGGGGAAACATAGGGATAGGGGCAACACAAACCATATACTCCAAAAGTGGAATGCGAACCACGAATGGACCCCAAACCTATGTGACCTTGTAGAGGGTCGCTGGGACTATTAGAAAATAGTGAGAGTTAGAAAAATAACCCTCCCCAAGACCCTGAAAAGTGAGTGCAAAGTGCACTAAAGTTCCCCTAAGGACAAAACAGTTGTGTTAGAGGAATAATGCAGGAAAGACACAAACCAGCAATGCAACAACTGTGGATTTCCAATCTAGGGTACCTGTGGAACAAGGGGACCAAGTCCAAAAGTCACAAGCAAGTCAGAGATGGGCAGATGCCCAGGAAATGCCAGCTGCGGGTGCAAAGAAGCTTCGACTGGACAGAAGAAGCTGAGGTTTCTGCAGGAACGAAAAGGGCTAGAGACTTCCCCTTTGGTGGACGGATCCCTCTCGCCTTGGAGAGTCGTGCAGAAGTGTTTTCCCGCTGAAAGGACGCCAACAAGCCTTGCTAGTCGCAAATCGTGCGTTTGGCGTTTTTGGACGCTGCTGGGGACGTCGAGCAAGACAAAGAGCCCTCACTGAAGCAGGTAGCACCCGGAGAAGTGCCAGAAACAGGCACTACGAGGATGCGTGAAACGGTGCTCGCCGAAGTTGCACAAAGGAGTCCCACGTCGCCGGAGACCAACTTAGAAAGTCGTGCAATGCAGGTTAGAGTGCCGTGGACCCAGGCTTGGCTGTGCACAAAGGATTTCCGCCGGAAGTGCACAGGGGCCGGAGTAGCTGCAAAGTCGCGGTTCCCAGCAATGCAGCCCAGCGAGGTGAGGCAAGGACTTACCTCCACCAAACTTGGACTGAAGAGTCACTGGACTGTGGGGGTCACTTGGACAGAGTCGCTGGATTCGAGGGACCTCGCTCGTCGTTCTGAGAGGAGACCCAAGGGACCGGTAATGCAGCTTTTTGGTGCCTGCGGTTGCAGGGGGAAGATTCCGTCGACCCACGGGAGATTTCTTCGGAGCTTCTGGTGCAGAGAGGAGGCAGACTACCCCCACAGCATGCACAAGCAGGAAAACAGTCGAGAAGGCGGCAGGATCAGCGTTACAGAGTTGCAGTAGTCGTCTTTGCTACTATGTTGCAGTTTTGCAGGCTTCCAGCGCGGTCAGCAGTCGATTCCTTATCAGAAGGTGAAGAGGGAGATGCAGAGGAACTCGGATGAGCTCTTGCATTCGTTATCTAAAGTTTCCCCAGAGACAGAGACCCTAAATAGCCAGAAAAGAGGGTTTGGCTACCTAGGAGAGAGGATAGGCTACTAACACCTGAAGGAGCCTATCAGCAGGAGTCTCTGACGTCTCCTGGTGGCACTGGCCACTCAGAGCAGTCCAGTGTGCCAGCAGCACCTCTGTTTCCAAGATGGCAGAGGTCTGGAGCACACTGGAGGAGCTCTGGACACCTCCCAGGGGAGGTGCAGGACAGGGGAGTGGTCACTCCCCTTTCCTTTGTCCAGTTTCGCGCCAGAGCAGGGGCTAAGGGGTCCCTGAACCGATGTAGACTGGCTTATGCAGAATTGGGCACATCTGTGCCCAAGAAAGCATTTCCAGAGGCTGGGGGAGGCTACTCCTCCCCTGCCTTCACACCATTTTCCAAAGGGAGAGGGTGTCACACCCTCTCTCAGAGGAAGTTCTTTGTTCTGCCATCCTGGGCCAGGCCTGGCTGGACCCCAGGAGGGCAGCTGCCTGTCTGAGGGGTTGGCAGCAGCAGCAGCTGCAGTGAAACCCCAGGAAGGGCAGTTTGGCAGTACCAGGGTCTGTGCTACAGATCACTGGGATCATGGGATTGTGCCAACTATGCCTGGATGGCATAGAGGGGGCAATTCCATGATCATAGACATGTTACATGGCCATATTCGGAGTTACCATTGTGAAGCTACATATAGGTAGTGACCTATATGTAGTGCACGCGTGTAATGGTGTCCCCGCATTCACAAAGTTCAGGGAATTGGCTCTGAACAATGTGGGGGCACCTTGGCTAGTGCCAGGGTGCCCTCACACTAAGTAACTTTGCACCTAACCTTTACCAGGTAAAGGTTAGACATATAGGTGACTTATAAGTTACTTAAGTGCAGTGTAAAATGGCTGTGAAATAACGTGGACGTTATTTCACTCAGGCTGCAGCGGCAGGCCTGTGTAAGAATTGTCAGAGCTCCCTATGGGTGGCAAAAGAAATGCTGCAGCCCATAGGTATCTCCTGGAACCCCAATACCCTGGGTACCTCAGTACCATATACTAGAGAATTATAAGGGTGTTCCAGTAAGCCAATGTAAATTGGTAAAAATGGTCACTGTAGGAAAGTACCATCTTGCCTGGCATGTTACCCCCCATTTTTCACTGTATATATGTTGTTTTAGTTGTATGTGTCACTGGGACCCTGGTAACCCAGGGCCCCAGTGCTCATAAGTGTGCCTGAATGTGTTACCTGTGTAGTGACTAACTGTCTCACTGAGGCTCTGCTAATCAGAACCTCAGTGGTTATGCTCTCTCATTTCTTTCCAAATTGTCACTGACAGGCTAGTGACCATTTTTACCAATTTACATTGGCTTACTGGAACACCCTTATAATTCCCTAGTATATGGTACTGAGGTACCCAGGGTATTGGGGTTCCAGGAGATCCCTATGGGCTGCAGCATTTCTTTTGCCACCCATAGGGAGCTCTGACAATTCTTACACAGGCCTGCCACTGCAGCCTGAGTGAAATAACGTCCACGTTATTTCACAGCCATTTTACACTGCACTTAAGTAACTTATAAGTCACCTATATGTCTAACCTTTACCTGGTAAAGGTTAGGTGCAAAGTTACTTAGTGTGAGGGCACCCTGGCACTAGCCAAGGTGCCCCCACATTGTTCAGAGCCAATTCACTGAACTTTGTGAGTGCGGGGACACCATTACACGCGTGCACTACATATAGGTCACTACCTATATGTAGCTTCACCATGGTAACTCCGAATATGGCCATGTAACATGTCTATGATCATGGAATTGCCCCCTCTATGCCATCCTGGCATTGTTGGTACAATTCCATGATACCAGTGGTCTGTAGCACAGACCCTGGTACTGCCAGACTGCCCTTCCTGTGGTTTCTCTGCAGCTGCTGCTGCTGCCAACCCCTCAGACAGGCAGCTGCCCTCCTGGGGTCCAGCCAGGCCTGGCCCAGGATGGCAGAACAAAGAACTTCCTCTGAGAGAGGGTGTGACACCCTCTCCCTTTGGAAAATGGTGTGAAGGCAGGGGAGGAGTAGCCTCCCCCAGCCTCTGGAAATGCTTTGTTGGGCACAGATGTGCCCAATTCTGCATAAACCAGTCTACACCGGTTCAGGGACCCCTTAGCCCCTGCTCTGGCGCGAAACTGGACAAAGGAAAGGGGAGTGACCACTCCCCTGACCTGCACCTCCCCTGGGAGGTGTCCAGAGCTCCTCCAGTGTGCTCCAGACCTCTGCCATCTTGGAAACAGAGGTGCTGCTGGCACACTGGACTGCTCTGAGTGGCCAGTGCCACCAGGTGACGTCAGAGACTCCTGCTGATAGGCTCCTTCAGGTGTTAGTAGCCTTTCCTCTCTCCTAGGTATCCAAACCCTCTTTTCTGGCTATTTAGGGTCTCTGTCTCTGGGGAAACTTTAGATAACGAATGCATGAGCTCAGCCGAGTTCCTCTGCATCTCCCTCTTCACCTTCTGATAAGGAATCGACCGCTGACCGTGCTGGAAGCCTGCAAACCTGCAACATAGTAGCAAAGACGACTACTGCAACTTTGTAACGCTGATCCTGCCGCCTTCTCGACTGTTTTCCTGCTTGTGCATGCTGTGGGGGTAGTCTGCCTCCTCTCTGCACCAGAAGCTCCGAAGAAATCTCCCGTGGGTCGACGGAATCTTCCCCCTGCAACCGCAGGCACCAAAAAGCTGCATTACCGGTCCCTTGGGTCTCCTCTCAGCACGACGAGCGAGGTCCCTCGAATCCAGCGACACCGTCCAAGTGACCCCCACAGTCCAGTGACTCTTCAGCCCAAGTTTGGTGGAGGTAAGTCCTTGCCTCACCTCGCTGGGCTGCATTGCTGGGAACTGCGACTTTGCAAGCTACTCCGGCCCCTGTGCACTTCCGGTGGAAATCCTTCGTGCACAGCCAAGCCTGGGTCCACGGCACTCCAACCTGCATTGCACGACTTTCTAAGTTGGTCTCCGGCGACGTGGGACTCCTTTGTGCAACTTCGGCAAGCACCGTTTCACGCATCCTCGTAGTGCCTGTTTCTGGCACTTCTCCGGCTGCTACCTGCTTCAGTGAGGGCTCTTTGTCTTGCTCGACGTCCCCTCTCTCTGCAGGTCCAATTTGCGACCTCCTGGTCCCTCCTGGGCCCCAGCAGCGTCCAAAAACGCCAAACGCACGATTTGCGTGTAGCAAGGCTTGTTGGCGTCCATCCGGCGGGAAAACACTTCTGCACGACTCTCCAAGGCGTGGGGGATCAATCCTCCAAAGGGGAAGTCTCTAGCCCTTGTCGTTCCTGCAGTATTCACAGTTCTTCAGCCTAGTAAGAGCTTCTTTGCACCAACCGCTGGCATTTCTTGGGCATCTGCCCATCTCCGAGCTGCTTGTGACTTTTGGACTTGGTCCCCTTGTTCCACAGGTACCCTCAGTCAGGAATCCATCGTTGTTGCATTGCTGATTTGTGTTTTCCTTGCATTTTCCCTCTAACACGACTATTTTGTCCTTAGGGGAACTTTAGTGCACTTTGCACTCACTTTTCAGGGTCTTGGGGAGGGTTATTTTGCTAACTCTCACTATTTTCTAATAGTCCCAGCGACCCTCTACAAGGTCACATAGGTTTGGGGTCCATTCATGGTTCGCATTCCACTTTTGGAGTATATGGTTTGTGTTGCCCCTATCCCTATGTTTCCCCATTGCATCCTATTGTAACTATACATTGTTTGCACTGTTTTCTAAGACTATACTGCATATTTTTTGCTATTGTGTATATATATCTTGTGTATATTTCCTATCCTCTCACTGAGGGTACACTCTAAGATACTTTGGCATATTGTCATAAAAATAAAGTACCTTTATTTTTAGTATAACTGTGTATTGTGTTTTCTTATGATATTGTGCATATGACACTGAGTGGTACTGTAGTAGCTTCACACGTCTCCTAGTTCAGCCTAAGCTGCTCTGCTAAGCTACCATTATCTATCAGCCTAAGCTGCTAGACACCCTATACACTAATAAGGGATAACTGGGCCTGGTGCAAGGTGCAAGTACCCCTTGGTACTCACTACAAGCCAGTCCAGCCTCCTACAGTCACTAGCCTGTTAGTGACAATTTGGAAAGAAATGAGAGAGCATAACCACTGAGGTTCTGATTAGCAGAGCCTCAGTGAGACAGTTAGTCACTACACAGGTAACACGTTCAGGCACACTTATGAGCACTGGGGCCCTGGAGAACAGGGTCCCAGTGACACATACAACTAAAACAACATATATACAGTGAAAAATGGGGGTAACATGCCAGGCAAGATGGTACTTTCCTACATCACCTAAGAAGGTCTGCCAGATCATTGTGGCAAGCTGTATGTTGCACAACCTTGCCTTGCGTCGCCAGGTACCTTTTCTACAGGAGGAGGAGGCTGGAGATGGCCATGTGGCAGCAGTGGACCCTGTGGACAGTGAAGATGAGGAGGCAGAGGATGAGGATGAGGACAACATGAGTGCAATAATTTGTCAATACTTCAAATGACACACAGGTAAGACAGTGTAACTTCACATTTAATTGACAGTTTTGTGTTTGACATTGTCACTGGCAGGCTGTTTTTCCAACTTCTATGGCCACTCACTGTACCCTTTGACATATCTATTTGCAGATATTTGTGCCCCACTATCACTCCTGGTGTGTTAACTGCAGCCAACTACAGGTCTTTCCTATGTATACATTAGTGTACAGTTGAATTGCAATCTTTGAACCTGGATAAATAAATACATACTTAAATCATTTGACATACTCCATATGTATTTTTTCAAAGGGTGTTTATTTAAGTGCTAAGAAGTAGAGGGGGTAGTGGAATGGGCTGGGTTGGTGATGGAGGAAAGTCCAGGACAGAGTCTAGTCTATTCGTATTACAGGTGCATTGTCCAAGGGGCATATGAAGGGCAGCAATGGCAGTTCAAGGTGGACAGGGTGACAGAGTGGGACACAAGGGTGACAATCAGGAGAGTCTTATTTCCTGGCGGGGGTCTTGGCAATAGTCTCTGGCTTCTGCCTGGACCGCTGGGAACGTTTGCGGGGTGGTTCCCCTTCTGCAGGGGGAGAGGTGTTGGTGGCCTGTTGCTCCTGTGGAGGGGCCTCCTGTCCACTAGCGGCAGCGGAGGTGGAGGGCTGTTCAGTGGTTTGGCTAGTGTCAGGGGCCCAGTGGTGTGCCACAGCCTCCCTCATAGTGTTGGCCATGTCTGCCAGCACCCCTGCAATGGAGACCAGGGTGGTGTTTATGTCCTTCAAGTCCTCCCTGATCCCCAGGTACTGTCCCTCCTGCAGCCGCATGTGGTACGAAACTGGACCAAGGAAAGGGGAATGACCACTCCCCTGTCCATCACCACCCCAGGGGTGGTGCCCAGAGCTCTTCCAGTGTGTGTCAGAGCTCTGCCATCTTGGTTCCAGAGATGTGGGGGCACTCTGAAGGCCTCTGAGTGGCCAGTGCCAGCAGGTGACATCAGAGACCCCTCCTGATAGGTGCATACCTGTAGGAAAGTACCATCTTGCCTGGCATGTTACCCCCATTATTCTCATGTATGTAAGTTTGTTGTTGCCTGTCTCGCTGGGATCCTGCTAGCCAGGACCCCAGTGCTCATAGTTTGTGGCCTGAAGGTGTGTATCTGTGCAGTGACTAACTGTGTCACTGAGGCTCTGCTAATCAGAACCTCAGTGCTTATGCTCTCTCTGCCTTTAAAATTGTCACTATAGGCTAATGACAATTTTGACCAATTCTAATTGGCACAATGGAACACCCTTATAATTCCCTAGTATATGGTACCTAGGTACCCAGGGTATTGGGGTTCCAGGAGATCCCTATGGGCTGCAGCATTTCTTTTGCCACCTATAGGAAGCTCAGACAAATCTTACACAGGACTACCACTGCAGCCTGAGTGAAATAACACACACGGTATTTCACAGCCATTTTTCACTGCACTTAATAAGTTATAAGTCACGTATATATGTCTAACCTTCACTTGTGCAAATTTACTAAGTGTGAGGGCACCCTTGCACTAGCAAAGGTGCCCTCACATAGTTCAGTGTAATTTCCCCGGACTTTGTGAGTGCGGGGAAACCATTACACATGTGCACTACATATAGGTCAATACCTATATGTAGCTTCACAATAGTAACTCCAACTATGGTCATGTAACATGTCTAAGATCATGGTATTGTCCCCCCATGCCAGATCTGGTATTGGGGTGCCAATCCCATGCATCCCAGGGCTCTACTATGGACCCCAGGTACTGCCAAACCAGCTCCCTGGGGTTTTCTCTGCAGCTACCCTCCTGGGGTCTGGGCAGCCCAGTCCCAGGAAGGCAGAACAATGGATTTCCTCTGAGAGAGGGTGTTACGCCCTCTCCCTTTGGAAATATGTGTTAAAGGCTGGGGAGGGGTAGCCTCTACCAGCCTCTGGAAATGCTTTGAAGGACACAGGTGTTGCCCTCCCTGCATAAGCCAGTCCACACCGGTTCAGGGAACCCCCAGTCCCCACTCTGGCGTGAAACTGGACAAAGGAAAGGGGACTGAGCACACCCCTGTCCATCCCCACCCCCAGGGGTTGTGCCCAGAGCTCCTCCAGTGTGTCTCAGACCTCTGCCATCTTGAATCCAGAGGTGTGAGGGCACACTGGAGGCCTCCGAGTGGCCAGTGCCAGCAGGTGACATCAGAGACCTCTCCTGATAGGTGTTTATCTCACTAGGAGGCCAATCCTCCTCTGATTTAGGGTCTCTCCAATGGGCTTTTCCTCAGATAACGACTTGCAAGAATTCACCAGAGTTCCTCTGCACCTCTCTCTTCGACTTCTGCCAAGGATCGACCGCTGACTGCCCCAGGACACCAGCAAACCTGTAACAAAGTAGTAAGAAGACTACCAGCGACATTGTAGCGCCTAATCTTGCTGGCTTTCTTGACTGTTTCCTGGTGGTGCATGCTTTGGGGGCTGCCTGCCTTCATCCTGCACTGAAAGCCATGAAGAAATCTCCCGTGGGTTGACGGAATCTTCCCCCTGCTCCAGCAGGCACCAAACTTCAGCGTCACCGGTACTCTGGGACCCCTCTCATCCTGACGAGCAAGGCCCCTGGAACACAGGTGGTGGACCCAAGTGACCCAGACTGTCCAGTGGTCCAACTGTCCAAATTTGGAGGAGGTAAGTCCTTGCCTCCCTTCTCCAGACAGTAATCCTGTGCACCACGTGAACTGCAGCTGCTAGGGCTTCTGTGCACTTTTCCAAGGAATCCTTCATGCACAGCCAAGCCCAGATCCCCAGCACTCACTCCGGCCTGCATTGCTCAACTGCCTGAGTTGACCTCCTGCTTCATGGGACCCTCTTTTGTAGTGTTGAGATGACTGCTGTGCTCAGTCTTTTTGAAGCTGTGTTCAAGGACTTCTGCAGGTGCTACCTTCTTGTGCATGGGCTCTCTACGTTGCTCAGTACCCCCTCTGTCTCTTCTCCCAAGTGGCAACATCCTGATCCCTCCTGGGCCCGGGAAGCACTCTTTTTCCTCTACTGCAACTCTTGCAGTTAACAAGGCATGTTTGCGCTTTTTTTCCAAAGAAACAACTCTGCATCCTCCATCACTTTGTGAGTCATCTTCTGCACGAAGTAGAAGTTCCTAGCACCTTTCGTTGTTGCAGAATCTTCAGCTTCTTCCATCTCGAGGCAGCCATTTTGCACCTTCATCCGGGGTTTAGTGGGCTCCTGCCCCCCTGGACACTTTCACGACTCTTAGACTTGGTCCCCTTCCTTTGCAGGTCCTCAGGTCAAGGAATCCGTCTTTAGTACTTTGCAGTCTGTTGTGGTCTTTGTAAAATCCTCTATCACGACTTTAGTGTGTACCTGGGGAAATAGTAGTACTTTACTCCTACTTTCCAGGGTCTTGGGGTGGGGTATTGTAGGAGGCTGGCCTGGCTTGTAGTGGGTACCAAGGGGTACTTACACTCTGCACCAGGTCCAGTTATCCCTTATTAGTGTAGAAGAGGTGTTTCTAGCAGCTTAGGCTGATAGAAGGTAGCTTATACCAGAGTAGCTTAGGCTGAACTAGGAGACATGCAAAGTTCCTACTATACCACTGGTGTCATAGGCACAATATCATAAGAAAACACAATACACAGATACACTAAAAATAAAGGTACTTTATTTTTATGATAATATGCCAAAAGTATCTCAGTGAGTACCCTCACTATGAGGATGACAAATTTACACAAGATATATGTACACAATACCAAAAATATGCAGTAATAGCAAAAGGAAGTAATGCAAGCAATGGAAAGGTACAGTAGATTGCAATAGGAGCACATAGGTGTAGGGACAACACAAACCATATACTCCAAAAGTGGAATGCGAACCACGAATGGACCCCAAACCTATGTGACCTTGTAGAGGGTCGCTGGGACTGTAAGAAAACAGTGAGGGTTAGAAAAATAGCCCACCCCAAGACCCTGAAAAGGGAGTGCAAAGTGCACTAAAGTTCACCAAAGAGCACAGAAGTCGTGATAGGGGAATTCTGCAGGAAAGACACAAATCAGCAATGCAACAATGATGGATTTCCAAACGAGGGTACCTGTGGAACAAGGGGACTAAGTCCAAAAGTCACAACCAAGTCGGAGATGGGCAGATGCCCAGGAAATGCCAGCTGTGGGTGCAAAGAAGCTGCTACTGAACAGTAGAAGCTGAGGATTCTGCAGGAACGACAAGGGCTAGAAACTTCCCCTTTGGAGGATGGATGTCCCACGCCGTGGAGAGTCGTGCAGAAGTGTTTTCCTGAAGAAAGACCACAAACAAGCCTTGCTAGCTGCAAGTCGTGCAGTTAGGGTTTTTGGATGCTGCTGTGGCCCAGGAGGGACCAGGATGTCGCCAATTGCGTCAGGGGACAGAGGGGGCACCCAGCAAGACAAGGAGCCCTCTCAGAAGCAGGCAGCACCCGCAGAAGTGCCGGAACAGGCACTACAAAGAGGAGTGAAACAGTGCTCACCCGAAGTTGCACAAAGGAGTCCCACGCCGCCGGAAGACAACTCAGGAGGTCGTGCAATGCAGGATAGAGTGCCATGGACCCAGGCTTGGCTGTGCACAAAGGATTTCCCCGGAAGTGCACAGAGGCCAGAGTAGCTGCAAAAGATGCGGTTCCCAGCAATGCAGTCTGGCGTGTGGAGGCAAGGACTTACCTCCACCAAACTTGGACTGAAGAGTCACTGGACTGTGGGAGTCACTGGGACAGAGTTGCTGGATTCAAGGGACCTCGCTCGTCGTGCTGAGAGGAGACCCAGGGTACCACCGATGCAGTTCTTTGGTGCCTGCGGTAGCAGGGGGAAGATTCCGTCGACCCACAGGAGATTTCTTCAGAGCTTCTAGTGCAGAGAAGAGGCAGACTACCCCCACAGCATGCACCACCAGGAAAATAGTCGAGAAGGCGTCAGGATCAGCGTTACAGAGTTGCAGTAGTCGTCTTTGCTACTATGTTGCAGTTTTGCAGGCTTCCAGCGCGATCAGCAGTCGATTCCTTGGCAGAAGGTGAAGAGAGAGATGCAGAGGAACTCGGATGAGCTCTTGCATTCGTTATCTAAAGTTTCCCCAGAGACAGAGACCCTAAATAGCCAGAAAAGAGGGTTTGGCTACCTAGGAGAGAGGATAGGCTACTAACACCTGAAGGAGCCTATCAGAAGGAGTCTCTGACGTCACCTGGTGGCACTGGCCACTCAGAGCAGTCCAGTGTGCCAGCAGCGCCTCTGTTTCCAAGATTGCAGAGGTCTGGAGCACACTGGAGGAGCTCTGGACACCTCCCAGGGGAGGTGCAGGTCAGGGGAGTGGTCACTCCCCTTTCCTTTGTCCAGTTTCGCACCAGAGCAGGGCTAAGGGGTCCCCTGAACCGGTGTAGACTGGCTTATGCAGAATTGGGCACATCTGTGCCCAAGAAAGCATTTTCAGAGGCTGGGGGAGGCTACTCCTCCCCTGCCTTCACACCATTTTCCAAAGGGAGAGGGTGTAACACCCTCTCTCAGAGGAAGTCCTTTGTTCTGCCATCCTGGGCCAGACCTGGCTGGACCCCAGGAGGGCAGCTGCCTGTCTGAGGGGTTGGCAGCAGCTGCAGTGAAACCCCAGGAAGGACAGTTTGGCAGTACCAGGGTCTGTGCTACAGACAACTGGGATCATGGGATTGTGCCAACTATGCCAGGATGGTATAGAGGGGGCAATTCCATGATCATAGACATGTTACATGGCCATATTCGGAGTTACCATTGTGAAGCTACATATAGGTAGTGACCTATATGTAGTGCACGCGTGTAATGGTGTCCCCGCACTCACAAAGTCCGGGGAATTGGCCCTGAACAATGTGGGGGCACCTTGGCTAGTGCCAGGGTGCCCTCACACTAAGTAACTTTGCACCTAACCTTTACCAGGTAAAGGTTAGACATATAGGTGACTTATAAGTTACTTAAGTGCAGTGTAAAATGGCTGTGCAATAACGTGGACGTTATTTCACTCAGGCTGCAGTGGCAGGCCTGTGTAAGAATTGTCAGAGCTCCCTATGGGTGGCAAAAGAAATGCTGCAGCCCATAGGGATCTCCTGGAACCCCAATACCCTGGGTACCTCAGTACCATATACTAGGGAATTATAAGGGTGTTCCAGTAAGCCAATGTAAATTGGTAAAATTGGTCACTAGCCTGTTAGTGACAATTTGGAAAGAAATGAGAGAGCATAACCACTGAGGTTCTGATTAGCAGAGCCTCAGTGAGACAGTTAGTCACTACACAGGTAACACATTCAGGCACACTTATGAGCACTGGGGCCCTGGGTTACCAGGGTCCCAGTGACACATTGTGAGAAGGTAGCCTCTTTCTAGCCTTGTTACCCACACTTTTGGCCTGTTTGTGAGTGTATGTCAGGGTGTTTGTCACTGTTTTCACTGTCTCACTGGGATCCTGATAGCCAGGCCTCAGTGCTCATAGTGAAAACACTATGTTTTCAGTATGGTTGTTATGTGTCACTGGGATCCTGCTGGTCAGGACCCCAGTGCTCATAGGTTTGTGGCCTATATGTATGTGGCACTGGGACCCTGTCACACAGGGCCCCAGTGCTCATAGGTGTGCATGTATGTGTTCCCTGTGTGGTGCCTAACTGTCTCACTGAGGCTCTGCTAACCAGAACCTCAGTGGTTATGCTCTCTCATTACTTTTAAATTGTCACTAACAGGCTAGTGACCAATTTTACCAATTTACATTGGCTTACTGGAACACCCTTATAATTCCCTAGTATATGGTACTGAGGTATCCAGGGTATTGGGGTTCCAGGAGATCCCTATGGGCTGCAGCATTTCTTTGGCCACCCTTAGGGAGCTCTGACAATTCTTACACAGGCCTGCCACTGCAGCCTGAGTGAAATAACATCCACGTTATTTCACAGCCATTTTACACTGCACTTAAGTAACTTATAAGTCACCTATATGTCTAACCTTTACCTGGTAAAGGTTAGGTGGAAAGTTACTTAGTGTGAGGGCACCCTGGCACTAGCCAAGGTGCCCCCACATTGTTCAGAGCCAATTCCCTGAACTTTGTGAGTGCGGGGACACCATTACACGCGTGCACTACATATAGGTCACTACCTATATGTAGCTTCACAATGGTAACTCCGAATATGGCCATGTAACATGTCTATGATCATGGAATTGCCCCCTCTATACCATCCTGGCATAGTTGGCACAATCCCATGATCCCAGTGGTCTGTAGCACAGACCCTGGTACTGCCAAACTGCCCTTCCTGGGGTTTCACTGCAGCTGCTGCTGCTGCCAACCCCTCAGACAGGCAGCTGCCCTCCTGGGGTCCAGCCAGGCCTGGCCCAGGATGGCAGAACAAAGAACTTCCTCTGAGAGAGGGTGTGACACCCTCTCCCTTTGGAAAATGGTGTGAAGGCAGGGGAGGAGTAGCCTCCCCCAGCCTCTGGAAATGCTTTGTTGGGCACAGATGTGCCCAATTCTGCATAAGCCAGTCTACACCGGTTCAGGGACCCCTTAGCCCCTGCTCTGGCGCGAAACTGGACAAAGGAAAGGGGATTGACCACTCCCCTGACCTGCACCTCCCCTGGGAGGTGTCCAGAGCTCCTCCAGTGTGCTCCAGACCTCTGCCATCTTGGAAACAGAGGTGCTGCTGGCACACTGGACTGCTCTGAGTGGCCAGTGCCACCAGTTGACGTCAGAGACTCCTGCTGATAGGCTCCTTCAGGTGTTAGTAGCCTATCCTCTCTCCTAGGTAGCCAAACCCTCTTTTCTGGCTATTTAGGGTCTCTGTCTCTGGGGAAACTTTAGATAACGAATGCATGAGCTCAGCCGAGTTCCTCTGCATCTCCCTCTTCACCTTCTGATAAGGAAACGACCGCTGACCGCGCTGGAAGCCTGCAAACCTGCAACATAGTAGCAAAGACGACTACTGCAACTCTGTAACGCTGATCCTGCCGCCTTCTCGACTGTTTTCCTGCTTGTGCATGCTGTGGGGGTAGCCTGCCTCCTCTCTGCACCAGAAGCTCCGAAGAAATCTCCAGTGGGTCGACGGAATCTTCCCCCTGCAACCGCAGGCACCAAAAAGCTGCATTACCGGTCCCTTGGGTCTCCTCTCAGCACGACGAGCGAGGTCCCTCGAATCCAGCGACGCTGTCCAAGTGACCCCCACAGTCCAGTGACTCTTCAGCCCAAGTTTGGTGGAGGTAAGTCCTTGCCTCCCATCGCTGGGCTGCATTGCTGGGAACCGCGACTTTGCAGCTACTCCGGCCCCTGTGCACTTCCGGCGGAAATCCTTTGTGCACAACCAAGCCTGGGTTCACGGCACTCTAACCTGCATTGCACGACTTTCTAAGTTGGTCTCCGGCGACGTGGGACTCCTTTGTGCAACTTCGGCGAGCACCGTTTCACGCATCCTCGTAGTGCCTGTTTCTGGCACTTCTCCGGGTGCTACCTGCTTTAGTGAGGGCTCTTTGTCTTGCTCGACGTCCCCTCTCTCCTCAGGTCCAATTTGCGACCTCCTGGTCCCTCCTGGGCCCCAGCAGCGTCCAAAAACGCCAAACGCACGATTTGCGTGTAACAAGGCTTGTTGGCGTCCTTCCGGCGGGAAAACACTTCTGCACGACTCTCCAAGGCGAGAGGGATCCGTCCACCAAAGGGGAACTCTCTAGCCCTTTTCGTTCCTGCAGAAACCTCAGCTTCTTCTGTCCAGTCGAAGCTTCTTTGCACCCGCAGCTGGCATTTCCTGGGCATCTGCCCATCTCCGACTTGCTTGTGACTTTTGGACTTGGTCCCCTTGTTCCACAGGTACCCTAGATTGGAAATCCACAGTTGTTGCATTGCTGGTTTGTGTCTTTCCTGCATTATTCCTCTAACACGACTATTTTGTCCTTAGGGGAACTTTAGTGCACTTTGCACTCACTTTTCAGGGTCTTGGGGAGGGTTATTTTTCTAACTCTCACTATTTTCTAATAGTCCCAGCGACCCTCTACAAGGTCACATAGGTTTGGGGTCCATTCGTGGTTCGCATTCCACTTTTGGAGTATATGGTTTGTGTTGCCCCTATCAACAGGTTTCCCCATTGCATCCTATTGTAACTATACATTGTTTGCACTGTTTTCTAAGACTATACTGCATATTTTTGCTATTGTGTATATATATATTGTGTATATTTCCTATCCTCTCACTGAGGGTACACTCTAAGATACTTTGGCATATTGTCATAAAAATAAAGTACCTTTATTTTTAGTATAACTGTGTATTGTGTTTTCTTATGATATTGTGCATATGACACTAAGTGGTACTGTAGTAGCTTCACACGTCTCCTAGTTCAGCCTAAGCTGCTCTGCTAAGCTACCATTATCTATCAGCCTAAGCTGCTAGACACCCTATACACTAATAAGGGATAACTGGGCATGGTGCAAGGTGCAAGTACCCCTTGGTACTCACTACAAGCCAGTCCAGCCTCCTACACACATACAACTAAAACAACATATATACAGTGAAAAATGGGGATAACATGCCAGGCAAGATGGTACTTTCCTACACAACCCCCCCCCCAAACGAAGGACAATAAGACTAGCCATGACCTGATGAGTCTTCATTGTCTAAGTGGAAATATCTGGAGAGTCCATCTGCATTGGAGTGGCTACTCCCAGGTCTATGTTCCACTGTATAGTCCATTCCCTGTACGGATATGGACCACCTCAACAATTTAGGATTTTCACCTTTCATTTGTTTTAGCCAAAGTAGAGGTTTGTGGTCTGTCTGAACAATGAATTGAGTGCCAAACAGGTATGGCCTCAACTTCTTCAGAGCCCAGACCACAGCAAAGGCCTCCCTCTCTATGGCAGACCAACGCTTTTCTCTAGGGGTCAACCTCCTACAAATAAAAGCAACAGGTTGATCCTGGCCCTCAGAATTAAGTTGTGATAGGACTGCCCCTACTCCTAATTCAGATGCATCAGTTTGGACATAGAATTTTTTAGAGTAACAAGGGCTTTTCAGGACAGGTGCAGAGCACATGGCCTGCTTCAGCTCCTCAAAAGCTTTCTGACAGTTTGCTGTCCATAATACCTTTTTAGGCATTTTCTTGGATGTGAGGTCATTAAGAGGGGCTGCAATGGAGCCATAGTTCTTAATGAACCTCCTGTAATACCCAGTGAGGCCTAGGAAGGCTCTCACCTGAGTCTGAGTGGTAGGGGGAACCCAATCAATAATTGTTTGGATTTTCCCCTGAAGTGGTGCAATCTGTTCCACACCAACAAGGTGTCCCAGATAAACCACCTTACCCTGCCCTATCTGGCACTTTGAAGCCTTGATAGTGAGGCCTGCCTTTTGCAGGGCCTCTAAAACTTTCCATAGGTGGACCAGGTGATCATCCCAGCTGGAGCTAAAGACAGCTATATCGTCCAAATATGCTGCACTGAAAGCTTCCAGCCCTTGCAGGACTGTGTTCACCAACCTCTGAAAAGTGGCAGGTGCATTTTTCAATCCAAAAGGTATTACAGTAAACTGGTAATTGCCTCCAATGGTTGAAAATGCAGTTTTAGGTTTAGCATCTTCTGACAATTTGATCTGCCAATACCCTGCAGTCAAATCAAAAGTGCTTAAATACTTGGCAGATGCCAGTGTATCTATGAGCTCATCTGCCCTGGGTATAGGGTGAGCATCAGTTTTGGTTACCAGGTTGAGACCTCTATAGTCTACACAAAACCGCATTTCCTTCTTTCCATTTTTGGAATGGGGTTTTGGTACAAGTACCACAGGAGAAGCCCATGGACTTTCAGAGTGCTCAACCACTCCTAGTTCTAACATTTTCTGCACCTCTTGCTTTATGCAGTCCCTGACATGGTCAGGCTGCCTATAGATCTTACTTTTGACAGGTAAACTGTCTCCAGTATCTATAGTGTGCTCACACCAAGAAGTGGTACCTGGCACAGTAGAGAAGAGTTCAGAGAATTGACCTAGGAGATTTATGCAATGGTCTTTCTGCTCAGCAGTAAGACAATCAGCCAAAACTACACCTTCCACAAGAGCATCTTGTTCTGTGGAAGAGAAGAGATCAGGTAGAGGATCACTGTCTTCTTCCTGTCCCTCATCAGTTGCCATGAGCAGGGTGAGATCAGCCCTGTCATAGTAGGGTTTCAGGCGGTTGACATGGAGCACCCTAAGGGGACTCCTGGCAGTGCCTAAGTCAACTAAATAGGTGACTTCTCCCTTCTTTTCAACAATTGTGTGGGGTCCACTCCATTTATCTTGGAGTGCTCTTGGGGCCACAGGCTCCAAGACCCACACTTTCTGCCCTGGTTTGTACTGAACCAAAACAGCCTTCTGATCATGCCATTGCTTCTGGAGCTCTTGGCTGGCCTGAAGGTTTTTACTGGCCTTTTTCATATACTCAGCCATCCTTGATCTGAGGCCAGGAACATAATCCACAATATCTTGCTTTGGAGCTTTTAAAGGTGGTTCCCAACCCTCCTTGACAAGTGTTAGTGGACCCCTAACAGGGTGACCAAAGAGGAGTTCAAAGGGGCTGAAGCCCACTCCTTTCTGGGGTACCTCCCTGTAGGCAAAAAGGAGGCATGGTAACAGGATATCCCATCTCCTGCGGAGTTCTTCAGGGAGACCCATAATCATGCCTTTGAGAGTTTTATTAAATCTCTCCACCAGTCCATTTGTTTGTGGATGATAGGGTGTAGTGAACTTGTAAGTTACACCACACTCCTTCCACATGGCCTTTAAGTATGCAGACATGAAATTGCTTCCCCTGTCTGATACTACTTCCTTTGGGAAGCCCACCCTAGAAAATATTCCCAGGAGGGCCTTTGCCACTGCAGGTGCTGTAGTGGTCCTTAAAGGAATTGCTTCAGGGTATCTTGTGGCATGGTCCACTACCACCAAGATAAACCTATTGCCTGAAGCAGTAGGAGGGTCAAGGGGGCCAATTATGTCAATCCCTACCCTCTCAAAGGGAACCCCAACCACAGGCAGTGGAATAAGGGGTGCCTTTGGGGTGCCACCTGTCTTGCCACTGGCTTGACAGGTTTCACAGGACTTACAAAACTCTTTTGTGTCCTCAGACATCCTAGGCCAATGAAACAAGGGACCAAGCCTGTCCCAAGTTTTCATTTGACCCAGGTGCCCAGCTAGGGGAATGTCGTGGGCAAGAGTTAGGAGGAACTTGTTGTACTCCTGAGAAACCACTAATCTCCTGGCAGCTCCAGGTTTAGGATCCCTATGCTCAGTGTAAAAGAGGTTGTCCTCCCAGTAAACTCTGTGAGAGTCACTGACATCCCCATTAGCCTGTTTGACAGCTTGCTGTCTTAGACCCTCTAATGTGGGACAGGTTTGCTGTGCCACACTCAGCTCCTCCCTGGCAGGCCCCCCTTCACCCAAAAGCTCAGCAGTGTCTGCTTCAAGCTCCTCTGGTGTAGGTTCTGCACAGGGTGGAAATTCTTCTTCCTCAGAAGAAGAATCCACTGTAGAGGGAGGGATAGTAGGAAGTGGTTTGCTTCTACTAGCCCTAGCTTTAGGGAGCACTTGGTCCATTGTTCCAGGATCCAAGCTTCCCTGTCCTTTTTGCTTTTTGGCCTGAGCCCTGGTTAAAGCAAAAATATGCCCTGGGATGCCCAGCATTGCTGCATGGGCCTCCAACTCCACATCTGACCAAGCTGATGTCTCCAAATCATTTCCTAGTAGATAGTCTACAGGTAAATCTGTGGCTACCACAACTTTCTTTGGACCAGTAACCCCCCCCCAGTTGAGATTTACAACAGCCATGGGGTGGCTAAGTGTGTTGTTGTGAGCATCGGTTACTTGGTACTGGTGACCAAGTAGGTGTTGTTCAGGGTGGACCAGTTTCTCTATGACCATAGTCACACTGGCTCCAGTGTCCCTGTAGGCCTGAACCTCAACACCATTGTAGGAGGCTGGACTGGCTTGTAGTGAGTACCAAGGGGTACTTGCATCTTGTACCAGGCCCAGTTATCCCTTATTAGTGTATAGGGTGTCTAGCAGCTTAGGCTGATAGATAATGGTAGCTTAGCAGAGCAGTTTAGGCTGAACTAGGAGACGTGTGAAGCTACTACAGTACCACTTAATGTCATATGCACAATATCATAAGAAAACACAATACACAGTTATACTAAAAATAAAGGTACTTTATTTTTATGACAATATGCCAAAGTATCTTAGAGTGTACCCTCAGTGAGAGGATAGGAAATATACACAAGATATATATACACAATAGCAAAAATATGCAGTATAGTCTTAGAAAACAGTGCAAACAATGTATAGTTACAATAGGATGCAATGGGGAAACATAGGGATAGGGGCAACACAAACCATATACTCCAAAAGTGGAATGCGAACCACGAATGGACCCCAAACCTATGTGACCTTGTAGAGGGTCGCTGGGACTATTAGAAAATAGTGAGAGTTAGGAAAATAACCCTCCCCAAGACCCTGAAAAGTGAGTGCAAAGTGCACTAAAGTTCCCCTAAGGACAAACAAGTCGTGTTAGAGGAATAATGCAGGAAAGACACAAACCAACAATGCAACAACTGTGGATTTCCAATCTAGGGTACCTGTGGAACAAGGGGACCAAGTCCAAAAGTCACAAGCAAGTCGGAGATGGGCAGATGCCCAGGAAATGCCAGCTGCGGGTGCAAAGAAGCTTCTACTGGACAGAAGAAGCTGAGGTTTCTGCAGGAACGAAAAGGGCTAGAGACTTTCCCTTTGGTGGACGGATCCCTCTCGCCGTGGAGAGTCGTGCAGAAGTGTTTTCCCGACGAAAGAACGCCAACAAGCCTTGCTAGCTGCAAATCGTGCGATTAGCGTTTTTGGACGCTGCTGTGGCCCAGGAGGGACCAGGAGGTCGCAAATTGGACCAGGGGAGAGAGGGGACGACGACCAAGACAAGGAGCCCTCTCAGCAGCAGGTAGCACCCGGAGAAGTGCCAGAAACAGGCACTACGAGGATGCGTGAAACGGTGCTCACCCGAAGTCGCACAAAGGAGTCCCACGTCGCCAGACACCAACTTAGAAAGTCGTGCAATGCAGGTTAGAGTGTCGTGGACCCAGGCTTGGCTGTGCACAAAGGATTTCCGCCGGAAGTGCACAGGGGCCGGAGTAGCTGCAAAAGTCGCGGTTCCCAGCAATGCAGCCCAGCGAGGTGAGGCAAGGACTTACCTCCACCAAACTTGGACTGAAGAGTCACTGGACTGTGGGGGTCACTTGGACAGAGTCGCTGGATTCGAGGGACCTCGCTCGTCGTGCTGAGAGGAGACCCAAGGGACCGGTAATGCAGCTTTTTGGTGCCTGCGGTTGCAGGGGGAAGATTCCGTCGACCCACAGGAGATTTCTTCGGAGCTTCTGGTGCAGAGAGGAGGCAGACTACCCCCACAGCATGCACAAGCAGGAAAACAGTCGAGAAGGCGGCAGGATCAGCGTTACAGAGTTGCAGTAGTCGTCTTAGCTACTTTGTTGCAGTTTTGCAGGCTTCCAGCGCGGTCAGCAGTCGATTCCTTATCAGAAGGTGAAGAGAGAGATGCAGAGGAACTCGGCTGAGCTCTTGCATTCGTTATCTAAAATTTCCCCAGAGACAGAGACCCTAAATAGCCAGAAAAGAGGGTTTGGCTACCTAGGAGAGAGGATAGGCTAGCAACACCTGAAGGAGCCTATCACAAGGAGTCTCTGACGTCACCTGGTGGCACTGGCCACTCAGAGCTGTCCAGTGTGCCAGCAGCACCTCTGTTTCCAAGATGGCAGAGGTCTGGAGCACACTGGAGGAGCTCTGGACACCTCCCAGGGGAGGTGCAGGTCAGGGGAGTGGTCACTCCCCTTTCCTTTGTCCAGTTTCGCGCCAGAGCAGGGCTAAGGGGTCCCCTGAACCGGTGTAAACTGGCTTATGCAGAATTGGGCACCTCTGTGCCCAACAAAGCATTTCCAGAGGCTGGGGGAGGCTACTCCTCCCCTGCCTTCACACCATTTTCCAAAGGGAGAGGGTGTCACACCCTCTCTCAGAGGAAGTTCTTTGTTCTGCCATCCTGGGCCAGGCCTGGCTGGACCCCAGGAGGGCAGATGCCTGTCTGAGGGGTTGGCAGCAGCAGCAGCTGCAGTGAAACCCCAGGAAGGGCAGTTTGGCAGTACCAGGGTCTGTGCTACAGACCAGTGGGATCATGGGATTGTGCCAACTATGCCAGGATGGCATAGAGGGGGCAATTCCATGATCATAGACATGTTACATGGCCATATTCGGAGTTACCATTGTGAAGCTACATATAGGTAGTGACCTATATGTAGTGCACGCGTGTAATGGTGTCCCCGCACTCACAAAGTTCAGGGAATTGGCTCTGAACAATGTGGGGGCACCTTGGCTAGTGCCAGGGTGCCCTCACACTAAGTAACTTTGCACCTAACCTTTACCAGGTAAAGGTTAGACATATAGGTGACTTATAAGTTACTTAAGTGCAGTGTAAAATGGCTGTGAAATAACGTGGACGTTATTTCACTCAGGCTGCAGTGGCAGGCCTGTGTAAGAATTGTCAGAGCTCCCTATGGGTGGCAAAAGAAATGCTGCAGCCCATAGGGATCTCCTGGAACCCCAATACCCTGGGTACCTCAGTACCATATACTAGGGAATTATAAGGGTGTTCCAGTAAGCCAATGTAAATTGGTAAAAATGGTCACTAGCCTGTTAGTGACAATTTGGAAAGAAATGAGAGAGCATAACCACTGAGGTTCTGATTAGCAGAGCCTCAGTGAGACAGTTAGTCACTACACAGGTAACACATTCAGGCACACTTATGAGCACTGGGGCCCTGGGTTACCAGGGTCCCAGTGACACATACAACTAAAACAACATATATACAGTGAAAAATGGGGGTAACATGCCAGGCAAGATGGTACTTTCCTACACAACACCCCCCCCAAACGAAGGACAATAAGACTAGCCATGACCTGATGAGTCTTCATTGTCTAAGTGGAAATATCTGGAGAGTCCATCTGCATTGGAGTGGCTACTCCCAGGTCTATGTTCCACTGTATAGTCCATTCCCTGTAGGGATATGGACCACCTCAACAATTTAGGATTTTCACCTTTCATTTGTTTTAGCCAAAGTAGAGGTTTGTGGTCTGTCTGAACAATGAAGTGAGTGCCAAACAGGTATGGCCTCAACTTCTTCAGTGCCCAGACCACAGCAAAGGCCTCCCTCTCAATGGCAGACCAACGCTTTTCTCTAGGGGTCAACCTCCTACTAATAAAAGCAACAGGTTGATCCTGGCCCTCAGAATTAAGTTGTGATAGGAATGCCCCTACTCCTAATTGTAGGAGGCTGGACTGGCTTGTAGTGAGTACCAAGGAGTACTTGCACCTTGCACCAGGCCCAGTTATCCCTTATTAGTGTATAGGGTGTCTAGCAGCTTAGGCTGATAGATAATGGTAGCTTAGCAAAGCAGCTCAGGCTGAACTAGGAGACGTGTGAAGCTACTACAGTACCACTTAGTGTCATATGCACAATATCATAAGAAAACACAATACACAGTTATACTAAAAATAAAGGTACTTTATTTTTATGACAATATGCCAAAGTATCTTAGAGTGTACCCTCAGTGAGAGGATAGGAAATATACACAAGATATATATACACAAGAGCAAAAATATGCAGTATAGTCTTAGAAAACAGTGCAAACAATGTATAGTTACAATAGGATGCAATGGGGAAACATAGGGATAGGGGCAACACAAACCATATACTCCAGAAGTGGAATGCGAACCACGAATGGACCCCAAACCTATGTGACCTTGTAGAGGGTCGCTGGGACTATTAGAAAATAGTGAGAGTTAGCAAAATAACCCACCCCAAGACCCTGAAAAGTGAGTGCAAAGTGCACCAAAGTTCCCCTAAGGACAAAATAGTCGTGTTAGAGGGAGAATGCAAGGAAAACACAAATCAGCAATGCAACAACGATGGATTCCTGTCTGAAGGTACCTGTGGAACAAGGGGACCAAGTCCAAAAGTCACAAGCAGCTCGGAGATGGGCAGATGCCCAAGAAATGCCAGCGGTTGGTGCAAAGAAGCTCTTACTAGGCTGAAGAACTGTGAATACTGCAGGAACGACAAGGGCTAGAGACTTCCCCTTTGGAGGATGGATCCCCCACGCCTTGGAGAGTCGTGCAGAAGTGTTTTCCCGCCGGATGGACGCCAACAAGCCTTGCTACACGCAAATCGGGCGTTTGGCGTTTTTGGACGCTGCTGGGGCCCAGGAGGGACCAGGAGGTCGCAAATTGGACCTGCAGAGAGAGGGGACGTCGAGCAAGACAAGGAGCCCTCACTGAAGCAGGTAGCACCCGGAGAAGTGCCAGAAACAGGCACTACGAGGATGCGTGAAACGGTGCTCGCCGAAGTTGCACAAAGGAGTCCCACGTCGCCGGAGACCAACTTAGAAAGTCGTGCAATGCAGGTTAGAGTGCCGTGGACCCAGGCTTGGCTGTGCACACAGGATTTCCGCCGGAAGTGCACAGGGGCCGGAGAAGCTTGCAAAGTCGCGGTTCCCAGCAATGCAGCCCAGCGAGGTGAGGCAAGGACTTACCTCCACCAAACTTGGGCTGAAGAGTCACTGGACTGTGGGGGTCACTTGGACGGTGTCGCTGGATTCGAGGGACCTCGCTCGTCGTGCTGAGAGGAGACCCAAGGGACCGGAGATGCAGCTTTTTGGTGCCTGCGGTTGCAGGGGGAAGATTCCGTCGACCCACGGGAGATTTCTTCGGAGCTTCTGGTGCAGAGAGGAGGCAGGCTACCCCCACAGCATGCACAAGCAGGAAAACAGTCGAGAAGGCGGCAGGATCAGCGTTACAGAGTTGCAGTAGTCGTCTTTGCTACTATGTTGCAGGTTTGCAGGCTTCCAGCGCGGTCAGCGGTCGATTCCTTATCAGAAGGTGAAGAGGGAGATGCAGAGGAACTCGGCTGAGCTCATGCATTCGTTATCTAAAGTTTCCCCAGAGACAGAGACCCTAAATAGCCAGAAAAGAGGGTTTGGCTACCTAGGAGAGAGGAAAGGCTACTAACACCTGAAGGAGCCTATCAGCAGGAGTCTCTGACGTCACCTGGTGGCACTGGCCACTCAGAGCAGTCCAGTGTGCCAGCAGCACCTCTGTTTCCAAGATGGCAGAGGTCTGGAGCACACTGGAGGAGCTCTGGACACCTCCCAGGGGAGGTGCAGGTCAGGGGAGTGGTCACTCCCCTTTCCTTTGTCCAGTTTCGCGCCAGAGCAGGGGCTAAGGGGTCCCTGAACCGGTGTAGACTGGCTTATGCAGAATTGGGCACCTCTGTGCCCAACAAAGCATTTCCAGAGGCTGGGGGAGGCTACTCCTCCCCTGCCTTCACACCATTTTCCAAAGGGAGAGGGTGTCACACCCTCTCTCAGAGGAAGTTCTTTGTTCTGCCATCCTGGGCCAGGCCTGGCTGGACCCCAGGAGGGCAGATGCCTGTCTGAGGGGTTGGCAGCAGCAGCAGCTGCAGTGAAACCCCAGGAAGGGCAGTTTGGCAGTACCAGGGTCTGTGCTACAGACCACTGGGATCATGGAATTGTACCAACAATGCCAGGATGGCATAGAGGGGGCAATTCCATGATCATAGACATGTTACATGGCCATATTCGGAGTTACCATGGTGAAGCTACATATAGGTAGTGACCTATATGTAGTGCACGCGTGTAATGGTGTCCCCGCACTCACAAAGTTCAGGGAATTGGCTCTGAACAATGTGGGGGCACCTTGGCTAGTGCCAGGGTGCCCTCACACTAAGTAACTTTGCACCTAACCTTTACCAGGTAAAGGTTAGACATATAGGTGACTTATAAGTTACTTAAGTGCAGTGTAAAATGGCTGTGAAATAACGTGGACGTTATTTCACTCAGGCTGCAGTGGCAGGCCTGTGTAAGAATTGTCAGAGCTCCCTATGGGTGGCAAAAGAAATGCTGCAGCCCATAGGGATCTCCTGGAACCCCAATACCCTGGGTACCTCAGTACCATATACTAGGGAATTATAAGGGTGTTCCAGTAAGCCAATGTAAATTGGTAAAAATGGTCACTAGCCTGTCAGTGACAATTTGGAAAGAAATGAGAGAGCATAACCACTGAGGTTCTGGTTAGCAGAGCCTCAGTGAGACAGTTAGGCACCACACAGGGAACATACACATGCACACCTATGAGCACTGGGGCCCTGTGTGACAGGGTCCCAGTGACACATACATATAGGCCACAAACCTATGAGCACTGGGGTCCTGACCAGCAGGATCCCAGTGACACATAACAACCATACTGAAAACATGGTGTTTTCACTATGAGCACTGAGGCCTGGCTATCAGGATCCCAGTGAGACAGTGAAAACAGTGACAAACACCCTGACATACACTCACAAACAGGCCAAAAGTGGGGGTAACAAGGCTAGAAAGAGGCTACCTTCTCACACAACCCCCCCCCAAACGAAGGACAATAAGGCTAACCTTGGCCAGTTGAGACTTTATTGTCTAAGTGGTGATAAGTAGAGAGTAGCTCTGCAATAGACTGGTTACTCCCTTTATCATCCACTATATGGTTACTTCCCTGTGGGGATGTAAACCACCCTGTTTGAAGTTTTTTAGCTAAGCAACAATGTGAAGATGTATTTTCAGAGTTTCTATCAGTAAGTTTTAGTTTAGAGCAGTGGGAATTGTCCACTGAACCTATTTGTAGTGATGGAAATGCCAGACAGGGATGCTGTCTCAGAAAAGCCATAGCTGGGCAAAAACTTTGTCCATCTGGCTGGAAGAGAGAACAGGGATGCTGTTTCTCTTGAGTTGGAGCAGGGCAGGGATGCTGTCCTATGAGCTCCACACTAGGGCAGGGATGCTGTCCTAAGTGTTGTGAGGTAGTGCAGGGTTTCTGCACTAAAGTTTCTCTGGAAGGGTTGGAGGGATGCTCCATGTTAACTAAAATGGTGCTGTTTTTCTCACCAATGTTAGTTATCCCACAGAGAGGTACTTCCACCTCAGGGAGTCCAGCTTTGCCAGCTGATGATTCCCTTAGAACAGGTGCCACCCCAGGAGAGGTTTCTCCCACCACAGGAATAGTATCCTGAATGGTAGGGTGGTTAGGGGATACTGTGATACCCTTTTTACCTGTTGATGGAGAGGGATCCTGAGTTTTCAGGCCTTCTCTCCTTTGCTTTTTCATTTCACTTGAAATGAGAGGGAACAATTCCTCAGGGATGCCCAGCATGGCTGCATGGGCATAAAACTCTACATCAGCCCAACCTGAGGCCTCTAGGTCATTACCTAAGAGACAGTCTACAGGTAAGCTAGGTGATACCACCACCTGCTTAGGGCCAGTAACTCCACCCCAACTAAACTGAATTATAGCTAAGGGAAGAAACTTAGTGGAGTTATGGACATCAATAATCTTATACTGTTGTCCAATGATGTGTTGTTCAGGAGGCACTAGGTTTTCAGTCACCAAAGTGAAACTGGCACCTGTGTCCCTGTAGGCCAAGGCCTCAACACCATTTATTGAAACTGTCTGCCTGTACTTATCCATTGTAAGGGGACAAGCAGCCAGTGTGGCAAGGCCAATGCCACTAGGTGTGACAGAAACTGTCTTGGGACTGATTACATCAGTTTCCACTATGGACCCATAAGTGAACCCAACTACACCCTTTGCTTGACTGTTGCCAGCAGTCCCACCACTAGTACCACTACTGCTAGGGGCACCAGAGCTTGATGTATTAGTGGTGGTAGGCTCAGGGGGTTTACCTGGACAGGACTTATCCCTTGGCCTATGGCCTCTGTTTTTACACACAAAGCACCAAGGCTTTTTAATGTGTGCAGGTTGGGAAGAAGAGGAAGAATTTGTTTTATCCCCACCCTCTGAAGAGTGTTTAAGATTTGAAGTGGGATCTTTGGTTTTACCCTTATCCCCATGCTTATCTTGAGATTTTTCACCATCTTTCTTCTTATTGCCATCTTTGTCACCCCCTGTATGAACTTTTCTGTTCACCCTTGTTCTGACCCATTTGTCTGCCTTCTTTCCCAATTCTTGGGGAGAGGTCAGATCAGAGTCTACCAGGTACTGGTGCAACAAATCAGACACACAATTATTAAGTATATGCTCTCTCAGGATTGTGTTATACAGGCTTTCATAATCAGTAACTTTACTGCCATGTAACCACCCCTCCAAGGCCTTCACTGAATGGTCAATGAAATCAACCCAGTCTTGTGAAGACTCCTTTTTGGTCTCTCTGAACTTTATCCTGTACTGTTCAGTGGTTAAGCCATAACCATCCAGGAGTGCATTCTTAAGAACTGTAAAATTATTGGCATCATTTTCTTTCACAGTAAGGAGTCTATCCCTACCCTTTCCACTAAATGATAGCCATAGGATAGCAGCCCACTGCTTTTGAGGGACATCCTGTACAACACAGGCCCTCTCAAGTGCAGCAAACCACTTGTTAATGTCATCCCCCTCCTTGTAAGGGGGAACTATCTTATGCAGATTCCTGGAATCATGCTCTTTTGCAGGATGACTATGGGGAATACTGCTGCTGCCACCATGGGTATCTAAACCCATCTTCTGTCTTTCCCTCTCTATTTCTAAAGACTGTCTATCCAAATCCAGCTGTTGCTTCTTGAGCTTCAGTCTGGTTTGCTCCACTCTCAATCTATTGAGCTCCCTTTCTAACAATCTGTCATCAGGGTGGGTGGGAGGGACATTTCTAGATACAGAGGTATGATGGGAATGAACAGAAGGAGACCTGTCCCTTACAGAGGGCACCCTAACAGCTTGGCTACCAGTATAATGTGAGAGCACATCATCAGTATGATGTGATTCAACCTCTGTACCAACTATGCTAGACTGTCTAGTAATGGGCAGGCTAAGAAGTTTCTTTCCTGAACCTTTTCCTGGGGGAGTCCCTGGATCAGATTGAGAACCATTAGCTACTTTTTCCACAGATTGGGCACTTATGGCCTTATCCTGTACTCTAAGCATATTAATTAACAGTTCTAAGGAAGGATTCTTCCCTACACTCAAACCTCTCTCTATGCAGAGACTCCTTGCTCCTTTCCAGCTAAGGTGATCATATGCAAGTTTGGACAGTTCAACATTTTGGCCTGTGCCAGACATTTTTAGAGAGAGTTAAAGTGATAGACAAAGAGAAAAAAGTTTTCAGAACTTTTTGGAAAGACAGAAAAAAACTTTTTAAACTTTTAAGAACTTTTTGAAAGTTTAGTAGTACTTTTCAGCACTTAGAAAAGAGTGAAAAGAGGAAATGCAAAACTTTTTGGCTATGTGTATATACACTGACCTTGTTTTGTATATTTTTCTCTTATGAAAAGTACAATGACAAGAGTGGTAAGTAGTCTCAAGCACTTATCCCACCACTGCACAACCAATGTAGGAGGCTGGACTGGCTTGTAGTGAGTACCAAGGAGTACTTGCACCTTGCACCAGGCCCAGTTATCCCTTATTAGTGTATAGGGTGTCTAGCAGCTTAGGCTGATAGATAATGGTAGCTTAGCAAAGCAGCTCAGGCTGAACTAGGAGACGTGTGAAGCTACTACAGTACCACTTAGTGTCATATGCACAATATCATAAGAAAACACAATACACAGTTATACTAAAAATAAAGGTACTTTATTTTTATGACAATATGCCAAAGTATCTTAGAGTGTACCCTCAGTGAGAGGATAGGAAATATACACAAGATATATATACACAAGAGCAAAAATATGCAGTATAGTCTTAGAAAACAGTGCAAACAATGTATAGTTACAATAGGATGCAATGGGGAAACATAGGGATAGGGGCAACACAAACCATATACTCCAGAAGTGGAATGCGAACCACGAATGGACCCCAAACCTATGTGACCTTGTAGAGGGTCGCTGGGACTATTAGAAAATAGTGAGAGTTAGCAAAATAACCCACCCCAAGACCCTGAAAAGTGAGTGCAAAGTGCACCAAAGTTCCCCTAAGGACAAAATAGTCGTGTTAGAGGGAGAATGCAAGGAAAACACAAATCAGCAATGCAACAACGATGGATTCCTGTCTGAAGGTACCTGTGGAACAAGGGGACCAAGTCCAAAAGTCACAAGCAGCTCGGAGATGGGCAGATGCCCAAGAAATGCCAGCGGTTGGTGCAAAGAAGCTCTTACTAGGCTGAAGAACTGTGAATACTGCAGGAACGACAAGGGCTAGAGACTTCCCCTTTGGAGGATGGATCCCCCACGCCTTGGAGAGTCGTGCAGAAGTGTTTTCCCGCCGGATGGACGCCAACAAGCCTTGCTACACGCAAATCGGGCGTTTGGCGTTTTTGGACGCTGCTGGGGCCCAGGAGGGACCAGGAGGTCGCAAATTGGACCTGCAGAGAGAGGGGACGTCGAGCAAGACAAGGAGCCCTCACTGAAGCAGGTAGCACCCGGAGAAGTGCCAGAAACAGGCACTACGAGGATGCGTGAAACGGTGCTCGCCGAAGTTGCACAAAGGAGTCCCACGTCGCCGGAGACCAACTTAGAAAGTCGTGCAATGCAGGTTAGAGTGCCGTGGACCCAGGCTTGGCTGTGCACACAGGATTTCCGCCGGAAGTGCACAGGGGCCGGAGAAGCTTGCAAAGTCGCGGTTCCCAGCAATGCAGCCCAGCGAGGTGAGGCAAGGACTTACCTCCACCAAACTTGGGCTGAAGAGTCACTGGACTGTGGGGGTCACTTGGACGGTGTCGCTGGATTCGAGGGACCTCGCTCGTCGTGCTGAGAGGAGACCCAAGGGACCGGAGATGCAGCTTTTTGGTGCCTGCGGTTGCAGGGGGAAGATTCCGTCGACCCACGGGAGATTTCTTCGGAGCTTCTGGTGCAGAGAGGAGGCAGGCTACCCCCACAGCATGCACAAGCAGGAAAACAGTCGAGAAGGCGGCAGGATCAGCGTTACAGAGTTGCAGTAGTCGTCTTTGCTACTATGTTGCAGGTTTGCAGGCTTCCAGCGCGGTCAGCGGTCGATTCCTTATCAGAAGGTGAAGAGGGAGATGCAGAGGAACTCGGCTGAGCTCATGCATTCGTTATCTAAAGTTTCCCCAGAGACAGAGACCCTAAATAGCCAGAAAAGAGGGTTTGGCTACCTAGGAGAGAGGAAAGGCTACTAACACCTGAAGGAGCCTATCAGCAGGAGTCTCTGACGTCACCTGGTGGCACTGGCCACTCAGAGCAGTCCAGTGTGCCAGCAGCACCTCTGTTTCCAAGATGGCAGAGGTCTGGAGCACACTGGAGGAGCTCTGGACACCTCCCAGGGGAGGTGCAGGTCAGGGGAGTGGTCACTCCCCTTTCCTTTGTCCAGTTTCGCGCCAGAGCAGGGGCTAAGGGGTCCCTGAACCGGTGTAGACTGGCTTATGCAGAATTGGGCACCTCTGTGCCCAACAAAGCATTTCCAGAGGCTGGGGGAGGCTACTCCTCCCCTGCCTTCACACCATTTTCCAAAGGGAGAGGGTGTCACACCCTCTCTCAGAGGAAGTTCTTTGTTCTGCCATCCTGGGCCAGGCCTGGCTGGACCCCAGGAGGGCAGATGCCTGTCTGAGGGGTTGGCAGCAGCAGCAGCTGCAGTGAAACCCCAGGAAGGGCAGTTTGGCAGTACCAGGGTCTGTGCTACAGACCACTGGGATCATGGAATTGTACCAACAATGCCAGGATGGCATAGAGGGGGCAATTCCATGATCATAGACATGTTACATGGCCATATTCGGAGTTACCATGGTGAAGCTACATATAGGTAGTGACCTATATGTAGTGCACGCGTGTAATGGTGTCCCCGCACTCACAAAGTTCAGGGAATTGGCTCTGAACAATGTGGGGGCACCTTGGCTAGTGCCAGGGTGCCCTCACACTAAGTAACTTTGCACCTAACCTTTACCAGGTAAAGGTTAGACATATAGGTGACTTATAAGTTACTTAAGTGCAGTGTAAAATGGCTGTGAAATAACGTGGACGTTATTTCACTCAGGCTGCAGTGGCAGGCCTGTGTAAGAATTGTCAGAGCTCCCTATGGGTGGCAAAAGAAATGCTGCAGCCCATAGGGATCTCCTGGAACCCCAATACCCTGGGTACCTCAGTACCATATACTAGGGAATTATAAGGGTGTTCCAGTAAGCCAATGTAAATTGGTAAAAATGGTCACTAGCCTGTCAGTGACAATTTGGAAAGAAATGAGAGAGCATAACCACTGAGGTTCTGGTTAGCAGAGCCTCAGTGAGACAGTTAGGCACCACACAGGGAACATACACATGCACACCTATGAGCACTGGGGCCCTGTGTGACAGGGTCCCAGTGACACATACATATAGGCCACAAACCTATGAGCACTGGGGTCCTGACCAGCAGGATCCCAGTGACACATAACAACCATACTGAAAACATGGTGTTTTCACTATGAGCACTGAGGCCTGGCTATCAGGATCCCAGTGAGACAGTGAAAACAGTGACAAACACCCTGACATACACTCACAAACAGGCCAAAAGTGGGGGTAACAAGGCTAGAAAGAGGCTACCTTCTCACACTAATTCAGATGCATCAGTTTGGACATAGAATTTTTTAGAGTAACAAGGGCTTTTCAGGACAGGTGCAGAGCACATGGCCTGCTTCAGCTCCTCAAAAGCTTTCTGACAGTTTGCTGTCCATAATACCTTTTTAGGCATTTTCTTGGATGTGAGGTCATTAAGAGGGGCTGCAATGGAGCCATAGTTCTTAATGAACCTCCTGTAATACCCAGTGAGGCCTAGGAAGGCTCTCACCTGAGTCTGAGTGGTAGGGGGAACCCAATCAATAATAGTTTGGATTTTCCCCTGAAGTGGTGCAATCTGTTCCCCACCAACAAGGTGTCCCAGATAAACCACCTTACCCTGCCCTATCTGGCACTTTGAAGCCTTGATAGTGAGGCCTGCCTTTTGCAGGGCCTCCAAAACTTTCCATAGGTGGACCAGGTGATCATCCCTGCTGGAGCTAAAGACAGCTATATCGTCCAAATATGCTGCACTGAAAGCTTCCAGCCCTTGCAGGACTGTGTTCACCAACCTCTGAAAAGTGGCAGGTGCATTTTTCAAACCAAAAGGCATTACAGTAAACTGGTAATGTCCTCCAATGGTTGAAAATGCAGTCTTAGGTTTAGCATCTTCTGACAATTTGATCTGCCAATACCCTGCAGTCAAGTCAAAAGTGCTTAGATACTTAGCAGATGCCAGTGTATCTATGAGCTCATCTGCCCTGGGTATAGTGTGAGCATCAGTTTTAGTTACCTGGTTGAGACCTCTGTAGTCAACACAAAATCTCATTTCCCTTTTCCCATCTTTGGAATGAGGCGTTGGTACAAGTACCACAGGAGAGGCCCATGGGCTTTCAGAATGTTCAACCACTCCTAGTTCTAACATCTTCTGGACCTCTTGCTTTATGCAGGCTCTGACATGGTCAGGCTGCCTATAGATCTTACTTTTGACAGGTAAACTGTCTCCAGTATCTATAGTGTGCTCACACCAAGAAGTGGTACCTGGCACAGTAGAAAAGAGTTCAGAAAACTGACCTAGGAGATTTATGCAATTGTCTTTCTGCTCAGCAGTAAGACAATCAGCCAAAACTACACCTTCCACAAGAGCATCTTGTTCTGTGGAAGAGAAGAGATCAGGGAGAGGGTCACTCTCCTCTTCCTGTCCTTCATCTGTTGCCATGAGCAGGGTGAGATCAGCCCTGTCATAGTAGGGTTTTAGGCGATTGACATGGAGCACCCTAAGGGGACTCCTGGCAGTGCCCAGGTCAACCAAGTAGGTGACCTCGCCCTTATTTTCAACAATGATGTGGGGTCCACTCCATTTGTCTTGGAGTGCTCTTGGGGCCACAGGCTCCAATACCCACACCTTCTGTCCTGGTTGGTACTGAATCAGAACAGCCTTCAGGTCATGCCATTGCTTGTGGAGCTCTTGGCTGGCCTGAAGGTTTTTACTGGCCTTTTTCATGTACTCAGCCATTCTGGATCTTAGGCCGAGTACATAGTCCACTATGTCTTGATTAGGAGCTTTTAAAGGTTGTTCCCATCCCTCCTTTACAAGTGTTAGAGGCCCTCTTCCAGGGTGTCCAAAGAGAAGTTCAAAGGGGCTGAAGCCCACTCCTTTCTGGGGTACCTCCCTGTAAGCAAAAAGGAGGCATGGTAAAAGGATATCCCATCTCCTGCGGAGTTTTTCAGGGAGTCCCATTATCATTCCTTTGAGAGTTTTATTAAACCTCTCTACCAGTCCATTTGTTTGTGGATGATAAGGTGTGGTGAATTTGTATGTTACACCACATTCCTTCCACATGGCCTTCAAGTATGGAGACATAAAGTTGCTACCCCTGTCTGATACCACCTCTTTTGGGAAACCCACCCTGGAAAAGATTCCCAGGAGGGCTTTTCCCACTGCAGGAGCTGTAGTGGTCCTTAGAGGAATAGCTTCAGGATATCTTGTGGCATGGTCCACTACCAACAAGATAAACCTATTGCCTGAAGCAGTAGGAGGGTCAAGGGGGCCAACTATGTCAACCCCTACCCTTTCAAAGGGAACCCCAACCACAGGCAGTGGAATAAGGGGAGCCTTTGGAGTGCCACCAGTCTTGCCACTGGCTTGGCAGGTCACGCAGGACTTACAAAAATCCTTTGTGTCCTCTGACATCCTAGGCCAGTGAAACAGGGGTACAAGCCTTTCCCATGTTTTAATCTGACCCAAATGTCCAGCCAAAGGAATGTTGTGTGCCAGAGTTAGGAGGAACTCTCTGTACTGCAGGGGAATGATCAATCTCCTGGCTGTTGCAGGTTTTGGGTCCCTTGCCTCTGTGTATAAGAGTTTGTCCTCCTAGTAAACTTTATGTGAGTCACTGACATCCCCATTTTGCTGTTTGACAGCTTGCTGTCTTAAACCCTCTAATGTGGGACAGGTCTGCTGTGCCACACTCAGCTCCTCCCGGGCAGGCCCCCCTCCACCCAAATGCTCAGCAGTGTCTGCTGCCAGCTTGTAGGAAAGTACCATCTTGCCTGTCATGTTACCCCCATATTTCACTGTATATATGTTGTTTTAGTGTATGTGTGCAAGAGGCTGGACTGGCTTGTAGTGGGTACCAAGGGGTACTTACACCTTGCACCAGGCCCAGGTATCCCTTATTAGTGTAGAGGGGTGTCTAGCAGCTTAGGCAGATAGAACAGGTAGCTTAACAGAGCAGGGTAGGTTGAACTAGTAGACGAGTGAAGCTCCTACAGTACCACTAGTGTCACTTGCACAATATCATAAGAAAACACAATACACAGATATACTAAAAATAAAGGTACTTTATTTTTATGACAATATGCCAAAGTATCTCAGTGAGAACCCTCAGTATGAGGATAGCAAATATACACAAGATATATGTACACAATACCAAAATATGCAGTAATAGCAATAGAAAACAGTGCAAACAATGTATGGTCACAATACAATGCAATGGGGGCACATAGGGATAGGGGCAACACAAACTATATACTCTAGAAGTGGAATGCGAACAACGAATGGACCCCAAACCTATGTGGCCTTGTAGAGGGTCGCTGGGACTGTAAGAAAACAGTGAGGGTTAGAAAAACAGCCCACCCCAAGACCCTGAAAAGTGGGTGCAAAGTGCACCTAAGTTCCCCAGAGAGCACAGAAGTCGTAATAGGGGAATTCTTCCAGGAAGACAAACACCAGCAATGCAACAACGATAGATTTCCAGACGAGAGTACCTGTGGAACAAGGGGACCAAGTCCAAGAGTCACGATCAAGTCGGGAGTGGGCAGATGCCCAGGAAATGCCAGCTGTTGGTGCAAAGAAGCTGCCACCGGATGGTAGAAGCTGTGGATTCTGCAAGAACGACAAGGGCTAGAAAATTCCCCTTCGGCGGATGGATGTCCCACGTCGTGAAGAAGCTAGCAGAGGTGTTTCCGTACAGAAAGACCATAAACAAGCCTTGCTAGCTGCAAGGGTCGCGGTTAGGGTTTTTGGATGCTGCTGTGGCCCAGGAGGGACCAGGATGTCGCCAATTGCGTGAGGAGACAGAGGGGGCGTCCAGCAAGTCAAAGAGCGCACTCAGAAGCAAGCAGCCCCCGCAGAAGTGCCGGAACAGGCACTACGAAGTGGAGTGAACCGGAGCTCACCCGAAGTCACAAAGGAAGGTCCCACGATGCCGGAGGACAACTCAGGAGGTCGTGCACTGCAGGTTAGAGTGCCGGGGACCCAGGATTGGCTGTGCACATAGGAAATCCTGGAAGAGTGAACAGGAGCCGGAGCAGTTGCAAAACACGCAGTTCCCAGCAATGCAGTCTAGCGTGGGGAGGCAAGGACTTACCTCCACCAAACTTGGACTGAAGAGTCACTGGACTGTGGGAGTCACTTGGACAGAGTTGCTGAGTTCAAGGGACCTTGCTCGTCATGCTGAGAGGAGACCCAGAGGACCGGTGATGCAGTCTTTTGGTGCCTTCGGTTGCAGGGGGAAGATTCCGTCGACCCACGGGAGATTTCTTCGGAGCTTCTAGTGCAGAGAGGAGGCAGACTACCCCCACTGCATGCAGCACTAGGAAAACAGTCGAGAAGGCGGCAGGATCAGCGTTACAAGGTCGCAGTAGTCGTCTTTGCTACTTTGTTGCAGTTTTGCAGTCTTCCAGAGCAGTCAGCGGTCGATTCCTTGGCAGAAGGTGAAGAGAGAGATGCAGAGGAACTCTGATGAGCTCTTGCATTCGTTATCTAAAGAATTCCCCAAAGCAGAGACCCTAAATAACCAGAAAAGGAGGTTTGGCTACCTAGGAGAGAGGATAGGCTAGCAACACCTGGAGGAGCCTATCAGAAGGAGTCTCTGACGTCACCTGCTGGCACTGGCCACTCAGAGCAGTCCAGTGTGCCAGCAGCACCTCTGTTTCCAAGATGGCAGACGTCTGGGGCACACTGGAGGAGCTCTGGGCACCTCCCAGGGGAGGTGCAGGTCAGGGGAGTCGTCACTCCCCTTCCCTTTGTCCAGTTTCGCGCCAGAGCAGGGCTGGGGGATCCCTGAACCAGTGTAGACTGGCTTATGCAGAAATGGGCACCATCTGTGCCCATGAAAGCATTTCCAGAGGCTGGCGGAGGCTACTCCTCCCCAGCCCTAACACCTTTTTCAAAAGGGAGAGGGTGTAACACCCTCTCTCTGAGGAAGTCCTTTGTTCTGCCTTCCTGGGCCAACCCCGGCTGGACCCCAGGAGGGCAGAAACCTGTCTGAGGGGTTGGCAGCAGCAGCAGCTGCAGTGAAACCCCGGGAAAGGTAGTTTGGCAGTACCCGGGTCTGTGCTAGAGACTCGGGGGATCATGGAATTGTCTCCCCAATGCCAGAATGGCATTGGGGTGACAATTCCATGATCTTAGACATGTTACATGGCCATGTTTGGAGTTACCATTGTGACGCTATGCATATGTCGTGACATATGTATAGTGCACGCGTGTAATGGTGTCCCCGCACTCACAAAGTCCGGGGAATTTGCCCTGAACAATGTGGGAGCACCTTGGCTAGTGCCAGGGTGCCCACACACTAAGTAACTAGGCACCCAACCTTTACCAGGTAAAGGTTAGACATATAGGTGACTTATAAGTTACTTAAGTGCAGTGGTAAATGGCTGTGAAATAATGTGGACGTTATTTCACTCAGGCTGCAAGGGCAGGCCTGTGTAAGAATTGTCAGAGCTCCCTATGGGTGACAAAAGAAATGCTGCAGCCCATAGGGATCTCCTGGAACCCCAATACCCTGGGTACCTCAGTACCATATACTAGGGAATTATAAGGGTGTTCCAGTATGCAAATGTAAATTGGTGAGATTGGTCACTAGCCTGTTAGTGACAATTTGGAAAGAAATGAGAGAGCATAACTGTAGGAAAGTACCATCGCACTGAGGCTCTGCTAATCAGAACCTCAGTGGTTATGCCCTCTCATTTCTTTCAAATTGTCACTGACAGGCTAGTGACCAATTTTACTAATTTACATTGGCTTACTGGAACACCCTTATAATTCCCTAGTATATGGTACTGAGGTACTCAGGGTATTGGTGTTCCAGGAGACCCCTATGGGCTGCAGCATTTCTTTTGCCACCCATAGGGAGCTCTGACAATCCTTACACAGGCCTGCCACTGCAGCCTGAGTGAAATAACGTCCACGTTATTTCACAGCCATTTTACACTGCACTTAAGTAACTTATAAGTCACCTATATGTCTAACCTTTACCTGGTAAAGGTTAGGTGCAAAGTTACTTAGTGTGAGGGCACCCTGGCACTAGCCAAGGTGCCCCCACATTGTTCAGGGCCAATTCCCCGGACTTTGTGAGTGTGGGGACACCATTACACGCGTGCACTACATATAGGTCACTACCTATATGTAGCTTCACAATGGTAACTCCGAATATGGCCAAGTAACATGTCTATGATCATGGAATTGCCCTCTCTATACCATCCTGGCATAGTTGGCACAATCCCATGATCCCAGTGGTCTGTAGCACAGACCCTGGTACTGCCAAACTGCCCTTCCTGGGGTTTCACTGCAGCTGCTGCTGCTGCCAACCCCTCAGACAGGCAGCTGCCCTCCTGGGGTCCAGCCTGGCCTGGCCCAGGATGGCAGAACAAAGGACTTCCTCTGAGAGAGGGTGTTACACCCTCTCCCTTTGGAAAATGGTGTGAAGGCAGGGGAGGAGTAGCCTCCCCCAGCCTCTGGAAATGCTTTCTTGGGCACAGATGTGCCCAATTCTGCATAAGCCAGTCTACACCGGTTCAGGGGACCCCTTAGACCTGCTCTGGCGCGAAACTGGACAAAGGAAAGGGGAGTGACCACTACCCTGACCTGCACCTCCCCTGCGAGGTGTCCAGAGCTCCTCCAGTGTGCTCCAGACCTCTGCCATCTTGGAAACAGAGGTGCTGCTGGCACACTGGACTGCTCTGAGTGGCCAGTGCCACCAGGTGACGTCAGAGACTCCTTGTGATAGGCTCCTTCATGTGTTGCTAGCCTATCCTCTCTCTTAGGTAGCCAAACCCTCTTTTCTGGCTATTTAGGGTCTCTGTCTCTTGGGATTCCTTAGATAACGAATGCAAGAGCTCATCCGAGTTCCTCTGCATCTCTCTCTTCACCTTCTGCCAAGGAATCGACTGCTCACCGCACTGAAAGCCTGCAAAACTGCAACATAGTAGCTAAGACGACTACTGCAACTCTGTAACGCTGATCCTGCCGCCTTCTCGACTGTTTTCCTGGTGGTTCATGCTGTGAGGGTAGTCTGCCTCCTCTCTGCACTAGAAGCTCCGAAGAAATCTCCCGTGGGTCGACGGAATCTTCCCCCTGCAACCGCAGGCACCAAAAAGCTGCATTACCGGTCCCTTGGGTCTCCTCTCAGCACGACGAGCGAGGTCCCTCGAATCCAGCAACTCTGTCCAAGTGACTCCCACAGTCCAGTGACTCTTCAGTCCAAGTTTGGTGGAGGTAAGTCCTTGCCTCACCTCGCTAGACTGCATTACTGGGAACAGCGACTTTTGCAGCTACTCCGGCCTCCGTGCACTTCCGGAGGAAATCCTTTGTGCACAGCCAAGCCTGGGTCCACGGCACTCTAACCTGCATTGCACGACTTTCTAAGTTGGTCTCCGGAGACGTGGGACTCCTTTGTGTAATTTCGGGTGAGCACCGTTTTAAGCATCCTCGTAGTGCCTGTTTCTGGCACTTCTTTGGGTGCCACCTGCTGCTAAGAGGGCTCCTTGTCTTGCTCGACGTCCCCTCTACCTCCTGGTCCAATTTGCGACCTCCTGGTTCCTCCTGGGCCACAGCAGCATCCAAAAACGCTAACCGCACGATTTGCAGCTAGCAAGGCTTGTTGGCGTTCTTTCGGCGGGAAAACACTTCTGCACGACTCTACATGGCGAGAGGGATCTGTCCTCCAAAGGGAAAGTCTCTAGCCCTTTGCGTTCCCACAGAAACCGCAGCTTCTTCAGTCCCGTCGAAGCTTCTTTGCACCCGCAGCTGGCGTTTCCTGGGCATCTGCCCATCTCCGACTTGCTTGTGACTTTTGGACTTGGTCCCCTTGTTCCACAGGTACTCCAGATTGGAAATCCAGCGTTGTTGCATTGTTAGTTTGTGTCTTTCCTGCATTATTTCTCTAACACGACTTCTTTGTCCTTAGGGGAACTTTAGTGCACTTTCTACTCACTTTTCAGGGTCTTGGGGTGGGCTATTTTTCTAACCCTCACTATTTTCTAATAGTCCCAGCGACCCTCTACAAGGTCACATAGGTTTGGGGTCCATTCGTGGTTCGCATTCCACTTTTGGAGTATATGGTTTGTGTTGCCCCTATCCCTATGTGTCCCCATTGCATCCTATTGTAACTATACATTGTTTGCACTGTTTTCTAAGACTATACTGCATATTTCTGGTATTGTGTATATATATCTTGTGTATATTTCCTATCCTCTCACTGAGGGTACCCTCTGAGATACTTTGGCATATTGTCATAAAAATAAAGTACCTTTATTTTTAGTATAACTGTGTATTGTGTTTTCTTATGATATTGTGCATATGACACTAAGTGGTACTGTAGTAGCTTCACACGTCTCCTAGTTCAGCCTAAGCTGCTCTGCTAAGCTACCATTATCTATCAGCCTAAGCTGCTAGACACCCTATACACTAATAAGGGATAACTGGGCCTGGTGCAAGGTACAAGTACCCCTTGGTACTCACTACAAGCCAGTCCAGCCTCCTACAATAACCACTTAGGTTCTGGATAGCAGAGCCTCAGTGAGACAGTTAGTCATAACACAAGTAACACATACAGGGCACACTTATGAGCACTGGGGCCCTGACTGGCAGGGTCCCAGTGACACATACAACTAAAACAACATATATACAGTGAAATATGGGGATAACATGCCAGGCAAGATGGTACTTTCCTACACAACCCCCCCCCCCCCCCAAACGAAGGACAATAAGACTAGCGATGACCTGATGAGTCTTCATTGTCTAAGTGGAAATATCTGGAGAGTCCATCTGCATTGGAGTGGGTACTCCCAGGTCTATGTTCCACTGTATAGTCCATTCCCTGTAGGGAGATGGACCACCTCAACAATTTAGGGTTTTCACCTTTCATTTGTTTTAGCCAAAGTAGAGGTTTGTGGTCTGTTTGAACAATGAAGTGAGTGCCAAACAGGTATGGCCTCAACTTCTTTAGTGCCCAGACCACAGCAAAGGCCTCCCTCTCTATGGCAGACCAACTCTTTTCTCTAGGGGTCAACCTCCTGCTGATAAAAGCAACAGGTTGATCCTGGCCCTCAGAATTAAGTTGTGATAAGACTGCCCCTACTCCTAATTCAGATGCATCAGTTTGGACAATACATTTTTGGGAGTAACAGGGGCTTTTCAGGACAGGTGCAGAGCACATGGCCTGCTTCAGCTCCTCAAAAGCTTTCTGACAGTTTGCTGTCCATAATACCTTTTTAGGCATTTTCTTTGAAGTGAGGTCATTAAGAGGGGCTGCTATGGAGCCATAGTTCTTTATGAACCTCCTATAGTACCCAGTGAGGCCTAAAAAGGCTCATACCTGAGTCTGAGTTGTAGGGGGAACCCAATCTATAATAGTTTGGATTTTCCCCTGAAGTGGTGCAATCTGTTCTCCACCTACCAGGTGTCCCAGATAAACCACTTTCCCCTGCCCTATCTGGCACTTTGAAGCCTTGATAGTGAGGCCTGCCTTTTGCAGGGCCTCCAAAACTTTCCATAGGTGGACCAGGTGATCATCCCAGCTGGAGCTAAAGACAGCTATATCATCTAGATATGCTGTACTAAAAGCCTCCAGCCCTTGCAGGACTGTATTCACCAACCTTTGAAAAGTGGCAGGTGCATTTTTCAATCCAAAAGGCATTACTGTGAATTGGTAGTGCCCTCCAATGGTTGAAAATGCAGTTTTTGCTTTTGCATCCTCTGATAACTTGATCTGCCAATACCCTGCAGTCAAATCAAAGGTGCTTAGATACTTGGCAGATGCCAGTGTATCTAATAGCCCATCTGCCCTGGGTATAGGGTGGGCATCAGTGTTGGTCACCTGGTTGAGACCTCTGTAGTCAACACAAAATCTCATTTCCCTTTTACCATCTTTGGAATGAGGATTTGGTACAAGTACCACAGGAGAGGCCCATGGACTTTCAGAGTGCTCAAACACTCCCAGTTCAAGCATTTTCTGCACCTCTTGTTTTATGCAGTCTCTGACATGGTCAGGCTGCCTATAGATCTTACTTTTGACAGGCAAGCTGTCTCCAGTATCTATAGTGTGCTCACACCAAGAAGTGGTGCCTGGCACAGTAGAAAAGAGTTCAGAAAACTGACCCAGGAGATTTATGCAGTGGTCTTTCTGCTCAGCAGTAAGACAATCTACCAAAACTACACCTTCCACTAGAGCATCTTGTTCTGTGGAAGAGAAGAGATCAGGGAGAGGGTCACTCTCTTCTTCCTGTCCTTCATCTGTTGCCATGAGCAGGGTGAGATCAGCCCTGTCATAGTAGGGTTTCAGGCGATTGACATGGAGCACCCTAAGGGGACTCCTGGCAGTGGCTAAGTGTAGGAGGCTGGACTGGCTTGTAGTGAGTACCTAGGGGTACTTACACCTTGCACCATGCCCAGGTATCCCTTATCAGTGTATAGGGTGTCTAGCAGCTTAGGCTGATAGATAATGGTAGCTTAGCAGAGCAGCTTAGGCTGAACTAGGAGACGTGTGAAGCTCATACAGTACCACTAGTGTCATATGCACAATATCATAAGAAAACACATTACACAGATATACTAAAAATAAAGGTACTTTATTTTTATGACAATATGCCAAAAGTATCTCAGTGAGTACCCTCAGTATGAGGATAGCAAATATACACAAGATATATGTACACAATACCAAAAATATGCAGTATTGTATTAGAAAACAGTGCAAACAATGTATAGTTACAATAGGATGCAATGAGGACACATCGGGATAGGAGCAACACAAACCATATACTCCAAAAGTGGAATGCAAACCACGAATGGACCCCAAACCTATGTGACCTTGTAGAGGGTCGCTGGGACTGTAAGAACACAGTGAGGGTTAGAAAAATAGCCCACCCCAAGACCCTGAAAAGTGAGTGCAAAGTGCACTAAAGTTCCCCAAAGGACATAGAAGTCGTGATAGGGGAATTCTGCAGGAAAGACACAAACCAGCAATGCAACAACGATGGATTTCCAGTCGAGGGTACCTGTGGAACAAGGGGACCAAGTCCAAAAGTCACAAGCAAGTTGGAGATGGGCAGATGCCCAGGAAATGCCAGCTGTGGGTGCAAAGAAGCTGCTACTGGACAGTAGAAGCTGAGGATTCTGCAGGAACGACAAGGGCTAGAGACTTCCCCTTTGAAGGATGCATCCCTCACGCCGTGGAGAGTCGTGCAGAAGTATTTTCCTGAAGAAAGAGCGCCAACAAGCCTTGCTAGCTGCAAGTCGTGCAGTTAGCGTTTTTGGATGCTGCTGTGGCCCAGGAGGGACCAGGATGTCGCCAATTGCGTCTGGGGACAAAGGGCGGGTCAAGCAAGACAAAGAGCCCTCTCAGAAGCAGGCAGCACCCGCAGAAGTGCCGGAACAGGCACTACGAAGAGGAGTGAAACAGTGCTCACCCGAAGTCGCACAAAGGAGTCCCACGTCGCCGGAGGACAACTTAGAAAGTCGTGCAATGCAGGTTAGAGTGCCGTGGACCCAGGCTTGCCTGTGCACAAAGGATTTCTGCCGGAAGTGCACAGAGGCCGGAGTAGCTGCAAAAGTCGCGGTTCCCAGAAATGCAGTCTGGCGTGGGGAGGCAAGGACTTACCTCCACCAAACTAGGACTGAAGAGTCACTGGACTGTGGCAGTCACTAGGACAGAGTTGCTGGATTCAAGGGACCTCGCTCGTCGTGCTGAGAGGAGACCCAGGGTACCGGTGATGCAGTTCTTTGGTGCCCGCGTTAGCAGGGGGAAGATTCCGTCGACCCCCGGGAGATTTCTTCAGAGCTTCTAGTGCAGAGAGGAGGCAGACTACCCCCACAGCATGCACCACCAGGAAAACATTCGAGAAGGCGGCAGGATCAGCGTTACAGAGTTGCAGTAGTCGTCTTTGCTACTTTGTTGCAGTTTTGCAGGCTTCCAGCGCAGTCAGCAGTCGATTCCTTGGCAGAAGGTGAAGAGAGAGATGCAGAGGAACTCTGATGAGCTCTTGCATTCGTTATCTAAGGAAATCCCCAAAGCAGAGACCCTAAATAGCCAGAAAAGAGGGTTTGGCTACTTAGGAGAGAAGATAGGCTAGCAACACCTTAAGGAGCCTATCAGAAGGAGTCTCTGACGTCACCTGCTGGCCCTGGCCACTCAGAGCAGTCCAGTGTGCCAGCAGCACCTCTGTTTTCAAGATGGCAGAGGTCTGGAGCACACTGGAGGAGCTCTGGGCACCTCCCAGGGGAGGTGCAGGGGAGTGGTCACTCCCCTTTCCTTTGTCCAGTTTCGCACCAGAGCAGGGCTGAGGGGTCCCTGAACCGGTGTAGACTGGCTTATGCAGAAATGGGCACCATGTGTGCCCATGAAAGCATTTCCAGAGGCTGGAGGAGGCTACTCCTCCCCTGCCTTCACACCATTTTCCAAAGGGAGAGGGTGTAACACCCTCTCTCTGAGGAAGTCCTTTGTTCTGCCATCCTGGGCCAAGCCTGGCTGGACCCCAGGAGGGCAGAAACCTGTCTGAGGGGTTGGCAGCAGCAGCAGCTGCAGTGAAACCCCAGGAAAGGCAGTTTGGCAGTACCAGGGTCTGTGCTAGAGACCCGTGGGATCATGGGATTGTGCCAACTATGCCAGGATGGCATAGAGGGGGCAATTCCATGATCATAGACATGTTACATGGCCATATTCGGAGTTACCATTGTGAAGCTACATATAGGTAGTGACCTATATGTAGTGCACGAGTGTAATGGTGTCCCCGCACTCACAAAGTCCGGGGAATTGGCCCTGAACAATGTGGGGGCACCTTGGCTAGTGCCAGGGTGCCCACACACTAAGTAACTTAGCACCCAACCTTTACCAGGTAAAGGTTAGACATATAGGTGACTTATAAGTTACTTAAGTGCAGTGTAAAATGGCTGTGAAATAACGTGGACGTTATTTCTCTCAGGCTGCAGTGGGAGGCCTGTATAAGAATTGTCAGAGCTCCCTATGGGTGGCAAAAGAAATGCTGCAGCCCATAGGGATCTCCTGGAACCCCAATACCCTGGGTACCGCAGTACCATATATTAGGGAATTATAACGGTGTTCCAGTATGCCAATGTAAATTGATAAAATTGGTCACTAGCCTGTTAGTGACAATTTAAAAGAAATGAGAGAGCATAACCACTGAGGTTCTGATTAGCAGAGCCTCAGTGAGACAGTTAGTCAGAACACAGGTAACACATACAGGCACACTTATGAGCACTGGGGCCCTGGCTGGCAGGGTCCCAGTGACACATACAACTAAAACAACATATATACAGTGAAAAATGGGGGTAACATGCCAGGCAAGATGGTACTTTCCTACACTAAGTCAACCAAGTAGGTGACTTCTCCCTTTTTCTCAACAATAATGTGGGGTCCACTCCATTTGTCTTGGAGTGCTCTTGGGGCCACAGGCTCCAAGACCCACACTTTCTGCCCTGGTTAGTACTGAATCAGAACAGCCTTCTGGTCATGCCATTGCTTTTGGAGCTCTTGGCTGGCCTGAAGGTTTTTACTGGCCTTTTTCATGTACTCAGCCATCCTAGATCTTAGGCCAAGTACATAGTCCACTATGTCTTGCTTAGGAGCTTTTAAAGGTTGTTCCCAACCCTCCTTCACAAGTGTTAGAGGACCTCTTACAGGGTGTCCAAATAGGAGTTCAAAGGGGCTGAAGCCCACTCCATTTTGGGGTACCTCCCTGTAAGCAAAAAGGAGGCAAGGTAACAGGACATCCCATCTCCTCCGGAGTTTTTCAGGGAGTCCCATTATCATTCCTTTGAGAGTTTTATTAAACCTCTCAACCAGTCGATTTGTTTATGGATGATAGGGTGTGGTGAAGTTGTATGTCACACCACATTCCTTCCACATGGCCTTTAAGTAAGCAGACATGAAATTGCTTCCCCTGTCTGATACCACCTCTTTTGGGAAGCCCACCCTGGAAAAGATTCCCAGGAGGGCTTTTGCCACTGCAGGAGCTGTAGTGGTCCTTAGAGGAATTGCTTCAGGATATCTGGTGGCATGGTCCACTACCACCAAGAAAAACCTATTGCCTGAAGCAGTAGGAGGGTCAAGGGGGCCAACTATGTCAACCCCTACCCTTTCAAAGGGAACACCAACCACAGGTAGTGGAATAAGGGGTGCCTTTTGGGTGCTACCTGTTTTGCCACTGGCTTGACAGGTTTCACAGGACTTACAAAATTCCTTTGTGTCCTCTGACATTCTAGGCCAATGAAACAAGGGGACAAGCCTGTCCCAAGTTTTCATTTGCCCTAAATGTCCAGCTAAGGGAATGTCATGGGCTAGAGTTAGGAGGAACTCTCTGTATTGCTGAGGGATCACCAATCTCCTGGCACCTCCAGGTTTTGGATCCCTTGCTTCAGTATACAAGAGGTTGTTGTAGGAGGCTGGACTGGCTTATAGTGAGTACCTAGGGGTACTTGCACCTTGCACCAGGCCCAGTTATCCCTTATTAGTGTATAGGGTGTCTAGCAGCATAGGCTGATAGATAATGGTAGCGTAGCAGAGCAGCTTAGGCTGAACTAGGAGACAAGTGAAGCTCCTACAGTACCACTTAGTGTCATATGCACAATATCATAAGAAAACACAATACACAGATATACTAAAAATAAAGGTACTTTATTTTTATGACAATATGCCAAAAGTATCTCAGTGAGTACCCTCAGTATGAGGATAGCAAATATACACAAGATATATGTACACAATACCAAAATATGCAGTAATAGTAATAGTATTAGAAAACAGTGAAAACAATGTATAGTTACAATAGGATGCAATGGAGACACATAGGGATAGGGGCAACACAAACCATATACTCCAAAAGTGGAATGTGAACCACGAATGGACCCCAAACCTATGTGACCTTGTAGAGGGTCGCTGGGACTATTAGAAAATAGTAAGGGTTAGAAAAATAGCCCACCCCAAGACCCTGAAAAGTGAGTGCAAAGTGCACTAAAGTTCCCCAAAGGACATAGAAGTCGTGATAGGGGAATTCTGCAGGAAAGACACAAACCAACAATGCAACAACAATGGATTTCCAGTCAAGGGTACCTGTGGAACAAGGGGACCAAGTCCAAAAGTCACAAGCAAGTCGGAGATGGGCAGATGCCCAGGAAATGCCAGCTGTGGGTGCAAAGATGCTGCTACTGGACAGTAGAAGTGTAGGTTTCTGCAAGAACGACATAGGCTAGAAACTTCCCCTTTGGAGGACGGATCCCACACGCCGTGGAGAGTCGTGCAGAAGTGTTTTCCCGCCGAAGGAACGCCAACAAGCCTTGTGTAGGAGGCTGGACTGGCTTGTAGTGAGTACCAAGGGGTACTTGCACCTTGCACCAGGCCCAGTTATCCCTTATTAGTGTATAGGGTGTCTAGCAGCTTAGGCTGATAGATAATGGTAGCTTAGCAGAGCAGCTTAGGCTGAACTAGGAGACGTGTGAAGCTACTACAGTACCACTTAGTGTCATATGCACAATATCATAAGAAAACACAATACACAGTTATACTAAAAATAAAGGTACTTTATTTTTATGACAATATGCCAAAGTATCTTAGAGTGTACCCTCAGTGAGAGGATAGGAAATATACACAAGATATATATACACAATAGCAAAAATATGCAGTATAGTCTTAGAAAACAGTGCAAACAATGTATAGTTACAATAGGATGCAATGGGGAAACATAGGGATAGGGGCAACACAAACCATATACTCCAAAAGTGGAATGCGAACCACGAATGGACCCCAAACCTATGTGACCTTGTAGAGGGTCGCTGGGACTATTAGAAAATAGTGAGAGTTAGAAAAATAACCCTCCCCAAGACCCTGAAAAGAGAGTGCAAAGTGCACTAAAGTTCCCCTAAGGACAAAATAGTCGTGTTAGAGGAATAATGCAGGAAAGACACAAACCAGCAATGCAACAACTGTGGATTTCCAATCTAGGGTACCTGTGGAACAAGGGGACCAAGTCCAAAAGTCACAAGCAAGTCGTAGATGGGCAGATGCCCAGGAAATGCCAGCTGCGGGTGCAAAGAAGCTTCGACTGGACAGAAGAAGCTGAGGTTTCTGCAGGAACGAAAAGGGCTAGAGACTTTCCCTTTGGTGGACGGATCCCGCTTGCCTTGGAGAGTCGTGCAAAAGTTTTTTCCCGCCGGAAGGACGCCAACAAGCCTTGCTACACGCAAATCATGCGTTTGAGGTTTTTGGACGCTGCTGGGGCCCAGGAGGGACCAGGAGGTCGCAAATTGGACCTGAAGAGAGAGGGGACGTCGAGCAAGACAAAGAGCCCTCACTGAAGCAGGTAGCTCCTAGAGAAGTGCCAGAAACAGGCACTACAAGGATGCGTGAAACGGTGCTCGCCGAAGTTGCACAAAGGAGTCCCACGTCGCCGGAGACCAACTTAGAAAGTTGTGCAATACAGGTTAGAGTGCTGTGGACCCAGGCTTGGCTGTGCACAAAGGATTTCCGCCGGAAGTGCACAGGGGCCGGAGTAGCTGCAAAGTCGCGGTTCCCAGCAATGCAGCCCAGCGAGGTGAGGCAAGGACTTACCTCCACCAAACTTGGGCTGAAGAGTCACTGGACTGTGGGGGTCACTTGGACAGCGTTGCTGGATTCGAGGGACCTCGCTCGTCGTGCTGAGAGGAGACCCAAGGGACCGGTAATGCAGCTTTTTGGTGCCTGCGGTTGCAGGGGGAAGATTCCGTCGACCCACGGGAGATTTCTTCGGAGCTTCTGGTGCAGAGAGGAGGCAGGCTACCCCCACAGCATGCACAAGCAGGAAAACAGTCGAGAAGGCGGCAGGATCAGCGTTACAGAGTTGCAGTAGTCGTCTTTGCTACTATGTTGCAGGTTTGCAGGCTTCCAGCGTGGTCAGCGGTCGTTTCCTTATCAGAAGGTGAAGAGGGAGATGCAGAGGAACTCGGCTGAGCTCATGCATTCGTTATCTAAAGTTTCCCCAGAGACAGAGACCCTAAATAGCCAGAAAAGAGGGTTTGGCTACCTAGGAGAGAGGAAAGGCTACTAACACCTGAAGGAGCCTATCAGCAGGAGTCTCTGACGTCACCTGGTGGCACTGGCCACTCAGAGCAGTCCAGTGTGCCAGCAGCACCTCTGTTTCCAAGATGGCAGAGGTCTGGAGCACACTGGAGGAGCTCTGGACACCTCCCAGGGGAGGTGCAGGTCAGGGGAGTGGTCACTCCCCTTTCCTTTGTCCAGTTTCGCGCCAGAGCAGGGGCTAAGGGGTCCCTGAACCGGTGTAGACTGGCTTATGCAGAATTGGGCACATCTGTGCCCAACAAAGCATTTCCAGAGGCTGGGGGAGGCTACTCCTCCCCTGCCTTCACACCATTTTCCAAAGGGAGAGGGTGTCACACCCTCTCTCAGAGGAAGTTCTTTGTTCTGCCATCCTGGGCCAGGCCTGGCTGGACCCCAGGAGGGCAGCTGCCTGTCTGAGGGGTTGGCAGCAGCAGCAGCTGCAGTGAAACCCCAGGAAGGGCAGTCTGGCAGTACCAGGGTCTGTGCTACAGACCACTGGGATCATGGAATTGTACCAACAATGCCAGGATGGCATAGAGGGGGCAAATCCATGATCATAGACATGTTACATGGCCATATTCGGAGTTACCATGGTGAAGCTACATATAGGTATTGACCTATATGTAGTGCACGCGTGTAATGGTGTCCCCGCACTCACAAAGTTCAGTGAATTGGCTCTGAACAATGTGGGGGCACCTTGGCTAGTGCCAGGGTGCCCTCACACTAAGTAACTTTGCACCTAACCTTTACCAGGTAAAGGTTAGACATATAGGTGACTTATAAGTTACTTAAGTGCAGTGTAAAATGGCTGTGAAATAACGTGGACGTTATTTCACTCAGGCTGCAGTGGCAGGCCTGTGTAAGAATTGTCAGAGCTCCCTATGGGTGGCAAAAGAATTGCTGCAGCCCATAGGGATCTCCTGGAACCCCAATACCCTGGGTACCTCAGTACCATATACTAGGGAATTATAAGGGTGTTCCAGTAAGCCAATGTAAATTGGTAAAATTGGTCACTAGCCTGTTAGTGACAATTTAGAAAGAAATGAGAGAGCATAACCACTGAGGTTCTGATTAGCAGAGCCTCAGTGAGACAGTTAGTCACTACACAGGTAACACATTCAGGCACACTTATGAGCACTGGGGCCCTGTGTTACCAGGGTCCCAGTGACACATACAACTAAAACAACATATATACAGTGAAAAATGGGGGTAACATGCCAGGCAAGATGGTACTTTCCTACACAACCCCCCCCCCAAATGAAGGACAATAAGACTAGCCATTACCTGATGAGTCTTCATTGTCTAAGTGGAAATATCTGGAGAGTCCATCTGCATTGGAGTGGCTACTCCCAGGTCTATGTTCCACTGTATAGTCCATTCCCTGTAGGGATATGGACCACCTCAACAATTTAGGATTTTCACCTTTCATTTGTTTTAGCCAAAGTAGAGGTTTGTGGTCTGTCTGAACAATGAAGTGAGTGCCAAACAGGTATGGCCTCAACTTCTTCAGAGCCCAGACCACAGCAAAGGCCTCCCTCTCTATGGCAGACCAACGCTTTTCTCTAGGGGTCAACCTTCTACTAATAAAAGCAACAGGTTGATCCTGGCCCTCAGAATTAAGTTGTGATAGGACTGCCCCTACTCCTAATTCAGATGCATCAGTTTGGACATAGAATTTTTTAGAGTAACAAGGGCTTTTCAGGACAGGTGCAGAGCACATGGCCTGCTTCAGCTCCTCAAAAGCTTTCTGACAGTTTGCTGTCCATAATACCTTTTTAGGCATTTTCTTGGATGTGAGGTCATTAAGAGGGGCTGCAATGGAGCCATAGTTCTTAATGAACCTCCTGTAATACCCAGTGAGGCCTAGGAAGGCTCTCACCTGAGTCTGAGTGGTAGGGGGAACCCAATCAATAATAGTTTGGATTTTCCCCTGAAGTGGTGCAATCTGTTCCCCACCAACAAGGTGTCCGAGATAAACCACCTTACCCTGCCCTATCTGGCACTTTGAAGCCTTGATAGTGAGGCCTGCCTTTTGCAGAGCCTCCAAAACTTTCCAAAGCTGGACCAGGTGATCATCCCAGCTGGAGCTAAAGACAGCTATATCATCCAAATATGCTGCACTGAAAGCTTCCAGCCCTTGCAGGACTGTGTTCACCAACCTCTGAAAAGTGGCAGGTGCATTTTTCAAACCAAAAGGCATTACAGTAAACTGGTAATGTCCTCCAATGGTAGAAAATGCAGTCTTAGGTTTAGCATCTTCTGACAATTTGATCTGCCAATACCCTGCAGTCAAATCAAAAGTGCTTAGATACTTGGCAGATGCCAGTGTATCTATAAGCTCATCTGCCCTGGGTATAGGGTGAGCATCAGTTTTGGTTACCAAGTTGAGACCTCTATAGTCTACACAAAACCTCATTTCCTTCTTTCCATCTTTAGAATTGGGTTTTGGTACCAGTACCACAGGAGAAGCCCATGGACTGTCAGAGTGCTCAACCACTCCTAGTTCCAACATTTTCTGAACTTCTTGCTTTATGCAGTCCCTGACATGGTCAGGCTGCCTATAGATCTTACTTTTGACAGGTAAACTGTCTCCAGTATCTATAGTGTGCTCACACCAAGAAGTGGTGCCTGGCACAATGGAGAAGAGTTCTGAAAATTGTCCTAGGAGATTTATGCAATTATCTTTCTGCTCAGCAGTAAGACAATCAGCCAAAACTACACCTTCCACAAGAGCATCTTGTTCTGTGGAAGAGAAGAGATCAGGTAGAGGATCACTGTCTTCTTCCTGTCCCTCATCTGTTGCCATGAGCAGGGTGAGATCAGCCCTGTCATAGTAGGGTTTCAGGCGGTTGACATGGAGCACCCTAAGGGGACTCCTGGCAGTGCCTAAGTCAACCAAGTAGGTGACTTCACCCTTCTTTTCAACAATTGTGTGTGGACCACTCCATTTATCTTGGAGTGCTCTTGGGGCCACAGGCTCCAAGACCCACACTTTCTGCCCTGGTTGGTACTGAACCAAAACAGCCTTCTGATCATGCCATTGCTTCTGGAGCTCTTGGCTGGCCTGAAGGTTTTTACTGGCCTTTTTCATGTACTCAGCCATCCTTGATCTGAGGCCAAGTACATAATCCACAATATCCTGCTTAGGAGCTTTTAAAGGTTGTTCCCAACCCTCCTTTACAAGTGTGAGTGGACCCCTGACAGGGTGTCCAAAAAGAAGTTCAAAGGGGCTAAAGCCCACTCCTTTCTGGGGTACCTCCCTGTAGGCAAAAAGGAGGCATGGTAGAAGGATATCCCATCTCCTGCGGAGTTTTTCAGGGAGTCCCATAATCATGCCTTTGAGAGTTTTATTAAATCTCTCCACCAGTCCATTTGTTTGTGGATGATAGGGTGTTGTGAACTTGTAAGTTACACCACACTCCTTCCACATGGCCTTTAAGTATGCAGACATGAAATTGCTTCCTCTGTCTGATACTACTTCCTTTGGGAAGCCCACCCTGGAAAATATTCCCAGGAGGGCCTTTGCCACTGCAGGAGCTGTAGTGGTCCTTAAAGGAATAGCTTCAGGATATCTTGTGGCATGGTCCACTACCACCAAGATAAACCTATTGCCTGAAGCAGTAGGAGGGTCAAGGGGGCCAACTATGTCAACCCCTACCCTTTCAAAGGGAACCCCAACCACAGGCAGTGGGATAAGGGGTGCCTTTGGAGTGCCACCTGTCTTGCCACTAGCTTGACAGGTTTCACAGGACTTACAATATTCTTTTGTATCCTCAGACATCCTAGGCCAATGAAACAATGGTACCAATCTGTCCCAAGTTTTCATTTGACCCAGGTGCCCAGCTAAGGGAATGTCATGTGCCAGTGTTAGGAGGAACTTTCTGTACTCCTGAGGAATCACTAATCTCCTGGCAGCTCCAGGTTTAGGATCCCTATGCTCAGTGTACAAGAGGTTGTCCTCCCAGTAAACTCTGTGAGAGTCACTGACATCCCCATTAGCCTGTTTGACAGCTTGCTGTCTGAGACCCTCTAATGTGGGACAGGTTTGCTGTGCCACACTCAGCTCCTCCCTGGCAGGCCCCCCTTCACCCAAAAGCTCAGCAGTGTCTGCTTCCAGCTCCTCTGGTGTAGGTTCTGCACAGGGAGGGAATTCTTCTTCCTCAGAAGTAGAATCCACTGTAGAGGGAGGGATAGTAGGAAGTGGTTTGCTTCTACTAGCCCTAGCTTTAGGGAGCACTTGGTCCATTGTTCCAGGATCCAAGCTTCCCTGTCCTTTTTGCTTTTTGGCCTGAGCCCTTGTCAAAGCAAAAATATGCCCTGGAATGCCCAGCATTGCTGCATGGGCCTCCAACTCCACATCTGACCAAGCTGATGTCTCCAAATCATTCCCTAATAGACAGTCTACAGGTAAATCTGAAGCTACCACAACTTTCTTTGGACCAGTTACCCCCCCCCAGTTGAGATTTACAACAGCCATGGGGTGGCTTTGTGTTATGTTGTGAGCATCGGTTACTTGGTACTGGTGTCCAAGTATGTGTTGTTCAGGGTGCACCAGTTTCTCAATCACCATTGTGACACTGGCACCTGTGTCCCTGTAGGCCTGGACCTCAACACCATTTATTAGGGTTAGTTGCTTGTACTTCTCCAAGTTATGGGGGCAAGCAACCAAAGTGGCTAAATCAATAGCCCCTTCAGAGACTAAAGTAGCCTCTGTGGTCTCCCTAATCAGACCAACCCCAACTAAATTACCAAAAGTGAGCCCAGCTACTCCCTTGGATTGGCTATTAGTAGGTTTGCTCCCACCACCACTGCTATTAGTATGGACACTAGGTGTAGCAGTAGGGGTTGTAGTGGTAGGAGCTGTGGTGCCTTTCTTTGGACAACTGGGATCTGTTGTCCAATGGCCTTTTATCTTACATAAATAGCACCATGGTTTCTTTTCCTTGTTCTGATTAAAGGAGGATTTGGACCCACCACCCCCACCAGAGTGTTTTTGTGGGCCTGATGAAGACTCATTTTTAGATTTGTCCCCACCCTTGTCAGAAGACTTACCATCCTTCTTTTTATTGCCATCTTTGTCACCCCCTGTATGAACTTTTCTGTTCACTCTTGTTCTGACCCATTTGTCTGCCTTCTTTCCCAATTCTTGGGGAGAGGTCAGATCAGAGTCCACCAAGTACTGGTGCAACAAATCAGACACACAATTATTAAGAATATGCTCTCTCAGGATCAAGTTATACAGGCTGTCATAATCAGTAACTTTACTGCCATGTAACCACCCCTCCAAGGCCTTCACTGCCTGGTCAATGAAATCAACCCAGTCTTGTGAAGGCTCCTTTTTGGTATCTCTGAACTTTATCCTGTACTGTTCAGTGGTTAAGCCATAACCATCCAGGAGTGCATTCTTAAGAACTTGGAAATTGTTAGCATCATTTTCTTTTACAGTAAGGAGCCTATCCCTACCTTTTCCAGTAAATGATAGCCATAGGATAGCAGCCCACTGCTTTTGAGGGACATCCTGTACAGCACAGGCCCTCTCAAGTGCAGCAAACCACTTGTTAATGTCATCCCCCTCCTTGTAAGGGGGAACTATCTTGTGCAGATTCCTGGAATCATGCTCTTTTGCAGGATGACTATGGGGAATACTGCTGCTGCCACCATGGGTTTCTAAACCCAACTTCTGTCTTTCCCTCTCTACTTCTAAAGACTGTCTATCCAAATCCAGCTGTTGCTTCTTGAGCTTCAGTCTGGTTTGTTCCACTCTCAATCTATTGAGCTCCCTTTCTAACAATCTGTCATCAGGGTGGGTGGGAGGGACATTTCTAGATACAGAGGTATGATGGGAATGAACAGAAGGAGACCTGTCCCTTACAGAGGGCACCCTAACAGCTTGGCTACCAGTATAATGTGAGAGCACACCATTAGTATGGTGTGATTCAACCTCTGTACCAACTATGCTAGACTGTCTAGTAATGGGCAGGCTGAGACGTTTCTTTCCTGAACCTTTTCCTGGGGGAGTCCCTGGATCAGATTGAGAACCATTAGCTACTTTTTCTACAGATTGGGCACTTATGGCCTTATCCTGTACTCTAAGCATATTAATTAACAGTTCTAAAGAAGGATTCTACCCTACACTCAAACCTCTCTCTATGCAGAGACTCCTTGCTCCTTTCCAGCTAAGGTGATCATATGCAAGTTTGGACAGTTCAACATTTTTTCCTGTGCCAGACATTTTTTAGAGAGAGTTAAAGTGATAGAAAAAGAGAAAAAAGTTTTCAGAACTTTTTGGAAAGACAGAAAAAACGTTTTAAACTTTTAAGAACTTTTTGAAAGTTTAGAAGTACTTTTCAGCACTTAGAAAAGAGTGAAAAGAGGAAATGCAAAACTTTTTGGCTATGTGTATATACACTGACCTTGTTTTGTATATTTTTCTCTTATGAAAAGTACAATGACAAGAGTGGTAAGTAGTCTCAAGCACTTATCCCACCACTGCACAACCAATGTAGGAGGCTGGACTGGCTTGTAGTGAGTACCAAGGGGTACTTGCACCTTGCACCAGGCCCAGTTATCCCTTATTAGTGTATAGGGTGTCTAGCAGCTTAGGCTGATAGATAATGGTAGCTTAGCAGAGCAGCTTAGGCTGAACTAGGAGACGTGTGAAGCTACTACAGTACCACTTAGTGTCATATGCACAATATCATAAGAAAACACAATACACAGTTATACTAAAAATAAAGGTACTTTATTTTTATGACAATATGCCAAAGTATCTTAGAGTGTACCCTCAGTGAGAGGATAGGAAATATACACAAGATATATATACACAATAGCAAAAATATGCAGTATAGTCTTAGAAAACAGTGCAAACAATGTATAGTTACAATAGGATGCAATGGGGAAACATAGGGATAGGGGCAACACAAACCATATACTCCAAAAGTGGAATGCGAACCACGAATGGACCCCAAACCTATGTGACCTTGTAGAGGGTCGCTGGGACTATTAGAAAATAGTGAGAGTTAGAAAAATAACCCTCCCCAAGACCCTGAAAAGAGAGTGCAAAGTGCACTAAAGTTCCCCTAAGGACAAAATAGTCGTGTTAGAGGAATAATGCAGGAAAGACACAAACCAGCAATGCAACAACTGTGGATTTCCAATCTAGGGTACCTGTGGAACAAGGGGACCAAGTCCAAAAGTCACAAGCAAGTCGTAGATGGGCAGATGCCCAGGAAATGCCAGCTGCGGGTGCAAAGAAGCTTCGACTGGACAGAAGAAGCTGAGGTTTCTGCAGGAACGAAAAGGGCTAGAGACTTCCCCTTTGGGGGACGGATCCTTCTTGCCTTGGAGAGTCGTGCAAAAGTATTTTCCTGCCGGAAGAACGCCAACAAGCCTTGCTACACGCAAATCGTGCGTTTGACGTTTTTTGACGCTGCTGGGGCCCAGGAGGGACCAGGAGGTCGCAAATTGGACCTGAAGAGAGAGGGGACGTCGAGCAAGACAAAGAGCCCTCACTGAAGCAGGTAGCACCTAGAGAAGTGCCAGAAACAGGCACTACAAGGATGCGTGAAACGGTGCTCGCCGAAGTTGCACAAAGGAGTCCCACGTCGCCGGAGACCAACTTAGAAAGTTGTGCAATACAGGTTAGAGTGCTGTGGACCCAGGCTTGGCTGTGCACAAAGGATTTCCGCCGGAAGTGCACAGGGGCCGGAGTAGCTGCAAAGTCGCGGTTCCCAGCAATGCAGCCCAGCGAGGTGAGGCAAGGACTTACCTCCACCAAACTTGGGCTGAAGAGTCACTGGACTGTGGGGGTCACTTGGACAGCGTTGCTGGATTCGAGGGACCTCGCTCGTCGTGCTGAGAGGAGACCCAAGGGACCAGTAATGCAGCTTTTTGGTGCCTGCGGTTGCAGGGGGAAGATTCCGTCGACCCACGGGAGATTTCTTCGGAGCTTCTGGTGCAGAGAGGAGGCAGGCTACCCCCACAGCATGCACAAGCAGGAAAACAGTCGAGAAGGCGGCAGGATCAGCGTTACAGAGTTGCAGTAGTCGTCTTTGCTACTATGTTGCAGGTTTGCAGGCTTCCAGCGTGGTCAGCGGTCGTTTCCTTATCAGAAGGTGAAGAGGGAGATGCAGAGGAACTCGGCTGAGCTCATGCATTCGTTATCTAAAGTTTCCCCAGAGACAGAGACCCTAAATAGCCAGAAAAGAGGGTTTGGCTACCTAGGAGAGAGGAAAGGCTACTAACACCTGAAGGAGCCTATCAGCAGGAGTCTCTGACGTCACCTGGTGGCACTGGCCACTCAGAGCAGTCCAGTGTGCCAGCAGCACCTCTGTTTCCAAGATGGCAGAGGTCTGGAGCACACTGGAGGAGCTCTGGACACCTCCCAGGGGAGGTGCAGGTCAGGGGAGTGGTCACTCCCCTTTCCTTTGTCCAGTTTCGCGCCAGAGCAGGGGCTAAGGGGTCCCTGAACTGGTGTAGACTGGCTTATGCAGAATTGGGCACATCTGTGCCCAACAAAGCATTTCCAGAGGCTGGGGGAGGCTACTCCTCCCCTGCCTTCACACCATTTTCCAAAGGGAGAGGGTGTCACACCCTCTCTCAGAGGAAGTTCTTTGTTCTGCCATCCTGGGCCAGGCCTGGCTGGACCCCAGGAGGGCAGCTGCCTGTCTGAGGGGTTGGCAGCAGCAGCAGCTGCAGTGAAACCCCAGGAAGGGCAGTCTGGCAGTACCAGGGTCTGTGCTACAGACCACTGGGATCATGGAATTGTACCAACAATGCCAGGATGGCATAGAGGGGGCAAATCCATGATCATAGACATGTTACATGGCCATATTCGGAGTTACCATGGTGAAGCTACATATAGGTATTGACCTATATGTAGTGCACGCGTGTAATGGTGTCCCCGCACTCACAAAGTTCAGTGAATTGGCTCTGAACAATGTGGGGGCACCTTGGCTAGTGCCAGGGTGCCCTCACACTAAGTAACTTTGCACCTAACCTTTACCAGGTAAAGGTTAGACATATAGGTGACTTATAAGTTACTTAAGTGCAGTGTAAAATGGCTGTGAAATAACGTGGACGTTATTTCACTCAGGCTGCAGTGGCAGGCCTGTGTAAGAATTGTCAGAGCTCCCTATGGGTGGCAAAAGAATTGCTGCAGCCCATAGGGATCTCCTGGAACCCCAATACCCTGGGTACCTCAGTACCATATACTAGGGAATTATAAGGGTGTTCCAGTAAGCCAATGTAAATTGGTAAAATTGGTCACTAGCCTGTTAGTGACAATTTAGAAAGAAATGAGAGAGCATAACCACTGAGGTTCTGATTAGCAGAGCCTCAGTGAGACAGTTAGTCACTACACAGGTAACACATTCAGGCACACTTATGAGCACTGGGGCCCTGTGTTACCAGGGTCCCAGTGACACATACAACTAAAACAACATATATACAGTGAAAAATGGGGGTAACATGCCAGGCAAGATGGTACTTTCCTACACAACCCCCCCCCCAAATGAAGGACAATAAGACTAGCCATTACCTGATGAGTCTTCATTGTCTAAGTGGAAATATCTGGAGAGTCCATCTGCATTGGAGTGGCTACTCCCAGGTCTATGTTCCACTGTATAGTCCATTCCCTGTAGGGATATGGACCACCTCAACAATTTAGGATTTTCACCTTTCATTTGTTTTAGCCAAAGTAGAGGTTTGTGGTCTGTCTGAACAATGAAGTGAGTGCCAAACAGGTATGGCCTCAACTTCTTCAGAGCCCAGACCACAGCAAAGGCCTCCCTCTCTATGGCAGACCAACGCTTTTCTCTAGGGGTCAACCTTCTACTAATAAAAGCAACAGGTTGATCCTGGCCCTCAGAATTAAGTTGTGATAGGACTGCCCCTACTCCTAATTCAGATGCATCAGTTTGGACATAGAATTTTTTAGAGTAACAAGGGCTTTTCAGGACAGGTGCAGAGCACATGGCCTGCTTCAGCTCCTCAAAAGCTTTCTGACAGTTTGCTGTCCATAATACCTTTTTAGGCATTTTCTTGGATGTGAGGTCATTAAGAGGGGCTGCAATGGAGCCATAGTTCTTAATGAACCTCCTGTAATACCCAGTGAGGCCTAGGAAGGCTCTCACCTGAGTCTGAGTGGTAGGGGGAACCCAATCAATAATAGTTTGGATTTTCCCCTGAAGTGGTGCAATCTGTTCCCCACCAACAAGGTGTCCGAGATAAACCACCTTACCCTGCCCTATCTGGCACTTTGAAGCCTTGATAGTGAGGCCTGCCTTTTGCAGAGCCTCCAAAACTTTCCAAAGCTGGACCAGGTGATCATCCCAGCTGGAGCTAAAGACAGCTATATCATCCAAATATGCTGCACTGAAAGCTTCCAGCCCTTGCAGGACTGTGTTCACCAACCTCTGAAAAGTGGCAGGTGCATTTTTCAAACCAAAAGGCATTACAGTAAACTGGTAATGTCCTCCAATGGTAGAAAATGCAGTCTTAGGTTTAGCATCTTCTGACAATTTGATCTGCCAATACCCTGCAGTCAAATCAAAAGTGCTTAGATACTTGGCAGATGCCAGTGTATCTATAAGCTCATCTGCCCTGGGTATAGGGTGAGCATCAGTTTTGGTTACCAAGTTGAGACCTCTATAGTCTACACAAAACCTCATTTCCTTCTTTCCATCTTTAGAATTGGGTTTTGGTACCAGTACCACAGGAGAAGCCCATGGACTGTCAGAGTGCTCAACCACTCCTAGTTCCAACATTTTCTGAACTTCTTGCTTTATGCAGTCCCTGACATGGTCAGGCTGCCTATAGATCTTACTTTTGACAGGTAAACTGTCTCCAGTATCTATAGTGTGCTCACACCAAGAAGTGGTGCCTGGCACAATGGAGAAGAGTTCTGAAAATTGTCCTAGGAGATTTATGCAATTATCTTTCTGCTCAGCAGTAAGACAATCAGCCAAAACTACACCTTCCACAAGAGCATCTTGTTCTGTGGAAGAGAAGAGATCAGGTAGAGGATCACTGTCTTCTTCCTGTCCCTCATCTGTTGCCATGAGCAGGGTGAGATCAGCCCTGTCATAGTAGGGTTTCAGGCGGTTGACATGGAGCACCCTAAGGGGACTCCTGGCAGTGCCTAAGTCAACCAAGTAGGTGACTTCACCCTTCTTTTCAACAATTGTGTGTGGACCACTCCATTTATCTTGGAGTGCTCTTGGGGCCACAGGCTCCAAGACCCACACTTTCTGCCCTGGTTGGTACTGAACCAAAACAGCCTTCTGATCATGCCATTGCTTCTGGAGCTCTTGGCTGGCCTGAAGGTTTTTACTGGCCTTTTTCATGTACTCAGCCATCCTTGATCTGAGGCCAAGTACATAATCCACAATATCCTGCTTAGGAGCTTTTAAAGGTTGTTCCCAACCCTCCTTTACAAGTGTGAGTGGACCCCTGACAGGGTGTCCAAAAAGAAGTTCAAAGGGGCTAAAGCCCACTCCTTTCTGGGGTACCTCCCTGTAGGCAAAAAGGAGGCATGGTAGAAGGATATCCCATCTCCTGCGGAGTTTTTCAGGGAGTCCCATAATCATGCCTTTGAGAGTTTTATTAAATCTCTCCACCAGTCCATTTGTTTGTGGATGATAGGGTGTTGTGAACTTGTAAGTTACACCACACTCCTTCCACATGGCCTTTAAGTATGCAGACATGAAATTGCTTCCTCTGTCTGATACTACTTCCTTTGGGAAGCCCACCCTGGAAAATATTCCCAGGAGGGCCTTTGCCACTGCAGGAGCTGTAGTGGTCCTTAAAGGAATAGCTTCAGGATATCTTGTGGCATGGTCCACTACCACCAAGATAAACCTATTGCCTGAAGCAGTAGGAGGGTCAAGGGGGCCAACTATGTCAACCCCTACCCTTTCAAAGGGAACCCCAACCACAGGCAGTGGGATAAGGGGTGCCTTTGGAGTGCCACCTGTCTTGCCACTAGCTTGACAGGTTTCACAGGACTTACAATATTCTTTTGTATCCTCAGACATCCTAGGCCAATGAAACAATGGTACCAATCTGTCCCAAGTTTTCATTTGACCCAGGTGCCCAGCTAAGGGAATGTCATGTGCCAGTGTTAGGAGGAACTTTCTGTACTCCTGAGGAATCACTAATCTCCTGGCAGCTCCAGGTTTAGGATCCCTATGCTCAGTGTACAAGAGGTTGTCCTCCCAGTAAACTCTGTGAGAGTCACTGACATCCCCATTAGCCTGTTTGACAGCTTGCTGTCTGAGACCCTCTAATGTGGGACAGGTTTGCTGTGCCACACTCAGCTCCTCCCTGGCAGGCCCCCCTTCACCCAAAAGCTCAGCAGTGTCTGCTTCCAGCTCCTCTGGTGTAGGTTCTGCACAGGGAGGGAATTCTTCTTCCTCAGAAGTAGAATCCACTGTAGAGGGAGGGATAGTAGGAAGTGGTTTGCTTCTACTAGCCCTAGCTTTAGGGAGCACTTGGTCCATTGTTCCAGGATCCAAGCTTCCCTGTCCTTTTTGCTTTTTGGCCTGAGCCCTTGTCAAAGCAAAAATATGCCCTGGAATGCCCAGCATTGCTGCATGGGCCTCCAACTCCACATCTGACCAAGCTGATGTCTCCAAATCATTCCCTAATAGACAGTCTACAGGTAAATCTGAAGCTACCACAACTTTCTTTGGACCAGTTACCCCCCCCCAGTTGAGATTTACAACAGCCATGGGGTGGCTTTGTGTTATGTTGTGAGCATCGGTTACTTGGTACTGGTGTCCAAGTATGTGTTGTTCAGGGTGCACCAGTTTCTCAATCACCATTGTGACACTGGCACCTGTGTCCCTGTAGGCCTGGACCTCAACACCATTTATTAGGGTTAGTTGCTTGTACTTCTCCAAGTTATGGGGGCAAGCAACCAAAGTGGCTAAATCAATAGCCCCTTCAGAGACTAAAGTAGCCTCTGTGGTCTCCCTAATCAGACCAACCCCAACTAAATTACCAAAAGTGAGCCCAGCTACTCCCTTGGATTGGCTATTAGTAGGTTTGCTCCCACCACCACTGCTATTAGTAGGGACACTAGGTGTAGCAGTAGGGGTTGTAGTGGTAGGAGCTGTGGTGCCTTTCTTTGGACAACTGGGATCTGTTGTCCAATGGCCTTTTATCTTACATAAATAGCACCATGGTTTCTTTTCCTTGTTCTGATTAAAGGAGGATTTGGACCCACCACCCCCACCAGAGTGTTTTTGTGGGCCTGATGAAGACTCATTTTTAGATTTGTCCCCACCCTTGTCAGAAGACTTACCATCCTTCTTTTTATTGCCATCTTTGTCACCCCCTGTATGAACTTTTCTGTTCACTCTTGTTCTGACCCATTTGTCTGCCTTCTTTCCCAATTCTTGGGGAGAGGTCAGATCAGAGTCCACCAAGTACTGGTGCAACAAATCAGACACACAATTATTAAGAATATGCTCTCTCAGGATCAAGTTATACAGGCTGTCATAATCAGTAACTTTACTGCCATGTAACCACCCCTCCAAGGCCTTCACTGCCTGGTCAATGAAATCAACCCAGTCTTGTGAAGGCTCCTTTTTGGTATCTCTGAACTTTATCCTGTACTGTTCAGTGGTTAAGCCATAACCATCCAGGAGTGCATTCTTAAGAACTTGGAAATTGTTAGCATCATTTTCTTTTACAGTAAGGAGCCTATCCCTACCTTTTCCAGTAAATGATAGCCATAGGATAGCAGCCCACTGCTTTTGAGGGACATCCTGTACAGCACAGGCCCTCTCAAGTGCAGCAAACCACTTGTTAATGTCATCCCCCTCCTTGAAAGGGGGAACTATCTTGTGCAGATTCCTGGAATCATGCTCTTTTGCAGGATGACTATGGGGAATACTGCTGCTGCCACCATGGGTTTCTAAACCCAACTTCTGTCTTTCCCTCTCTACTTCTAAAGACTGTCTATCCAAATCCAGCTGTTGCTTCTTGAGCTTCAGTCTGGTTTGTTCCACTCTCAATCTATTGAGCTCCCTTTCTAACAATCTGTCATCAGGGTGGGTGGGAGGGACATTTCTAGATACAGAGGTATGATGGGAATGAACAGAAGGAGACCTGTCCCTTACAGAGGGCACCCTAACAGCTTGGCTACCAGTATAATGTGAGAGCACACCATTAGTATGGTGTGATTCAACCTCTGTACCAACTATGCTAGACTGTCTAGTAATGGGCAGGCTGAGACGTTTCTTTCCTGAACCTTTTCCTGGGGGAGTCCCTGGATCAGATTGAGAACCATTAGCTACTTTTTCTACAGATTGGGCACTTATGGCCTTATCCTGTACTCTAAGCATATTAATTAACAGTTCTAAAGAAGGATTCTACCCTACACTCAAACCTCTCTCTATGCAGAGACTCCTTGCTCCTTTCCAGCTAAGGTGATCATATGCAAGTTTGGACAGTTCAACATTTTTTCCTGTGCCAGACATTTTTTAGAGAGAGTTAAAGTGATAGAAAAAGAGAAAAAAGTTTTCAGAACTTTTTGGAAAGACAGAAAAAACGTTTTAAACTTTTAAGAACTTTTTGAAAGTTTAGAAGTACTTTTCAGCACTTAGAAAAGAGTGAAAAGAGGAAATGCAAAACTTTTTGGCTATGTGTATATACACTGACCTTGTTTTGTATATTTTTCTCTTATGAAAAGTACAATGACAAGAGTGGTAAGTAGTCTCAAGCACTTATCCCACCACTGCACAACCAATGTAGGAGGCTGGACTGGCTTGTAGTGAGTACCAAGGGGTACTTGCACCTTGCACCAGGCCCAGTTATCCCTTATTAGTGTATAGGGTGTCTAGCAGCTTAGGCTGATAGATAATGGTAGCTTAGCAGAGCAGCTTAGGCTGAACTAGGAGACGTGTGAAGCTACTACAGTACCACTTAGTGTCATATGCACAATATCATAAGAAAACACAATACACAGTTATACTAAAAATAAAGGTACTTTATTTTTATGACAATATGCCAAAGTATCTTAGAGTGTACCCTCAGTGAGAGGATAGGAAATATACACAAGATATATATACACAATAGCAAAAATATGCAGTATAGTCTTAGAAAACAGTGCAAACAATGTATAGTTACAATAGGATGCAATGGGGAAACATAGGGATAGGGGCAACACAAACCATATACTCCAAAAGTGGAATGCGAACCACGAATGGACCCCAAACCTATGTGACCTTGTAGAGGGTCGCTGGGACTATTAGAAAATAGTGAGAGTTAGAAAAATAACCCTCCCCAAGACCCTGAAAAGAGAGTGCAAAGTGCACTAAAGTTCCCCTAAGGACAAAATAGTCGTGTTAGAGGAATAATGCAGGAAAGACACAAACCAGCAATGCAACAACTGTGGATTTCCAATCTAGGGTACCTGTGGAACAAGGGGACCAAGTCCAAAAGTCACAAGCAAGTCGTAGATGGGCAGATGCCCAGGAAATGCCAGCTGCGGGTGCAAAGAAGCTTCGACTGGACAGAAGAAGCTGAGGTTTCTGCAGGAACGAAAAGGGCTAGAGACTTCCCCTTTGGTGGACGGATCCCTCTTGCCTTGGAGAGTCGTGCAAAAGTATTTTCCTGCCGGAAGAACGCCAACAAGCCTTGCTACACGCAAATCGTGCGTTTGACGTTTTTTGACGCTGCTGGGGCCCAGGAGGGACCAGGAGGTCGCAAATTGGACCTGAAGAGAGAGGGGACGTCGAGCAAGACAAAGAGCCCTCACTGAAGCAGGTAGCACCCGGAGAAGTGCCAGAAACAGGCACTACGAGGATGCGTGAAACGGTGCTCGCCGAAGTTGCACAAAGGAGTCCCACGTCGCCGGAGACCAACTTAGAAAGTTGTGCAATGCAGGTTAGAGTGCTGTGGACCCAGGCTTGGCTGTGCACAAAGGATTTCCGCCGGAAGTGCACAGGGGCCGGAGTAGCTGCAAAGTCGCGGTTCCCAGCAATGCAGCCCAGCGAGGTGAGGCAAGGACTTACCTCCACCAAACTTGGGCTGAAGAGTCACTGGACTGTGTGGGTCACTTGGACAGCGTCGCTGGATTCGAGGGACCTCGCTCGTCGTGCTGAGAGGAGACCCAAGGGACCGGTAATGCAGCTTTTTGGTGCCTGCGGTTGCAGGGGGAAGATTCCGTCGACCCACGGGAGATTTCTTCGGAGCTTCTGGTGCAGAGAGGAGGCAGGCTATCCCCACAGCATGCACAAGCAGGAAAACAGTCGAGAAGGCGGCAGGATCAGCGTTACAGAGTTGCAGTAGTCGTCTTTGCTACTATGTTGCAGGTTTGCAGGCTTCCAGCGTGGTCAGCGGTCGTTTCCTTATCAGAAGGTGAAGAGGGAGATGCAGAGGAACTCGGCTGAGCTCATGCATTCGTTATCTAAAGTTTCCCCAGAGACAGAGACCCTAAATAGCCAGAAAAGAGGGTTTGGCTACCTAGGAGAGAGGAAAGGCTACTAACACCTGAAGGAGCCTATCAGCAGGAGTCTCTGACGTCACCTGGTGGCACTGGCCACTCAGAGCAGTCCAGTGTGCCAGCAGCACCTCTGTTTCCAAGATGGCAGAGGTCTGGAGCACACTGGAGGAGCTCTGGACACCTCCCAGGGGAGGTGCAGGTCAGGGGAGTGGTCACTCCCCTTTCCTTTGTCCAGTTTCGCGCCAGAGCAGGGGCTAAGGGGTCCCTGAACCGGTGTAGACTGGCTTATGCAGAATTGGGCACATCTGTGCCCAACAAAGCATTTCCAGAGGCTGGGGGAGGCTACTCCTCCCCTGCCTTCACACCATTTTCCAAAGGGAGAGGGTGTCACACCCTCTCTCAGAGGAAGTTCTTTGTTCTGCCATCCTGGGCCAGGCCTGGCTGGACCCCAGGAGGGCAGCTGCCTGTCTGAGGGGTTGGCAGCAGCAGCAGCTGCAGTGAAACCCCAGGAAGGGCAGTCTGGCAGTACCAGGGTCTGTGCTACAGACCACTGGGATCATGGAATTGTACCAACAATGCCAGGATGGCATAGAGGGGGCAAATCCATGATCATAGACATGTTACATGGCCATATTCGGAGTTACCATGGTGAAGCTACATATAGGTATTGACCTATATGTAGTGCACGCGTGTAATGGTGTCCCCGCACTCACAAAGTTCAGTGAATTGGCTCTGAACAATGTGGGGGCACCTTGGCTAGTGCCAGGGTGCCCTCACACTAAGTAACTTTGCACCTAACCTTTACCAGGTAAAGGTTAGACATATAGGTGACTTATAAGTTACTTAAGTGCAGTGTAAAATGGCTGTGAAATAACGTGGACGTTATTTCACTCAGGCTGCAGTGGCAGGCCTGTGTAAGAATTGTCAGAGCTCCCTATGGGTGGCAAAAGAAATGCTGCAGCCCATAGGGATCTCCTGGAACCCCAATACCCTGGGTACCTCAGTACCATATACTAGGGAATTATAAGGGTGTTCCAGTAAGCCAATGTAAATTGGTAAAAATGGTCACTAGCCTGTTAGTGACAATTTGGAAAGAAATGAGAGAGCATAACCACTGAGGTTCTGATTAGCAGAGCCTCAGTGAGACAGTTAGTCACTACACAGGTAACACATTCAGGCACACTTATGAGCACTGGGGCCCTGGGTTACCAGGGTCCCAGTGACACATACAACTAAAACAACATATATACAGTGAAAAATGGGGGTAACATGCCAGGCAAGATGGTACTTTCCCACACAATCCCCCCCCAAACGAAGGACAATAAGACTAGCCATGACCTGATGAGTCTTCATTGTCTAAGTGGAAATATCTGGAGAGTCCATCTGCATTGGAGTGGCTACTCCCAGGTCTATGTTCCACTGTATAGTCCATTCCCTGTAGGGATATGGACCACCTCAACAATTTAGGATTTTCACCTTTCATTTGTTTTAGCCAAAGTAGAGGTTTGTGGTCTGTCTGAACAATGAAGTGAGTGCCAAACAGGTATGGCCTCAACTTCTTCAGTGCCCAGACCACAGCAAAGGCCTCCCTCTCAATGGCAGACCAACGCTTTTCTCTAGGGGTCAACCTCCTACTAATAAAAGCAACAGGTTGATCCTGGCCCTCAGAATTAAGTTGTGATAGGACTGCCCCTACTCCTAATTCAGATGCATCAGTTTGGACATAGAATTTTTTAGAGTAACAAGGGCTTTTCAGGACAGGTGCAGAGCACATGGCCTGCTTCAGCTCCTCAAAAGCTTTCTGACAGTTTGCTGTCCATAATACCTTTTTAGGCATTTTCTTGGATGTGAGGTCATTAAGAGGGGCTGCAATGGAGCCATAGTTCTTAATGAACCTCCTGTAATACCCAGTGAGGCCTAGGAAGGCTCTCACCTGAGTCTGAGTGGTAGGGGGAACCCAATCAAAAATTGTTTGGATTTTCCCCTGAAGTGGTGCAATCTGTTCCCCACCAACAAGGTGTCCCAGATAAACCACCTTACCCTGCCCTATCTGGCACTTTGAAGCCTTGATAGTGAGGCCTGCCTTTTGCAGAGCCTCCAAAACTTTCCATAGGTGGACCAGGTGATCATCCCAGCTGGAGCTAAAGACAGCTATATCGTCCAAATATGCTGCACTGAAAGCTTCCAGCCCTTGCAGGACTGTGTTCACCAACCTCTGAAAAGTGGCAGGTGCATTTTTCAAACCAAAGGCATTACAGTAAACTGGTAATGTCCTCCAATGGTAGAAAATGCAGTCTTAGGTTTAGCATCTTCTGACAATTTGATCTGCCAAAACCCTGCAGTCAAATCAAAAGTGCTTAGATACTTGGCAGATGCCAGTGTATCTATGAGCTCATCTGCCCTGGGTATAGGGTGAGCATCAGTTTTGGTTACCAAGTTGAGACCTCTATAGTCTACACAAAACCGCATTTCCTTCTTTCCATCTTTGGAATGGGGTTTTGGTACCAGTACCACAGGAGAAGCCCATGGACTGTCAGAGTGCTCAACCACTCCTAGTTCTAACATTTTCTGGACCTCTTGCTTTATGCAGTCCCTGACATGGTCAGGCTGCCTATAGATCTTACTTTTGACAGGTAAACTGTCTCCAGTATCGATAGTGTGCTCACACCAAGAAGTGGTACCTGGCACAATAGAGAAGAGTTCAGAGAATTGATTTAGGAGATTTATGCAATTATCTTTCTGCTCAGCAGTAAGACAATCAGCCAAAACTACACCTTCCACAAGAGCATCTTGTTCTGTGGAAGAGAAGAGATCAGGTAGAGGATCACTGTCTTCTTCCTGTCCCTCATCAGTTGCCATGAGCAGGGTGAGATCAGCCCTGTCATAGTAGGGTTTCAGGCGGTTGACATGGAGCACCCTAAGGGGACTCCTGGCAGTGCCTAAGTCAACTAAATAGGTGACTTCTCCCTTCTTTTCAACAATTGTGTGGGGACCACTCCATTTATCTTGGAGTGCTCTTGGGGCCACAGGCTCCAAGACCCACACTTTCTGCCCTGGTTGGTACTGAACCAAAACAGCCTTCTGATCATGCCATTGCTTCTGGAGCTCTTGGCTGGCCTGAAGGTTTTTACTGGCCTTTTTCATGTACTCAGCCATCCTTGATCTGAGGCCAAGTACATAATCCACAATATCCTGCTTAGGAGCTTTTAAAGGTTGTTCCCAACCCTCCTTTACAAGTGTGAGTGGACCCCTAACAGGGTGTCCAAAAAGAAGTTCAAAGGGGCTGAAGCCCACTCCTTTCTGGGGTACCTCCCTGTAGGCAAAAAGGAGGCATGGTAGAAGGATATCCCATCTCCTGCGGAGTTTTTCAGGGAGACCCATAATCATGCCTTTGAGAGTTTTATTAAATCTCTCCACCAGTCCATTTGTTTGTGGATGATAGGGTGTTGTGAACTTGTACGTTACACCACACTCCTTCCACATGGCCTTTAAGTATGCAGACATGAAATTGATTCCTCTGTCTGATACCACTTCCTTTGGGAAGCCCACCCTGGAAAATATTCCCAGGAGGGCCTTTGCCACTGCAGGTGCTGTAGTGGTCCTTAAAGGAATAGCTTCAGGATATCTTGTGGCATGGTCCACTACCACCAAGATAAATCTATTGCCTGAAGCAGTAGGAGGGTCAAGGGGGCCAACTATGTCAACCCCTACCCTTTCAAAGGGAACCCCAACCACAGGCAGTGGAATAAGGGGTGCCTTTGGTGTGCCACCTGTCTTGCCACTGGCTTGACAGGTTTCACAGGACTTACAAAATTCCTTTGTGTCCTCAGACATCCTAGGCCAATGAAACAGGGGAACAAGCCTGTCCCAGGTTTTCATTTGTCCTAGATGCCCAGTGTAGGAGGCTGGACTGGCTTGTAGTGAGTACCAAGGGGTACTTGCACCTTGCACCAGGCCCAGTTATCCCTTATTAGTATATAGGGTGTCTAGCAGCTTAGGCTGATAGATAATGGTAGCTTAGCAGAGCAGCTTAGGCTGAACTAGGAGACGTGTGAAGCTACTACAGTACCACTTAGTGTCATGTGCACAATATCATAAGAAAACACAATACACAGTTATACTAAAAATAAAGGTACTTTATTTTTATGACAATATGCCAAAGTATCTTAGAGTGTACCCTCAGTGAGAGGATAGGAAATATACACAAGATATATATACACAATAGCAAAAATATGCAGTATAGTCTTAGAAAACAGTGCAAACAATGTATAGTTACAATAGGATGCAATGGGGAAACATAGGGATAGGGGCAACACAAACCATATACTCCAAAAGTGGAATGCGAACCACGAATGGACCCCAAACCTATGTGACCTTGTAGAGGGTCGCTGGGACTATTAGAAAATAGTGAGAGTTAGAAAAATAACCCTCCCCAAGACCCTGAAAAGTGAGTGCAAAGTGCACTAAAGTTCCCCTAAGGACAAAGAAGTCGTGTTAGAGGAATAATGCAGGAAAGACACAAACCAGCAATGCAACAACTGTGGATTTCCAATCTAGGGTACCTGTGGAACAAGGGGACCAAGTCCAAAAGTCACAAGCAAGTCGGAGATGGGCAGATGCCCAGGAAATGCCAGCTGTGGGTGCAAAGAAGCTTCTACTGGACAGAAGAAGCTGAGGTTTCTGCAGGAACGAAAAGGGCTAGAGACTTCCCCTTTGGTGGACGGATCCCACTCGCCTTGGAGAGTCGTGCAGAAGTCTTTTCCCGCCGAAAGGACGCCAACAAGCCTTGCTAGTCGCAAATCGTGCATTTGGCGTTTTTGGACGCTGCTGGGGCCCAGGAGGGACCAGGAGGTCGCAAATTGGACCTGAAGAGACAGGGGACGTCGAGCAAGACAAGGAGCCCTCACTGAAGCAGGTAGCTCCTGGAGAAGTGCCAGAAACAGGCATTACGAGGATGCGTGAAACGGTGCTCGCCGAAGTTGCACAAAGGAGTCCCACGTCGCCGGAGACCAACTTAGAAAGTCGTGCAATGCAGGTTAGAGTGCCGTGGACCCAGGCTTGGCTGTGCACAAAGGATTTCCACCGGAAGTGCACAGGGGCCGGAGTAGCTGCAAAGTCGCGGTTCCCAGCAATGCAGCCCAGCGAGGTGAGGCAAGGACTTACCTCCACCAAACTTGGACTGAAGAGTCACTGGACTGTGGGGGTCACTTGGACAGAGTCGCTGGATTCGAGGGACCTCGCTCGTCGTGCTGAGAGGAGACCCAAGGGACCGGTAATGCAGCTTTTTGGTGCCTGCGGTTGCAGGGGGAAGATTCCGTCGACCCACGGGAGATTTCTTCGGAGCTTCTGGTGCAGAGAGGAGGCAGACTACCCCCACAGCATGCACAAGCAGGAAAACAGTCGAGAAGGCGGCAGGATCAGCGTTACAGAGTTGCAGTAGTCGTCTTTGCTACTATGTTGCAGGTTTGCAGGCTTCCAGCGCGGTCAGCAGTCGATTCCTTATCAGAAGGTGAAGAGAGAGATGCAGAGGAACTCGGATGAGCTCTTGCATTCGTTATCTGCAGTTTCCCCAGAGACAGAGACCCTAAATAGCCAGAAAAGAGGGTTTGGCTACCTAGGAGAGAGGATAGGCTACTAACACCTGAAGGAGCCTATCAGCAGGAGTCTCTGACGTCACCTGGTGGCACTGGCCACTCAGAGCAGTCCAGTGTGCCAGCAGCACCTCTGTTTCCAAGATGGCAGAGGTCTGGAGCACACTGGAGGAGCTCTGGACACCTCCCAGGGGAGGTGCAGGTCAGGGGAGTGGTCACTCCCCTTTCCTTTGTCCAGTTTCGCGCCAGAGCAGGGCTAAGGGGTCCCCTGAACCGGTGTAGACTGGCTTATGCAGAATTGGGCACATCTGTGCCCAACAAAGCATTTCCAGAGGCTGGGGGAGGCTACTCCTCCCCTGCCTTCACACCATTTTCCAAAGGGAGAGGGTGTCACACCCTCTCTCAGAGGAAGTTCTTTGTTCTGCCATCCTGGGCCAGGCCTGGCTGGACCCCAGGAGGGCAGATGCCTGTCTGAGGGGTTGGCAGCAGCTGCAGTGAAACCCCAGGAAGGGCAGTTTAGCAGTACCAGGGTCTGTGCTACAGACCACTGGGATCATGGGATTGTGCCAACTATGCCAGGATGGCATAGAGGGGGCAATTCCATGATCATAGACATGTTACATGGCCATATTCGGAGTTACCATTGTGAAGCTACATATAGGTAGTGACCTATATATAGTGCACGCGTGTAATGGTGTCCCCGCACTCACAAAGTTCAGGGAATTGGCTCTGAACAATGTGAGGGCACCTTGGCTAGTGCCAGGGTGCCCACACACTAAGTAACTTGGCACCTAACCTTTACCAGGTAAAGGTTAGACATATAGGTGACTTATAAGTTACTTAAGTGCAGTGTAAAATGGCTGTGAAATAACGTGGACGTTATTTCACTCAGGCTGCAGTGGCAGGCCTGTGTAAGAATTGTCAGAGCTCCCTATGGGTGGCAAAAGAAATGCTGCAGCCCATAGGGATCTCCTGGAACCCCAATACCCTGGGTACCTCAGTACCATATACCTGTACTAGGGAATTATAAGGGTGTTCCAGTAAGCCAATGTAAATTGGTAAAAATGGTCACTAGCCTGTTAGTGACAATTTGGAAAGAAATGAGAGAGCATAACCACTGAGGTTCTGATTAGCAGAGCCTCAGTGAGACAGTTAGTCACTACACAGGTAACACATTCAGGCACACTTATGAGCACTGGGGCCCTGGGTTACCAGGGTCCCAGTGACACATACAACTAAAACAACATATATACAGTGAAAAATGGGGGTAACATGCCAGGCAAGATGGTACTTTCCTACACAACCCCCCCCCAAACGAAGGACAATAAGACTAGCCATGACCTGATGAGTCTTCATTGTCTAAGTGGAAATATCTGGAGAGTCCATCTGCATTGGAGTGGCTACTCCCAGGTCTATGTTCCACTGTATAGTCCATTCCCTGTAGGGATATGGACCACCTCAACAATTTAGGATTTTCACCTTTCATTTGTTTTAGCCAAAGTAGAGGTTTGTGGTCTGTCTGAACAATGAAGTGAGTGCCAAACAGGTATGGCCTCAACTTCTTCAGAGCCCAGACCACAGCAAAGGCCTCCCTCTCAATGGCAGACCAACGCTTTTCTCTAGGGGTCAACCTTCTACTAATAAAAGCAACAGGTTGATCCTGGCCCTCAGAATTAAGTTGTGATAGGACTGCTCCTACTCCTAATTCAGATGCATCAGTTTGGACATAGAATTTTTTAGAGTAACAAGGGCTTTTCAGGACAGGTGCAGAGCACATGGCCTGCTTCAGCTCCTCAAAAGCTTTCTGACAGTTTGCTGTCCATAATACCTTTTTAGGCATTTTCTTGGATGTGAGGTCATTAAGAGGGGCTGCAATGGAGCCATAGTTCTTAATGAACCTCCTGTAATACCCAGTGAGGCCTAGGAAGGCTCTCACCTGAGTCTGAGTGGTAGGGGGAACCCAATCAATAATTGTTTGGATTTTCCCCTGAAGTGGTGCAATCTGTTCCCCACCAACAAGGTGTCCCAGATAAACCACCTTACCCTGCCCTATCTGGCACTTTGAAGCCTTGATAGTGAGGCCTGCCTTTTGCAGAGCCTCCAAAACTTTCCATAGGTGGACCAGGTGATCATCCCAGCTGGAGCTAAAGACAGCTATATCGTCCAAATATGCTGCACTGAAAGCTTCCAGCCCTTGCAGGACTGTGTTCACCAACCTCTGAAAAGTGGCAGGTGCATTTTTCAAACCAAAGGCATTACAGTAAACTGGTAATGTCCTCCAATGGTAGAAAATGCAGTCTTAGGTTTAGCATCTTCTGACAATTTGATCTGCCAAAACCCTGCAGTCAAATCAAAAGTGCTTAGATACTTGGCAGATGCCAGTGTATCTATGAGCTCATCTGCCCTGGGTATAGGGTGAGCATCAGTTTTGGTTACCAAGTTGAGACCTCTATAGTCTACACAAAACCGCATTTCCTTCTTTCCATCTTTGGAATGGGGTTTTGGTACCAGTACCACAGGAGAAGCCCATGGACTGTCAGAGTGCTCAACCACTCCTAGTTCTAACATTTTCTGGACCTCTTGCTTTATGCAGTCCCTGACATGGTCAGGCTGCCTATAGATCTTACTTTTGACAGGTAAACTGTCTCCAGTATCTATAGTGTGCTCACACCAAGAAGTGGTACCTGGCACAATAGAGAAGAGTTCAGAGAATTGATTTAGGAGATTTATGCAATTATCTTTCTGCTCAGCAGTAAGACAATCAGCCAAAACTACACCTTCCACAAGAGCATCTTGTTCTGTGGAAGAGAAGAGATCAGGTAGAGGATCACTCTCTTCTTCCTGTCCCTCATCAGTTGCCATGAGCAGGGTGAGATCAGCCCTGTCATAGTAGGGTTTCAGGCGGTTGACATGGAGCACCCTAAGGGGACTCCTGGCAGTGCCTAAGTCAACTAAATAGGTGACTTCTCCCTTCTTTTCAACAATTGTGTGGGGACCACTCCATTTATCTTGGAGTGCTCTTGGGGCCACAGGCTCCAAGACCCACACTTTCTGCCCTGGTTGGTACTGAACCAAAACAGCCTTCTGATCATGCCATTGCTTCTGGAGCTCTTGGCTGGCCTGAAGGTTTTTACTGGCCTTTTTCATGTACTCAGCCATCCTTGATCTGAGGCCAAGTACATAATCCACAATATCCTGCTTAGGAGCTTTTAAAGGTTGTTCCCAACCCTCCTTTACAAGTGTGAGTGGACCCCTAACAGGGTGTCCAAAAAGAAGTTCAAAGGGGCTGAAGCCCACTCCTTTCTGGGGTACCTCTCTGTAGGCAAAAAGGAGGCATGGTAGAAGGATATCCCATCTCCTGCGGAGTTTTTCAGGGAGACCCATAATCATGCCTTTGAGAGTTTTATTAAATCTCTCCACCAGTCCATTTGTTTGTGGATGATAGGGTGTTGTGAACTTGTACGTTACACCACACTCCTTCCACATGGCCTTTAAGTATGCAGACATGAAATTGATTCCTCTGTCTGATACCACTTCCTTTGGGAAGCCCACCCTGGAAAATATTCCCAGGAGGGCCTTTGCCACTGCAGGTGCTGTAGTGGTCCTTAAAGGAATAGCTTCAGGATATCTTGTGGCATGGTCCACTACCACCAAGATAAATCTATTGCCTGAAGCAGTAGGAGGGTCAAGGGGGCCAACTATGTCAACCCCTACCCTTTCAAAGGGAACCCCAACCACAGGCAGTGGAATAAGGGGTGCCTTTGGTGTGCCACCTGTCTTGCCACTGGCTTGACAGGTTTCACAGGACTTACAAAATTCCTTTGTGTCCTCAGACATCCTAGGCCAATGAAACAGGGGAACAAGCCTGTCCCAGGTTTTCATTTGTCCTAGATGCCCAGTGTAGGAGGCTGGACTGGCTTGTAGTGAGTACCAAGGGGTACTTGCACCTTGCACCAGGCCCAGTTATCCCTTATTAGTATATAGGGTGTCTAGCAGCTTAGGCTGATAGATAATGGTAGCTTAGCAGAGCAGCTTAGGCTGAACTAGGAGACGTGTGAAGCTACTACAGTACCACTTAGTGTCATGTGCACAATATCATAAGAAAACACAATACACAGTTATACTAAAAATAAAGGTACTTTATTTTTATGACAATATGCCAAAGTATCTTAGAGTGTACCCTCAGTGAGAGGATAGGAAATATACACAAGATATATATACACAATAGCAAAAATATGCAGTACAGTCTTAGAAAACAGTGCAAACAATGTATAGTTACAATAGGATGCAATGGGGAAACATAGGGATAGGGGCAACACAAACCATATACTCCAAAAGTGGAATGCGAACCACGAATGGACCCCAAACCTATGTGACCTTGTAGAGGGTCGCTGGGACTATTAGAAAATAGTGAGAGTTAGAAAAATAACCCTCCCCAAGACCCTGAAAAGTGAGTGCAAAGTGCACTAAAGTTCCCCTAAGGACAAAGAAGTCGTGTTAGAGGAATAATGCAGGAAAGACACAAACCAGCAATGCAACAACTGTGGATTTCCAATCTAGGGTACCTGTGGAACAAGGGGACCAAGTCCAAAAGTCACAAGCAAGTCGGAGATGGGCAGATGCCCAGGAAATGCCAGCTGCGGGTGCAAAGAAGCTTCTACTGGACAGAAGAAGCTGAGGTTTCTGCAGGAACGAAAAGGGCTAGAGACTTCCCCTTTGGTGGACGGATCCCACTCGCCTTGGAGAGTCGTGCAGAAGTCTTTTCCCGCCGAAAGGACGCCAACAAGCCTTGCTAGTCGCAAATCGTGCGTTTGGCGTTTTTGGACGCTGCTGGGGCCCAGGAGGGACCAGGAGGTCGCAAATTGGACCTGAAGAGAGATGGGACGTCGAGCAAGACAAGGAGCCCTCACTGAAGCAGGTAGCACCTGGAGAAGTGCCAGAAACAGGCATTACGAGGATGCGTGAAACGGTGCTCGCCGAAGTTGCACAAAGGAGTCCCACGTCGCCGGAGACCAACTTAGAAAGTCGTGCAATGCAGGTTAGAGTGCCGTGGACCCAGGCTTGGCTGTGCACAAAGGATTTCCGCCGGAAGTGCACAGGGGCCGGAGTAGCTGCAAAGTCGCGGTTCCCAGCAATGCAGCCCAGCGAGGTGAGGCAAGGACTTACCTCCACCAAACTTGGACTGAAGAGTCACTGGACTGTGGGGATCACTTGGACAGAGTCGCTGGATTCAAGGGACCTCGCTCGTCGTGCTGAGAGGAGACCCAAGGGACCGGTAATGCAGCTTTTTGGTGCCTGCGGTTGCAGGGGGAAGATTCCGTCGACCCACGGGAGATTTCTTCGGAGCTTCTGGTGCAGAGAGGAGGCAGACTACCCCCACAGCATGCACAAGCAGGAAAACAGTCGAGAAGGCGGCAGGATCAGCGTTACAGAGTTGCAGTAGTCGTCTTTGCTACTATGTTGCAGGTTTGCAGGCTTCCAGCGCGGTCAGCAGTCGATTCCTTATCAGAAGGTGAAGAGAGAGATGCAGAGGAACTCGGATGAGCTCTTGCATTCGTTATCTGCAGTTTCCCCAGAGACAGAGACCCTAAATAGCCAGAAAAGAGGGTTTGGCTACCTAGGAGAGAGGATAGGCTACTAACACCTGAAGGAGCCTATCAGCAGGAGTCTCTGACGTCACCTGGTGGCACTGGCCACTCAGAGCAGTCCAGTGTGCCAGCAGCACCTCTGTTTCCAAGATGGCAGAGGTCTGGAGCACACTGGAGGAGCTCTGGACACCTCCCAGGGGAGGTGCAGGTCAGGGGAGTGGTCACTCCCCTTTCCTTTGTCCAGTTTCGCGCCAGAGCAGGGCTAAGGGGTCCCCTGAACCGGTGTAGACTGGCTTATGCAGAATTGGGCACATCTGTGCCCAACAAAGCATTTCCAGAGGCTGGGGGAGGCTACTCCTCCCCTGCCTTCACACCATTTTCCAAAGGGAGAGGGTGTCACACCCTCTCTCAGAGGAAGTTCTTTGTTCTGCCATCCTGGGCCAGGCCTGGCTGGACCCCAGGAGGGCAGATGCCTGTCTGAGGGGTTGGCAGCAGCAGCAGCTGCAGTGAAACCCCAGGAAGGGCAGTTTAGCAGTACCAGGGTCTGTGCTACAGACCACTGGGATCATGGGATTGTGCCAACTATGCCAGGATGGCATAGAGGGGGCAATTCCATGATCATAGACATGTTACATGGCCATATTCGGAGTTACCATTGTGAAGCTACATATAGGTAGTGACCTATATATAGTGCACGCGTGTAATGGTGTCCCCGCACTCACAAAGTTCAGGGAATTGGCTCTGAACAATGTGGGGGCACCTTGGCTAGTGCCAGGGTGCCCACACATTAAGTAACTTGGCACCTAACCTTTACCAGGTAAAGGTTAGACATATAGGTGACTTATAAGTTACTTAAGTGCAGTGTAAAATGGCTGTGAAATAACGTGGACGTTATTTCACTCAGGCTGCAGTGGCAGGCCTGTGTAAGAATTGTCAGAGCTCCCTATGGGTGGCAAAAGAAATGCTGCAGCCCATAGGGATCTCCTGGAACCCCAATACCCTGGGTACCTCAGTACCATATACAGTACTAGGGAATTATAAGGGTGTTCCAGTAAGCCAATGTAAATTGGTAAAAATGGTCACTAGCCTGTTAGTGACAATTTGGAAAGAAATGAGAGAGCATAACCACTGAGGTTCTGATTAGCAGAGCCTCAGTGAGACAGTTAGTCACTACACAGGTAACACATTCAGGCACACTTATGAGCACTGGGGCCCTGGGTTACCAGGGTCCCAGTGACACATACAACTAAAACAACATATATACAGTGAAAAATGGGGGTAACATGCCAGGCAAGATGGTACTTTCCTACACAACCCCCCCCAAACGAAGGACAATAAGACTAGCCATGACCTGATGAGTCTTCATTGTCTAAGTGGAAATATCTGGAGAGTCCATCTGCATTGGAGTGGCTACTCCCAGGTCTATGTTCCACTGTATAGTCCATTCCCTGTAGGGATATGGACCACCTCAACAATTTAGGATTTTCACCTTTCATTTGTTTTAGCCAAAGTAGAGGTTTGTGGTCTGTCTGAACAATGAAGTGAGTGCCAAACAGGTATGGCCTCAACTTCTTCAGAGCCCAGACCACAGCAAAGGCCTCCCTCTCAATGGCAGACCAACGCTTTTCTCTAGGGGTCAACCTTCTACTAATAAAAGCAACAGGTTGATCCTGGCCCTCAGAATTAAGTTGTGATAGGACTGCTCCTACTCCTAATTCAGATGCATCAGTTTGGACATAGAATTTTTTAGAGTAACAAGGGCTTTTCAGGACAGGTGCAGAGCACATGGCCTGCTTCAGCTCCTCAAAAGCTTTCTGACAGTTTGCTGTCCATAATACCTTTTTAGGCATTTTCTTGGATGTGAGGTCATTAAGAGGGGCTGCAATGGAGCCATAGTTCTTAATGAACCTCCTGTAATACCCAGTGAGGCCTAGGAAGGCTCTCACCTGAGTCTGAGTGGTAGGGGGAACCCAATCAATAATTGTTTGGATTTTCCCCTGAAGTGGTGCAATCTGTTCCCCACCAACAAGGTGTCCCAGATAAACCACCTTACCCTGCCCTATCTGGCACTTTGAAGCCTTGATAGTGAGGCCTGCCTTTTGCAGGGCCTCCAAAACTTTCCATAGGTGGACCAGGTGATCATCCCAGCTGGAGCTAAAGACAGCTATATCGTCCAAATATGCTGCACTGAAAGCTTCCAGCCCTTGCAGGACTGTGTTCACCAACCTCTGAAAAGTGGCAGGTGCATTTTTCAAACCAAAAGGCATTACAGTAAACTGGTAATGTCCTCCAATGGTTGAAAATGCAGTCTTAGGTTTAGCATCTTCTGACAATTTGATCTGCCAATACCCTGCAGTCAAATCAAAAGTGCTTAGATACTTGGCAG